>NW_025065060.1:0-419308 GCF_019049425.1 Lizanozyma spartinae
GGATCAACCGAGATCTTAAGTATATAAGGATACATAATCTGAATATACAAGTGTATTAATAACAAGTCGCACTTAGGAAAGTACCACGGTAATTCATTCTAACTAAAACAACTACCACCCGAGCCAGTCATACTCAAGGTCCATTCAATTACTACCACCCAAATATTGAATATTACACGGCCTGAATACACCAATCAACAAGAGTGTGTACTGCATATATGATGACAATTCCAGCCGCATAATTTCTTCTACCCCATTTCATGTGGGGTTAAAAGTGGGGGCTACCACATGTCGTAAGAGAGCTATGGTAGTACCAACAGCAGTCCTATAATCGTGTGACCAGAAGAAGCCCACTCGGCATTAGCAGCAGCAGAACCAAGAGCGGTAACAGAGCAATGGTGCTTGTAATAATTTGCAACGGCACGGTGTTTGGTGGCTGGATGCAACATTCAATGTTGTCTCATTATGAATGCGTAATGATTTTAAGAAAGATCAAAACCAGATTCACTTTCAATCACATAGAGTAGTTTCCTCTTCAACGTGGCTCTGTCTTGGTAATCCGGAAGTTTTAGTAAATTGACGCAGGTTGAAGCTGTTGGAAGTCGATCAACTTCTCGACCGCTGTTTCGAATGCCAAACATCGGAGATAAGGATCCAAATCCTAGTAAAGGTGCACGGCTTACCGAAGTTACAAACTTTAAAAGCTCACATCTTTGTTTGGCAGTAAACTCATTCTCCACAACGTCCCAGAATAATTGTATTGTTAAGTCATCTTCAAGGTAGCCTCCATAGGAAACGTGCAGTTTCCAGTCCCTCAAGTCAACATCGGGGTTATCTCCGCCGGATATAAGCATTTGCAACTCTGATGGACTAAACATTGCAAGTCGATCGATATTAATTAATTTCGATAGTCCTTCAACAAAATATTTGGTTTGAATGTATAGTGATTGATTCAACTTGAAATTAGCTATTTGGTGAATGTAATTGAGAACATTAGCCGAGTTCACCTTAGTATTGGCTCCATCTGGTATCAATTCGTAGTTCAAATCTCTATCATTCACTTTGACGTTGATGGTGAAGTATAAATCGAGATCTTCAATCTCTTTGGTAGGTAGTTTTGATAATTTAATCAAGTTTTCAAAATATTCCCGATCATAATAGTAAAGATCATTAATGGAGTTCTTTTGAGAGTACCCAATTTTACTTAGAAAGAATGGTGCAAATGCAATATCCACAAGTACATTTTCATAAAAGCATTTCCCAATAATGTTTCCCAAGAACTTAATCATCTTCAACTGTTCGTGACTTTCTTCCACGTCCATATTCTTACTAAGCCTATAGTAGATGTCTTCATTGGGATAAACTGTATGTTCAGGTGTTGTTTTAAAATACGTGGTCTTGGAAAACCCATCAGCTATAACTGCAGTTAAAAACTCTTTTGTAAGCCCACCTCCATCGATTCCAGCTTCCACTCCAAATTCATTATGAAAAGTAACGGATATTTTAGCCTTAAGTAAACTTCCAGCCTTATGAAAATGCGTATAAGCATCTTCCAATACATTAGCACGACGTATGTCACCCGACAATCTTGATTCAGGAATGAAGAAATCTTCTGTACCTTCCTTTGTTGAAAGCCGTTTGAATATCTTGACTCTATCCATGAAGGGAACCAAGAAGGGGAGCTTGCGCAAAAGTTCCAATCTGGCAGTAGAATGAGATGTTGATCCTTTCAACTTAGAAAGTGTGGAAAACCTTCTATACTTATGGGATTGCTTCTCTAAGGAGTTATCCGCATCTTCATCTATTTGCAGTTTCTCTTCCTGTTGAATAAGTTGAACAATAGCAGCAACATTGATCTGGTTGGAATCAAGTCTCCAGAAGTTTTCATTGTCTGGAATAAGCTTTAACCTGGAATTCTTTTGGTATAGCTGATTTAAAAGCACTATGGATATCTCTTTCAAACACCGTAGCCTTTCGGGACACAAGTTCAAGACTAAGGAAATACATAGCCGTTTGAGAAACTTTAGGTATGGCACAATGTCCTCCCTTGTGAGTTTATCTTCATTGAAACTTTCAAAATCATTCGATACCAACAACCAATAGGAATATGACTCATGGAAAACATACACTGAGTTCCAAAAGCCACTAGCATCGTCTTCGGAATACTCTATTGGGATAATATCTCGTGAATCATCAGTTATAGCAGTGTATAACTGTGAGTCTTGGAGTATGTTTAGCATTTTCTTGTGGAAACCCGGGACCAAAGTTATGAACATTCCTATTCTATCTTTAAACTGTGGAACCAATTTAAGCAAGCAAACAAGGACATTTAAATACATGGTGGTGGATTCATTATTGGTTCTAAAGCAAGACACAACATATTGTACTATATGTGGAGCATATAGTTTATAGATATTGTTCATTATTTTAGCATCGACCTCCAAACACTCTTCTTTGGAGGATGTCGACTCTTCTTGATAATCCAAGTTCAATTTATCCTCATCGTCAATATCATCATCTTCGTCTTTGTCTTCGTCTTCGTCTTCATGCGAAAGTGCAACCTGGAAATCCATCTTGGCCAATAACGGAAACAAAGTAGCATAGTCCTCTTCAGTCCAAGAGCTGGAGTCTCCGAACACAGTTATTATATTGGATACAGTGCTGATAAGTCTTTTTGGGTCTGTGTCTGACACTCGAACAAACTCAATGGCATTAGCATTAATTATTCGTTGGTAGTCTGTATTGGGTTCTAGACTCCATTGATCTTCGTCTGCCATGAACTCCATAAACCCCTCAGAGCCTTCTCGAACATTTACGTGGAACACAATGTCCAAAACCAACTTACTATTGGACTCCAGTAAAGCACCAAGTACATTCTTGATTGTGCCTCGAGGAAATCTGACAATGCCATTATCATTATCACCACATGAATGGACCATTCTCAGGATCATTTTGAGAGCAATATGACTCGAGCTGTCTCTCAGTAGGATACAACTCAATCCACGGATCACGATGTAAATATGTCGTCTATCAATCTGAAGATGCTGATTGTTCCGGTCTATCTCTGCTTCTAATTTGGCCACCAATTCATAGTCATCAATGGTTCTTTTAGTAGAGAGGAACCCAAACTCCACGAGCCATTCATTCCATTCATTCTGATCTCGGAACTCCTCTGTCCGTATCCAAGTATCGTAGATCTCTTTAGCTGCTTGCGTTAAATCAAGATGTCTTCTAGTGGCTGATTGAAGCACAATGGCTGCATGTTCACGAGCTCTTTCTCTCTCTCTTTTCTGTCGTTCTAATTGTGTTTGCTGTAAGAAATTCAGTGAACGAGCTCCTCGACTGTTGCCGAGGTTGACCACCCGTTTACTTGTCAGACCAGTAAAGTTTAGCATTGATAAGGGGAAAGGAAAATGTGGATCCAAGAATCGAGCTAACATGGGTGTGACAATTATATAGATCAATCATTAAGTCGCTGAATTACGTAATCAAAAGTCACACCATACCATTTTCAGAATTAACATAACCTAAGCTTATACCATCGTCTCATCTATTCTCTATTTATTAATTCTATAATGTCACCAAAACTGTTGATCACATACAGTGGAATCATGGTATCATCAAATACAGCCACTTCATTAGGATCTTCAAGAAACTTATCTAATGTCAGTTTCTTGGTTTGTCCTGTTAAAACCAATAAGGACGAGCCATTTGTACCTCCAAGTTCTCCATCATTACCAAACTTGATGTCAGTGTATAAAGTATCACCAACCATAATGGTTCTTTCTCTTTCAAACCTGCATATCTTCAAGATATCATCTAAAAGAATTCTACTTGGTTTCCCCACATTTATACAATCACGATGAGAAGTGTATTCCATGAAGTTAACCACCGAACCTCCAGCTGGCAAAATAAGTCCCTTGGGTCCCGGATAAACCCTATCTATGTTGGTACCTATGAAGGGCATTTTGGGATCAAGTAAGTACTGTAATGTCAGAGATATTCGCATATAGTTGATGCTCTTGGTAGAACCAACCACAGTTGCCTTTACCTCTGGATCAGGTACCAATAGAGGGCTATTATCATCAAATGGACCATCCAATTCAACACTTGAACCACCCACAGGAATATAATTGAATTCCCTTAGTTCTTCCTCTATTCCATGATCTCCTAGAACCCAGACCTTAGAACCTTCAGGAATGTCTAGCTCATTATTTAAGTGTACTGCTGCAGCATACGAAGTTGGAAAGATTCGGTCTTTAGATACGTTTGTATATCCGAGACGCTCAAACTTCTTCATGTAGTAGTCTCTCGATCTGGACGAGTTATTGGTGACAAAGGCTACTTGCTTGTTCAACAGTGATAAGTATTCTATGGTGTCTTTGACTCCTTTGATGGCCACATCGTCTAGCCATATAACTCCGTCACAATCAAACAAAAAGTTATCGTACTTGTTTATCAACTGCATAGCAGCATCCTTGCTGTCTACGACAACCGTGCTAGTCACAGTCATACTACGCACGCTATACAATATACAGCAGGAAGTGAACAAGAGTAGTCGAGATGTATTTGTTATTACGCATAGTAGTCCGGTATATAAGGACACGACTAGCGGATTTACAATACAAAATCCGACCATTACAACAGTAGGATGACGGTCACCCTAGCTATCGTCTTTAGTAATACATTGATCAGCAGTACAGCATCTTCAAACAAATCGTCTTCGATGGCTTCTCGGATACATGGAAGCAGTTGACCTTCATAACCCGTGTATCTTCCACTGGCAAATATAATGTGCTTGAACCAACTTCTATCCTTAAGTCCGCCTTCATGAATGAAATGTCTTTCCAAGTATTTAAGTCTTAAGTTGACATGTTTCAATCTGATAGTCAACCACACCTTTTCCCAGAACGAAAGCTTATCGTTTTTATCTAGTCTGACTTGAAGTTGGTCCTTGTACTTATCAAACTTGGTGCTCATCTTGGTGAACACTGTCAATGCCGCATGAGTTAGTTGTACCAAGTCTTTGAAATGGGGGTTATTGTGGTGGCTCCGATGAATTAAAGTGAAATTAGTGGGTTTCTTAAACCATTCCTTGGGAGCGGACTCAAGAGTATCGTTGAAATATCCATGAATATCATTGGCATATGTTGTAACATCAAAGTTGATAACCTCACGAGAACTCAACTCCAAGAGCACCAAGCCTAAATATTGAGCCATGGCATTATGCAATTTGAACCCAGGATCGGCCATGGTATCCATCCAATAGAACAGATCATAGTTTGAATGATATTGATACACAGGATCTTTATTTGACCCGGATCCGAACCCAGCATCCATAGATGGGATACCTAAATGTTCCAAAAACACAGTGAAATCTGATCCACTGCCTAGAATATCAATCTTACCTTCAAAGGGTCCTGATTGATAGTGTTCATAAAGAGTAATAGTCCTACCCGATTCAGTCGGTCTGGGATAAGTAACTTTCTTTGCACATTCCATTAATACTTTATTCAAAACTGGTGACAGTGATAGTGTGAGTGCAGACCCTCCAACTGCTATATCCATATTCAAATAGGCAATAACTTTCTTTTGCAACGACTTCAGGAGATCTTCGGCCCATTCAGTGGATCCAAGCATTCCTTGTTCTTCGCCATCAAATGATGCAAAAATAATCGTCCTCAAAGGTTTCCATTCTGGATGAGTTCTCTTGATAGCCTGGAGCCCACGAATGATTTCAAACATGGTAGCAGATCCAGAATTAGGGTCTCCAGCAGAACCTGCCCAGGAGTCTCTGTGGTTACCAATAACGACCACTTCATCATCAAATATACCTTTAATCTCCCCCATCACGTTCCAGATTGGGGTAACGTTATATTTTTGAAGGTTGTATAAGTTTAATTGGGGGGCTGATTCATCGCTTGGACCAATGGAGTAGTTGTAACCTTGTAGTTCACCTATCCAGTCCTTCTGCTTGGGGATAGGACCGTTCAATTGTTGTAAAATGGGTAAGATGTCTCTGTAACTAACAGGTAAACTGGGAATATGAGGAAGAACATGGGAAGGGTCTTTCCTTGCAACATCTGGAGAACTTGAAGCATAACCAGGAGTTGTAGGATCCCCCACTCCATAACTTAAGAACAACACACTTCCTCTTTGTACTGAAGATTCGTGTCTAGCAGGACCATCTGGATATTGTTTGAACCCATTCGCAGGAGTAACCCCCATATCATCTCCAGGATCCAGATACATCACTACACCAATACAACCGTGTTCTTGAGCAAATTTCACCTTCAACCCTCGGTATGTATAGCCATATCTAACTATAGCTATTTTCCCCTTCATATCAATTCCATCATCTTGTAGCTTTTCAAAATCTTCCTTACGGCCATAATTAGCATAGAAGAATTGACCTGTCACATTTCCACTGGCGGAATAGCCATGGAACGTGGGAACAGAGTTATTTCTCCAAGAACTTGGATCCTGTGCAAGTTCATCTTCTTCTAATGAGGCTTGGTATACGACATCGCCTTTCTGCGTCACCATGCTAAGCAGATGGTCCAAGGGGAAGTTTGTGTACACATAATAAGGCTTAATTTCAACATTAGACAAGCCAAACTCTTTAAACTGGGTCTGAGTCCATTCGGCCAACGAGAGCCCGGAACTACTACCTGCAAGATGAGGGTGTTCTGTGAACTTCAAAGACCAATTTCTAGCGTAATTTGTTTCCTCAAGGACTTTGACATACGCGTCTTCCATCTGAAGATACGACACAGAATCATGGAGTAAAAGCCTCCAATATGGTGACACCAATGAAAAGGCAACCTGGTGAGAAAGATAGAGGAATGCAAACCCCACAGTAAAAAGACTTAGATATCTCCATACATTTGCCTCTCGTTTAGTATGCCGTCTTGTTGTTGTTTGTTCAATGAGTGGAGTGCTCTCTTCCAGAACATGGATCAACTGGGAATTATCCGACATCGGATAAACATGAACTAGTGGAGAAGAACTTGAGGTTGTATGCCCTTTAAGATAAGCAATTGTGAAAAGGATCGATCCCCAAATGAAAGTACACAAAGTCCCGATTGGGTAATACTCCCCTCGGGTTATTCCGCGATGACATAAATAGGTATACTACTTTCGTCTAAGGGTATATTAGTACTGTTATTAGTCTATGGTATAATTAGTGTTGTATTCGTACTGCTGCTATTGGTATACTCTTTCCCATGTCCGAAGCAAAGGCAAAGAAGGTGAGAAAGCCTCAACCAGAAGAAGAGTACATACGACAGAGAGATGAGTTCAAACAAGTAGGACCAACTATTAATACTGACGGATGGCTAGAGAATGACTGGAACGCATTAGATCCAGAACGAAAGGTCGACAGAGTAAGAATGCTACATGCATGTGAAAGAGCGTACTTCCTACGAGATTGGGGCAAGTGTTTGGAGTTGATCCAAAGGACTGAAGAGCTTCTAGGAGTTAGCGAGCGAGCCATACAAGATGCTACGGCACTGCTTGAGTTTAAGAAAGTTCGAAAGTCTGCTAAAGTCGAGAGACATATAGTTGAACTCATTAATATCAAAGAAAGGGTACTTAAGAGAATGGAGCAAGAGTAATATAATCGTAGTGTCTATACATATATAAGTACTTCGACGGAACTCTGTTTTCGTTCTTGAACAATGACATCATTAGACTTGTGAAGTTCATCAACTACCAGGACAGTTCCTGTGAGTATATCCACCTTCCTATCGGATTTGAAATGTAAAGCTATGCACATGGCTGTCGGTATAGCTCTTCCCATAGCTTTAACCTTGATGTAACTGACTCGAGGGTACTTCTTCTTGACTCTATCAATCATCTTCGACACTCGTTTGATGGCCATGACGTAGTTGGAGGTACCTTTAAGTAAAAACGTACATTCTCTATCTAGAAACGTCAGCGTCAGCTTAGAGGATTTGTGTCTTATATGTTGAATGACTTGGGTGTTTCTGGGCATGGCAATGGACCTATTATAGCGAAGCAATGGAACAGTACTAGATGTTATTCTATACGGGTGACAATAAGGTACGTTCCTGTTGATGGTTGAGAAGAGATGTGCTTGAGATGATTAAGTGTTCGCGAAAGTTACAATGTCAAACCATCACCATTTCTTCTTCACCAGATCATGAAAAGAAGAGTTGGTGATGTTGATGATGAAACGCTGACGTTGGGATCTGGTGCCGGCTCGTCCAGTGCTCTGTCTGAAGGTATAAAGAAATGGCAACACCAAAGGATATTCTCTGATGCTCACATTTACACGGTAGATATGCTTATGACTCTGATGAAAGAGGCACAGAAACATGAACACATACAAACAGGTGATTCAACACCAATAGTAGAGGAGCAGGAACCAGAAGGTACTAAGCAAAAACCATACTGGCCAGTAATTACTCGCTTGAAACGGCCAGAGCAGTAACACAATCTTATCCTCATTCCCAAACTGTGTCTGACTCCTGTTGATGCTCTACACATGATCTTTATGAATCATAGATATTCCCTTATTCAAATGTTTAATGACTATATATAATGCCAAATATGATTCACCTTCTCGGAGAACTCCGGATAGTAATAGTAGTATACAATGTAATATCTTCCTTATCGACTTTAACGGGTCAGTCTGAGCTTTCTCTTGTTCTTCAATGCAATCTTGACCTTTACACGTTCTTCTTCTGACTCTGACTCTGATTCGTCAACACTCATCATTTCTTCTTCTTCGGATGCTTCCTCTTCCTCTTCAACATCTTCTTCTTCCATGGCATTGTTCTTAGCTTCTAACTTCTCTGCCTTTCTTCTCAACTCAACTTCTCTCATCTTCAATAATTCTGGGTTCATTTCAACCAATTTTCTATCAGAAGCCAAATCCTTGTCCTTGTTACCTCTCATTCTATTCTTATAGAAGGCCCGTTCTCTCTTACGTCTAATTTCTTCAATTCTTGTCATCGCCTTCAAAGTAGTAGCAACCAAATCTCTGTTGTATCTAACTGGAACATTTCTTCTAGCAGCAAAGGTTAATGTAGAATCCACAACCAACTCCTTACCAGCTGCCTTTCTAAAAGCTTTGGTCCACTTCAACTTACGGGGGTTTCTTCTTTGTTTGAATGCCTTGTGACATTTGGAACGACAGAATCTAAATTCTTTGGCATCGTTTCTCACAAACATTATACCGTGACCGGGATATACCGGCGACGAACAGAAATGGCATTGATATACTCTCATGACCCCTTACTGCTATAAAAAGGTTACTTGATAAGGAATAGTTTTACGGCTAATGAATTTGAAAAATTTCAAGATGAGCTGCGAAGACCTGTGATATGGTCACGTGACAAACATGACAAACATGTAGTGAATAAAGGGCTTTTTAAGCAGGAACCTAGCAAAAGATCACAAATATATATAGGCATGTACATATTAAGGATCTCTATGTCTACAAGTCAATGTAACATATATATAAATACATATCTATATCTCAGTATGGTCTAATGTAGTTGTTCTTTTGTATCACTATTACTAACGTATAATCGGTTCATAGTCGGTTCTAGCACGACTATTTTGAAGTTTATGAAAATGAAAATTTGTTCTGACCTAAGGCAAAACCTATAGCCAACACCCATTAAACAACAACCATGTCTAACACATCGATGGAGATCCCCACTTTGGCCATACCCGGCGAGACATCGCAACTGCAACAACAGCAACTGCAACAACAACAGCAGGCCATGTATACCGGCCAGCTTCAAAGAAAGAAGGCGCAAGAAGGATCTGCTGAATGGTACTTCGATAAAGCATCTGAATGGGTTGGAGAACATCCATATTTAACTGGAATTGGATGTTTTGGAATAGCATATGTTATTGCTGGTAGATTCAAGTCCAGCCAACCGGGTTTAAACGGCAAGGCGTTCATTAAAGGAGGGTTTGGACAAAAGATGTCAGCCAAGGAAGCATTACAGATTTTGAACTTGAAGGAATCAACATTAACGAAAGCTCGTTTGAAGGATCAACATAGAAAGTTAATGATGGCTAATCATCCAGATAAGGGAGGATCTTCATACTTGGCCACTAAGGTGAATGAAGCAAAGGATTTCCTTGAAAAGAGAGGAGGCATGAAAGATAAATAGATTGAAGTATGATACTTGTAAATAGATTGTATGATAGGAGAATAGTACTACTGTGCTACGCCTCAACTACACCGTTGCATTGCACTGTACCAGTATGCTACCCACTGGGTTCCGCGCTACCATCCACTCAGCCTGTCGTGTCGCGAAGCACATACTGGAATCAAGTTTCAACAACAAATCCCACCGTAACACCCGATAACAAATACAAAAGGGGTGAGCTATTGAAACTTGTAGTTGATAAGTAAGACATTCATTGGTGGCCATTCAATTGCTGTCCATCACTGTCAATCATCGTCATTCAATCACCATCCGTCCATTCAATTGCCGTCAATCACCGTCCAATAAGTCACTAAGTGTGTTGTACAATAATCATGACTACGTACGAGAAGATCGTCAAGGGTGCCACCAAGGTCAAGGTTGCGGCGCCGAAACCAAAGTATATCGAGCCAATTCTTATGCTGACACTGATAGATAACCATCTTGGAGCCGAGAACTTCAATACGGTCATGAGAACTTTGCAGTGCCGACTTCAAGATAGCGCATGGCTGGTTGTATATAAGGCCCTTATAGTGATCCATATTATGATCCGTGAAGGAGATAAAAACGTTACCTTGAAGTATTTGGCCGATCATCCCAACATTCTCAATGTCCTGCAACTGACTATTGGTAAGAGTGGCGTTGCGGGCTACTCTTCAGATATACGGTTCATTACTCGGTACACCAAGTATCTTTCAACCCGAGCTCGTCAATTTGGTCACACCCATATTGATTACGTCCGAGACGAAAAGAGTAACAACTCCACATCCCAATCAGGCGGGAGATTGCGTTCGTTAACGGTTGAAAAGGGTTTATTAAGAGAGACCATTAGTGTTCAGAAACAGATTGATGCATTACTAAAGAATAATTTTGTGGAAAACGACATTAACAACGACATTGTGTTGACATCGTTCCGGTTATTAGTCAATGACTTGTTGGCATTCTTTCAAGAGTTGAACGAAGCAGTAGTCAATATATTGGAACACTACTTTGAGATGTCCAAATACGATGCAGAAGAAGCCCTTGCAATCTATAAGAAGTTTGTGGACCAAACCAAATATGTTATTGATTACCTTCGAGTTGCTAAGCATTTAGAGTACGCAACGAAGTTGAATGTTCCTACTATTAAACATGCTCCCACTGCCTTAACGTCTTCGTTAGAAGAGTACTTGGATGATCCGCTTTTCGAACAGAATAGGAAACAGTATCTTTTAGAGAAGAAGAAGGGTCCAATAAACAAAGATAGTAATGGAGCAGTTCATAATAGCGAGGCAGTCCAGACTAATTCTACTACTAATGCTAATGCTGCTGCTACTCCTAATACTGCTGACTTGCAACAACAGCAGTTGTTACAACAACAGCAGTTACAGCAACAGCAGCTACAGCAACAACAATTGCTTCAACAACAATTGGTCCAACAATCGTTACAACAACAAACCCAAGACTTCTTTTCCAATCCACAACTTGTGGACTCTGCTGCTAGTGGTTTACAGAGATCAGGTACCTTGCTCGTGCAGCAGAACACTTATAATCCATGGGCAAATACCTTTGTTCCCAATCAAGTTCAAGTTCAACCACAGCTTCAACCTCAACATCAACCAGTTTCCATTCAACCAACTGGTGCTGGGTTTGGAGGTTATGGTAATACCATGGTCTCACAACCAACAGGTAACCCATTCATGCAACAACAACAGCAACAAGCTTCCATTAACGGCACTTACCCAAATCAGCCGCACTTTCTACAAACCATTCCTGAAGCCCAACAACAAGCTATGGGTCCTCAATATACACAACCACAGACACAACCACCACAACTCCAAAGTCAAAACACAAATCCATTCCTCAAGATGTCTCAAGGTTCAGCAGTGGAGCCTACGGCCACTGGAAATCCCTTTGCAAATACTCGATTCTCCACTTCGTCCAACACCACTGCATTGTCTTTTAACTATAATAATAATAATAATAATAATAATAATAATTCTGTGGCATCACCACCGACAAGGGTGACGTCCAACATCACAGGGAATAACCCATTCAAAGTGTCACAGGCAACCACTGAATTGTTTAACTCCGTCGAAAACTCCATGCTTCAACAGCAGCAACAGAAACAACCTCTAAAGAGTCAACCAACAGCTGGTGGTCTTGAAGCGTTGCCAACCGTGCCAGTATTTCCTCAGACTCAACTGGAACTCCAGAGACAACAATACTTAGCGAGTGCTCAGATGGGCTTAAACCAAGCTGTCTTCCAGCAGCAACAGCAACAGCAACAGCAACAGCAACAATACAATCAAGCACAAATGCCAATGCGAATGACTTACCAAACGTACGATGGTCCCAGTTTAATCTGATACCAATGCATGCTTTTCATTAGATAAAGAAGAAGGTCAAAGAGCAGAATGTTTATTCAAGGTGCACAAGAGTTCTGTCATTCTATCAACAGCTTCAACAAGAGGGGTAACATAGTTGAAAGGGGGTAACAACACTGTCAACAACGCAGCACAGTTAGTGGCTTGATTTATCTTCACCAGATTGGCATGGGACTTTGTCAATGTCAAATCTTGAAGCAGTAAGTTCAGATCGTTGCGCACTTTCACTCGTGAAACGATAAGGATAAATACAAAGGAATTATGGCCATCTTATGCATTTTTCGTAGCACAATCATACAGCCATAAGTTAAAAATGACTGAAATCAATAGATGTAGTATAATAAATAGTGCTTTTCAGAAGAAGAAAATAAAAAAGTCTGCATTTTTGAAACACCGATTTCATTCCCCAATGGGAAAATCCCAGCCCATATCCCGTATCTCTCAACGTGACATTATAGATCTGACTTTCAGTATCAGATTCGACCTCTATAGTATAATGTACCTGTGGATGAGGTACAAGCGCAAACAGGTATCTTAGAACCTCACAGTAACCTTATTATCATTACCATACAATCTATGCCATGCTTGATAACCACCTTCAAGCACCCATACGTTGATTTGATCGAGTTGACGGGATTCATCTTCGCGTAATGAATTCAAAGCCCGAAGATATTTAAGAGTAGCTTTTGGTCCTCTAACTTGAGATAATGCACAATGGAATATAATGTCGCTGTAATCTTTTGCCAATAGTGTCTGCTGGAGTTGAGGGAGATAACTATCGAATTCATGTGACAGAATATGGAAACAGTCTCTGATATGACCAGTTTGGAAGTCATCGTCTCTAACGTCTACTATTATTAGTCTTTTGGACTCTTTGGTTAACCAATTGCGTAGGACTTCGGGTGCAAGGAACTTGAGATCACTATAGGAGTATAACTTTGACATAATCTGAGCAGAATGTAACGGTACAGTAGCTTTAAGGAGTATAATGATGAGTATAGCAAGACGTACAAGTTGTAGAGCAGAACTTGATTTGACTTACATAATGTCTCTAAAAATGTCGTCAAAAACGGTTTATTTCCGAGGGTGTTTCCCAGAAGATCGGCTTCAAGTACATACAGTATGCACTGTATCGTAGCTGGTTCTCCTAATGAATATGTGAATCTTAAAGACTTACAACATTTAGGTTGTTCAAATAAGTAAGTAGGTACGTTTGACAACATTTGCCTATTAAAGGCGGCTAAATATAAATACATTTGGTTAAAGCGTATGGTAAAGGAAATGTCTGCGGAGATAACAGCATAATAAGGACATCATTAGACGCATAAATGAAAGACTATACATAGTGCTAGAAGAACCGCTACATAATATAATAAAGTACAGAGCAGTAAAGTACGGTTCAATTGGTTTAACTAATAATAATGTTGTTTGGTTGTTCGGTTGCCTGATGTCATTGCATCCATTTTGCACCCAAGTGAAAAATTCTTCCCAAATATTTAAACATGAATTTGAAGTAAGGTTCTTCTAAAGTGCCTAAATGCCTTCATTAGAAGAATTACATTGATCATCGACAGAAAGCACATAGCTGACCATTTGTAGAAAAGAATCAGACAAGTAGCGCACGGGATGGAATCACCGAACAAACACCGGTGAGCGCCAATTAAACACCGATAAACACCGAATAGATATGTATCAAACGCCAATTTGACTCGGATCAGCAGCCCAACAAACGATCAGACAACAAGTAGACACTGAACAGACACTGAACAGACATTTACAAGGCATCAAGCAGACACTGAACCGACACAGTAAAGAGACAGTAAGGAGGAAGAAATTATTTTAAAAAACAGATACTTTACAGATAACAAAAACTAACAGAGCAGAAACTGGATAATTGGAAAGAATTCAACACATAATCATTATTACTAGTGAAGTATAAAACAGTATAGCAACCGTGTTGTACGCAATAAATTAGAGTTTCTCAAGTCCTGCACACAAATCACGTGACCATTGTTAGTACAAAAACATATTCAAGACACAACACCAAAGAATATACCAATTGCATTTCTCCTACCAACCATGGGTGAAGATTCTGACAGTATCAACTCGCTTAAGCGGACCATATCCGTGGAGAACATTGTTCCGAAGCTCACGTCGGTATTCAAGAAGAGAAAGAGAGCCCACACTGATGTTTCGGATATACTGCTGGAAGAGGAACATGTGAAAGTCGAAGGAGTGAAGAAGCGGAAGATCAAAACTCAGGCAGAGGAAGACTTTGATAAGCAAGAGATTGAGTATGATAACGAATTACCTGAAGAGTATCGGAAGTATCGTCCTCGGGGATTTAGATTCAATATCCCCCCAATTGACCGACCAATCAGAATCTATGCTGATGGGGTCTTTGATTTGTTCCACTTGGGACACATGAAACAATTGGAACAAGCCAAAAAGTCGTTTAAGAATGTCGAATTAGTCTGTGGAATCCCCAGTGACATTGAGACCCATAAACGGAAGGGGTTGACGGTATTATCCGACAAGCAACGATGTGAAACGTTGATGCATTGCCGATGGGTTGATGAAGTGATTCCCAATGCTCCATGGTGTGTTACGCCTGAGTTCCTTGTGGAACATAAGATCGACTACGTTGCCCATGATGATCTCCCCTATGCCCTGGGAGATTCTGACGACATTTATAGACCAATCAAAGTGATGGGGAAATTCTTAACCACCCAAAGAACAGATGGGATTCTGACTTCAGATATTATCACCAAAATCATCAGAGACTATGACAAATATCTCATGAGAAACTTTGCTAGAGGAGCCACCAGGAAGGAATTGAATGTTTCATGGTTGAAGAAGAATGAATTGGAGATCAAGAAACAATTCAAAGACTTTAGAACTTATGTTTTAAAGAATAAAGAGAATTTCAACAATGTTTCCAAAGATCTATACTTTGAAGTAAGAGAATATATGAAGAGATCTCGCAGAAGTCCCAATAGTTCTGCTGCTTCTTCATTGAGAGAATCAACTCCAAGTATAAGTGATTCGGAAGATAGTCGGTCTCCATTGTTCGAGTTTGCTTCGAAATATGTGGGCAACGATAATAAGGAAATGAACAAACGGTCTATCCTTAGTAATGTTAAAGATTGGATTAAAGGTGATGAGCTGGAATATTCAACCAATGATGAAAGTGAACCGGAACTGAAGATTCCTGTACGGAAACTTAGAAAGAAGAGTTCCCAATTGTCTGATCCATAAGTATTGTTTTTATATCAATAATATTGTTGAGTGAGTGAATTGGCGGCGTAGTTTTATAGGGTATACCCAACCTGGTTATACCATTTGAAGTATAGTCGTGCCTCTACCAACAGTACAAAATTTACTTCGACCGGAGTAAAGTACAGTACAGTGCATTATCAATAAAACCTTAACTCCATAATTCACCACCGCAGACCACAGTTTCACCACAACCACCACAATGGACTTATCAATATCACCAACAATGGATACCGACATCCAACACAAACTAGACTCCCTCCAACGCTTACAAGAGCAACTCTTCAAACAACAACGTGATCTTCTTTTCCATCAGCAGCAACAAGGTGTTTCGACCGAAACCCTACGTCCATCACACTCAAACTCCGGATCGACCAATTGGTCGTTCACTCAAGGACTTATTGTCGGCCAATTGAGTGTCATCTTCGTGATAGCAGTATTTATCAAGTTCTTTGTGTTTGCAGATCACAACTCGACCACATCATCGTCTTCATCTTCCAACTCCGCCGTAGGGGTTATCATCAATAGAGACGAACAACGTAAAGAGAAAGACAGTGGTGGTGGTGGCGGCAGTCTAGACCCAGCAACAACATCAGATGCTACGCTCAAACTCAATACAATTCTTGAAAAGACTTACTATGATGTTCTGAACCATTCACCGGAACTGTTGGATTGGTTTACGGTTCTCATCGCCCAAGCCATACAACAACTTCGTGTGGATGCCTTGGTGGCTGATAACGTTTATCATTCGCTCAATGACTTCTTGCAAACCCTGGAACTCCCTGACTTCCTCGACACCATCTCGTTGACGGAGATCGACGTCGGCGATGACTTTCCCATCTTCTCCAATTGTCGGATTCAAAAAAATAGTCTTGGACGGTTGGAAGCAAAGATAGACGTGGATTTGTCAGATACGTTGACGTTGGGAATTAAAACCAAGCTATTATTAAACCAACCAAGGCCCTTGACGGCCGTTCTTCCGGTAGAATTGTCTGTTTCCATCGTCAGATTCTCCGCATGCTTGTCTGTTTCTATGTTCTCTGATGATGAAGATGAAGGCACGGCCCTAGTGTTTAGTTTTGGTCAGGATTATCGTTTGGAATTCACAGTAAAGTCTTCAATTGGATCAAGAGCAAAGCTTCAAGACGTTCCCAAGATTGGTCAGTTGATAGACTCAAGATTGAGGAAATGGTTCCAAGATAGATGCGTGGAACCAAAGTCTCAGGTCGTAATGCTTCCTTCCTTTTGGCCCAGAAGTAAGAACACAAGAGAGCAGCCACAGCCGGTTGACTAATGGAACTAGTTGGTCACCATGAAGGTAATTTGGCTGGGGTATCATGGAAGTAGTTTGGCTTTAGCATCATCTGAATCAGTATACAACTCACCATTCACGTCCGCTTCACAGCCAGCTTCACTGTCGTCTTCACTGTCGTCTTCGCTGTCGTTATCTTCTTCCTCTTCACTGTCATCCTCACTTTCTTTACTGTCTTCTTCCTCCCCCTCCAACTCGCTACTGTCACTGTCATCGTTGCCAAAGAAATCGTCCAAACTCTGTAACTGGTCTCTGGCCTTCTTTGCTGTTATCTCCACATTGGAGTTGCCTTGAAAGGCCTTAGATGAAATAGAATGGCTAGTTATAGGCGGAGTTAATGTCCGTGGTGAAGAAGTTGAAGACCGGAAATCACTCGAAGCGATCTTTGATGCATAACTATTGACCAACACACCTACTTCATTCCGAATTGTTGATGAAGGTAACGTTTTTGGATCTACCCAGTTTGTCACCACCAAATATTTATTCAAGGCTGATGATTTGATCATATTATCTTGATCGTCATGATCTTTCAGAAGCATAGGTTTGGGTGATTGTAAGAACAAACATGCCAATTCTGAGTTACTGCTGGTGTTGGTGTTATCAAGTAAAACACTCAATACTCTAGCTCTATCTCTTGTATCAAAGCTAGTATCATATTTGGCACAATGTAAAACATGCTTAAACATCATGGTTATGGTTTCATTGGGTACACTGGCTTTGCTGACTTCATAGCAATAAATTTTAGCGGCTAGTAATAAAGTTTGGTACCGGACAACTTCACTTTCAAATGCATAATTTTTAATTAAATTCCGTAAAACATCAGGACCAATTTTATTCTGACATTGAACTGTAAACTCACCAATAATCCAAATAACTCTTGCCTTAGGTTCCAGTAATAGCTCCGTTTGAATTAAAATCTGGGAAAGAATCATACAAGTCTTGGAGATATCTTCATTGGGATCACCTGAATTTAAAATTTGTTGAAGCAAATAACTTAATAGACTCAAGATCTCCGAGAGAATAGACCCTTTGGCTAATTTAAGCAAACTCAAACACCATTTCAAGATATTTCCATTCCAAATGTCGGAGATACGAGCACAATCTCCAATAGCAATGATGGCTTTCCTTGCAACACTTGGTTTGGGGAACTTAATGCTGTAGTACTTCAATTCTTCCAAGATATATCTAATATTTGTTTCTTCTACTAAAGCACAAAGAATCTTCAACTTCATACTGGCAATGGATAAAGGGTCTGTGGGGTACAAGAAGAAATTGGTATAATAAGACCCAAACACTTTCTTGTCCATTAGGGAGATATTTAGTATCATTCCATAGACTAGTTCTGATATCTTGAATGATTCCTGGGCATTGGTTGCGATTCTAAGAAGTGCTTTATTCAAACCGGATTTAATGAAATGGACTGGCGGAGTTAAGCAATAGTAAGCTTTGGCAACACTTAGAACCACCGCATCGGAACTGGAAAACGTCAACATGCCTAGAGAGTCAATGAAGAGGAGATAGTCGTCATCGTAGCTAACGTCATAATCAACGGCTGCTGCAGCAGCACTCCCCAAAGAACTAAAATCATTGGGCATGTCAATAATAACGTTCGAGTCAAGATAAAGTTTGGGTCTGGCAATGAATAATCGACAATATTCGACTAAAATCTCCACCACGAAGCATTGGGTCCATTCGTCAAACTCGCCAATTACAGAACAAAGTCGACGGAAATTCCCATGGATCGGAAGCCACTGTTTCAGAGGTTTAAGTTGACTTCGTATACTATAGTAACATTTAACAGCCGACTCAACCACTTGGATCTCGCTATCAGCCAATAACTTGGTTAAATATCCCACCAATTCCTTCCCGTTGGTGTCGTCCAAGCCATAACAACTTTCTATGGCTCCAGCAGTGGCACTACGTACCAATGGCGAGGGATCAGCGACCGTTCGCTTGATGGTCAAGAGCATAATGGGCACAATGGCCAAGATCAGAATTCCACACAACGTTCTTGTCGACCGAGCCCTCACAACAGAGTCCTTTTCGTTAAGTAACTTTTGGATAGAATTAATGGCCAATAACGCAGTATCAGGCTCAACCTCGGCATACTTGGTAACATACACCATCACCAAATTCTTGATCTTCACATTGGATGACGTAATGTTCTTGACAACATCAGCAAAATACTCCAACACATCTTCGCCTTTACCCATAAGGTATATGACGCTTCTGATGCCCCGGAGGATGTCGGTTTCAACTCTAGAGTTAAGACACTTTGAGATCTCTTGCGGACTTAACTTCTGTGTAGAATCAGAGAGTCGAGACGAGGCCGTAGCCGCCGCCTCGATCGTCATGTTCTTTGCAGCCTCCAAGAGTGACGTAAGCTTCCCTAGAGGCTCTGTCATTTGATGTCTATAATGGTAAAGAGTGGTGGTCGATTCATACGTATAATAATTTTGTATGCACCGTTATACTGTGCTGGATTTAAAGATTACGTAAGCATTAATTGGTTTACATAATAAACGGTACTAGAACATTATATACAGGTTTCAAAAGTAGTATAAACTGTAACAGTAGTATAGTATTGTACATATATATTATTTTTTAGTTAATTTGGCAGCAGCTTTCTTTATCCGTTTACCCGAAGCAAGTTCCTTTCTTGTCAGAATCAAATCCCGAGGGAAGAACTCCTCTAACGTAGTTTGCATAGTTCTTCTCTTGTTCATGTCTCTAATTAGTGGAACCATAACATCATCAACCTTTTGTTGAGACCATTTGACATTATACATCAAGAACGAACGGACTTGATCAAGATCAGGGATACCCCATTTGAATTGCGTATCATCATGATCAACTTCTGGATGCTTATAAGCATTTGAAATGGCTGAATCAGGAAACGTTTCGGCTAAAAACAACTTTCCATTCTTAATTCTACTTAGGAGACTCTTCTTCAAAGTAGTGTTATTGTTAGTAGCATCATCAACAATGGTTTGAGTATTTTTATCAAACCATTTCTTGAATTCCTTGACACTTCCAAACTCTGCTAAGATTTCCATCGCTAATACCGGCCCGATACCGGAGACACCTTCAGTATAATCACTACCAAGTAACATTGCCAATTCAATTAGTCTCTCTTGAGTTAAACCTAATTGTCCCTCAATATCTGCCATCTGGTAGCACTCCACGTATTGTTTCTGGTTAAACATGTTCTTATAGATCCTATCTCCTCCAAATAAAAAACAATCACTATCATCCGTAATGATACCATCCACTAGTTTTAGTTTAAGCAATTCAGCACATTGTGCCTCGGCTTCCATTGGTGCTGTTATATATGGAATACCAAATCTTCTTAAAAGCTCTTGTACTCCTTTAATCATTGTGTCCGTGACCTCATCAGAATCTCTCTTTGCCTTTTGAAGTTGTTCTTGAAGTAATTGCTCATCAGTAACAACAGAATTGATACTTTCATGATTCAAACTCTCATTCCCTGCAAGTTCTTGCCTAAACTTCTCATGATCTGCTTCTTCAGAGTTCATTTGTCTAACAAGATCCAACTCTTCATCTTCTTCAAAGTCGTAGTCAAATACCATCGGCTTTCGACCTGAAGACGCTTCTTCAATGGATATCACATGTTCAGGTACAACAATTTTAGATGGATCTTGGATCTCTTGAACATCATAAACATCACTTTCATCGGAGCTTTCTGCCTTTTCAAGCATCGTTTGGGCTTCCTTCCAGGGTATAAGTTCGTCTTTAAGTTCTTTATCTTCATCTATAATTGTTTCTTTATAATAAGCAACTTCTTGATGCGGATTGGTGATTGTGAAATCCTCTTTAAACCATTGGGGTAATTGATTTTGTTCACTTTGCTTGATCCTCCGCAATTGCTCTTCATCCTGGCCATCGTCACCAGACTCTTCATCCTCTGCTGCTACTTTGACCTCTGAAATAGTGACAACAACAGACTTATCACCATCAGCCTGTCCATTGGTACCACTAGCAGACTTAAACTCTTTCACCAGGGGTGCATAATTGGAAGGTTCGGTTGTAGGGTGATTCAGGATCTGACTTTTTGCACTTTCACTGCTCTTAATCTGTTCCTTCAGGATGTTATTGGAACCCGTCACAGGAGCCCGTGGGCTGTTGATAGCAGTCGATCTTGTAGCAGTCAATCTCTCAGTAGAACTCGATCTCTTAATATCACTCGATCTCTTACCATCACCCAATACATCATCTTGCAACGTAACCTCTTCTGCTACCGCAACTTCAGTCTCTATTGGACCAGCCAATAGAGATTGTGAAAAAGAAAAACCGTCCTTGACCTCACAAATTGGTGCACTGGAAGGTCGTTCAATCTTGGGTACCTCATATTTATCGTATAAGGACTTGAGAAACTGCTCTTGTTCTTCTCTGTGTTCAACTGGCTCTGGCTTTGTGACAAGTGGAACCTCATCAAAATCAGAAAGACTGTCGTCGTCATCAGAATCATGAGTTTGTATTTTCCTCTTCTTAAATAAACCTTGCTTACTGCCTTCATCTTCTTCAAGAGTAATTGGCTTATCCAGAGTCGAACCTTCATGATCTTTAACCAACGACAACGTCCAACCGTCATCGTTTCTGACCAAAGAATACTCTCGATCCTTTTCCCCAGCTACTCGTTTAGTCACATTGCCATCGTCTCCCATCCCACTGATCTCCATGAGTCGTTGGGTGAAGAAGTTTCTCTTCTGCACCTGGTTGATTTGAAACTTGGAAAACTCCATCTCGTCGGGAAACATCGTCTCCAATTGGTCCTTATCAAAACCCATCCGCAACCTGGACTTGAGTCGCAAATGTGATAAGATCATATATTGGGTCGCCTTGGGAAGGGCATGAAACTGCTTAGACGAAGGATCAATGGTGTTAATGTCAATACCATCAACCATATCAAAATCAAAATTGCCATTCTCGTCATATTCTTGCCCCGGTAAGATTCTGGTATCGTTAGTTGAAACTTTAAACGACCTTAGACCTGGTAAATGATAATCATCTTCTCTTCTAAATGGTTTAGTTCTTTCGTAGTTCTTCTCCATGTTCAAGTTCTGTAGATCTTCAAAGTAAACCTGGTCAGAGTCACTATCATCTTCATCAATATCCACATTATTGTCTATGACAACTGCCTTCCTCTTCCTTCCCTTATCTCCGCCTCCAGTGGCAAGCCGTCGAAGTTGTATGGCCAATAACTTCTTAGCTGCGGTGTTAACCGTATCACGGTTCCCCAGTCGTCTGTCTTGACGCTTCCGAATGGTATCCCGCTTCAATGCCGGTGCCCCTCCGTCAAATACAAGTATCGGATAAATCCCATGATATAACAACTTGCAGATCCTTCGGAAAAACCCTACAATATGGGCATGGGGTAGAACATCGCCTTTATCATCCCGTACTGCCTTGAGGAATTGGTAGATCCAAATCGACCCGTCAACCGCAAGTTTCTTTCTCAGAAGTGACTCTAGCTTCACCGGTCGTGCAGTAGGGCCAAGTATGGTCCATAACGAATGCACACCCATAGTAGTAGTAGTAGAAGAAGAGGGTAGTTGTGTAGAGTAAGGGTGAATTACATTGGTGATAATTAAAATACGGGGAAGGTCGTGCGAGAAAACGTGGTAGCACCATGTAATTACGTAAGCAGAAGAATTGTATTGAAATCAGTACAATATATTATTGTCTTAAAGTATATATAACTATGTGAATACGCTAGTATCATCATCATTAAATTTATAAGTGTTTATGCTTAGTACGATGTCTGTTACTTTTGCGTTAACTAGTATGTCAAGGTATGTGCAACCAAAAGAAGTGCATACCCTCTCTCGCAGTACCCTATCACTACTAGTACTGTTTCATGTCAACTAATGCTGTTTCATATCACTAATTATGTCTTCTATTGCAGTTTCACATTACTTCTACCGTCAGTAATGACTACCAGTGTTGTTCATCCATAGTTGCACTGTTCCCATATTTGTTACACAAAACCTCTGACCAAATATAATGGTTGCAGGTCTTAGCTGCAAAAAGAAACTCAGGGTCTGTTACTACTACCTCCCCCTTCTCTACCCCCCCTTCTTTAATCCCTAACCCCATGAGGCATAATACAGACAAGAAAGATCACACGCTTGACCTGGACAACCGTGTTGTGTATCGGAAAGGATCGGAACCAGACTTGGAGAACGAAAACGGCAACAGAGCGGCTATCAACCCTATGTTGTACCGTCAACCACCACCACCACCACCACCACAGCAGAATGGGATACCAATTCCGATACTTGTGGTTGATCCGTATTATGGGAATGAAAATGAAGGATACTTCCGTCAGCAGCCAATCAGAAGAAGCAGCAGAAGTCCGGTGATGGTGGTGACTGACTCTTATCCGACACCCACCAACAATAACAAGTTCCCAGCAGCATTTCTACCTAGAAAGGCAGAGAAAATGTCGTTTGAAGAGAAGGTTCTGAAATGGCTTTGTAAAATCCCTATGGACTTTGATGTTCCAACTCCTTACGTCGATTGCTATCCACCAACTGTTTCATCGTCCAGTTCATACGAAGTTAATGGTGGTGTTAATGAGGTCATTGATTATGGCGACACAGATCTTGTACTTGAACGTCAGTCCCATGTGATCACAAAGCTTTCAAAGAAGTTGTATCAAGCAGAAAGAGCTGTCGCAGGAGATCAAGTACAACAACACAATGCTTCAACTCCTCCTCCACCCCCTCATGATAATAATAATATCGAACCACAAAGGTTAAACGGTCCGCTTAATTCTTGGATCAATTATCAACTGAAATATGTCTTAAACCCACGTGTTAGAGTGCCATCAGAAGATACTGGAGCTCAAGCTCAACAGCCGTATACCAAGGGATATGTGGGTGAACAAGAGAAGTTGTATCCTGAATTGATCAAACTTCTAGATGATTGTCATTAAATAATTAAATGAAAATATCCAATTCAGGTATGTTGTAGTCTTTTCCACCTTCAAGCTTATCGAACCGAGGATAATAAGGAACCAAACTATCACTGTTGTAAATTATAGCTTGATTCAACATCTTCCAATAGGGTGAACGTACTTTCCTAGCAGGATGGAATAATCCACTCCATAAGTAGTTCGAAAATACTCCAATCCCGATGGATATCCGAAGAGATTCAATAGCCTCTAAAATCCGGAAGATAACATGGGGTGATGTCTCAAAGATATTGGGTAAGATAAGGTTCAAATAATGAACAAGAACCTCAGCATAATCATCATAAAGTAACCCCACACAATTCATAGCAATATGTTTGACCACCGTAGCCGCTGTTTGACGATGAACTTGATCTCTATCGGTTAAAGCGTCTTCAATCAATGGAGATATGGCAAAGAGATAATCCTTGGTAGTTTCTCCTTCTATGTACTCAAAAAGAAAACTTAAAGACTTCAAAATCCCATTTTGAATATTCTTATCTGGAATCCTATATTCATTCATCAACGCAGGTAACACCGTATATGGCAGACATGTCTCTGCCACTATTCCTATAGCAACAGCAGTACAAACTCTTAATTGACGTTCTTGGACTCTCAAATTGTTTAAGAGCATCACCAATACATCTTGAGGCCCTATAGTTCTAGCAATGGACCCAAAGGTACTGTTGGCAGCGATTCGAATTCTTTTCTTGGAAGATTTCAACATATCAAGCATCTCAAAGGAGATTCTCATCCATTCTCTGGCATTGATGGTCTCTCCACTTCTCTGAGCAACCATACCAACCAATTTAATACATGCTTCTTGAACCTTCTCCTGTCTGTTCTTCAAAATAGGTGTAATGGTCGGGAGAAGCTGGTTAATAGACGGGTTATCCATGTTGTTCATCGATGATTTGTCCATGCACTCTAAACATGTGTGTAAGGCGGAGATAATGGAGCCCAAGACTTCAGGATATACTTCCCCCAAAGATTCATAAAGTACAAGCACAAGTTTCATTAATAGTGTATCATCATCTCGATTGCACAATTTGATAGCCGGAGCAATGATCACGATCAAATCAGTGGCCTGTTGTCGGACTTCAGGACTCTTATTCTTAACTCGGTACAACACTGTACTTATTATGGAATCGATATGAGGACCCATTCTCTCTTTTAATGCTAAAAATAAACTCTTGAATGCCTGTAAGTACGTCTTACTTCTTACTGTTTGTTCTTGGAAAGCATATAGTACCCCATCGACCAAGGTATATTCCAAATGAGAGTCTAGTCCAATTAAAGTGTCGCTAGAACTTGTGATCAAGGCATTCACAGCACTAACACAGAGTAACCTTAGTGATTCATTTTCATCCTTAGAATACACAATGATGCGTTCCAACAAGTCAAGCAAGTCAAACTTCGTCCCCAAGCCCACTGTGGCATCGACAACCAATTTGGAAAGTTTCTGAGAGTCACCTGCCAACCTTCTGTTCCAGAAATTCTTAAGGAACGGATCAATAATATCCTTTTGGTAAGCAGGGATAAGCTGTTTTGATAAGGGTAGTTTAGGTAAAATCAGCAAGACAGTCTTCTTCATGTCTTCATCTGGAGAAGAGAATTCTCTCAGTAGAGTTCTTGTAATTTCCTTTGTATAATAGTTTGAATATTCTTCATAGGAAGGGTCTCGTTCCATCAACGAGATAATAGAGCCAATAGCCCTAAGGAACCCTGCTAACCCCTTCCCTCTATGTTTCTTTAACCCTAGCCATAGATCTTCTAAACTGCCTTCAAAGGCATCAACACCATAGGGATATACACTATCCGCTAATTGAGAGATGGTCAACGCAGCAATGGTTCGAACCTGGAACTGCTCATCCTGCAAACAAGGTTGAATGACATCAATTAGCTTCTTGAGATAGGGGAGAATAGAGTTCCCATTACCTCCACCGAGTAAGATCCCTAATTGTTGAATGATTTTAATACCTGTATGTCTGGCCATCCAAGATTTCCTTGATTTAACCACTGCTCTTAAAAAGGGCAAGAACTGTACAAGTCCAAGGGTATTGGCAACTATGGCAAACACTCTAGAAGTTAAATTTCGTACATATTCATCGACATTATCCAAATCCGGTCTTAGATTGGCTATCATTGTTGCAAGACCTACTGCTTTAGACAAGTTAGCAATGATATCTCTTGCTTCCAATCTTAGATTGAAGTTTTCATCTATCAAAAGTGGTGAGATCACCGTTAATATCTTTCTCGTATAGGGCCCCACCAAAGCATCGAGTTGGAACATTATACGGCCGGTTAACTTGACAATTAAATGCCGTTCTTGATCATCAAGGTCTGGTTCCAACATTAGGGGTAAAATGGCATTGAAAAGGGCCTCCGGTCCAAACTTCCGGGCATTATCGGTCAATTGTCTAAGTGACCGTTTCCGGACTACTTGAGATCCATTCTTCACCTTCAATAATAACGATAGCACCCTTTTCTCCTTCTTTGCGTCATCTGTAAGGTGATGGTCATCTTCGACATTGTTCTGACTCGTCAACACTGCCGCAAAATGTTTTTTATCGGCTTCTTTATAAAACTGGACCCCGGCCATTCCAGGAGCATCCACAGGCAAGTCTTTAGCCAAGTTCTTCGACTCCATTAGCGCATTCTCAATGGATGGAGGTATATAGTAGTCATTCGATAAGGCAATCACATCTGGATGACTATCATTGGTCAAGTACTCCGTGGGGATGGCTATCTTCGTGTATTGTGGAGGAAGTATCTTATCAAGTATTTCATCTGTTAACGGTATCCCATTGATTACAGGGACCTTGTCCTTGGTATTTAATAGAGATTGAAGTAGTTTGGATTCCAGAATCACTCGTTGATCCTTGTGCTTGTTCTGTTCGTACTCTTCAGGAGTAACGTCCCATCTTCTCTTACGTCTGCGTGTGGGTTGAGGGACGACATTGCTATCAATGCTATTATCAGTACTTTGCGTATGTTTCGCTAATCTCATTTCTTCTCGTTCAAGATTCCTTTCTTGCATTACCTGCTTATACGACATGGTGGTACCCTTTTCAAAGGCCACTCTAGTGGCATTGCCTCTCTTCTTGTAGTCATTGTGCTGAAGACTATTGGTGAGCGTTGATGCTTCTAGAAGCTCTTCTTCTTGCTGCAATTCGTCTCGTAGACGTTTATGCAACGCATATCCCTCCAGCAATGACCGTGACATGGGTCTATGTATGCAATGGAAGAAGAAGGTGATGTATAACATTTGTGTTGTATTACGTTTGTGTGGTGATTTTCAACCTCGCACTTTTACGTCATGAGTTCGAACCGTAAGCACAACGACTTCTTTCTTTCCAGCATCACCACCATAATCATGACACTGTCGAATCAGAATGCAGACCTTCTACTTAGACGACTTTTGCTGTTAAAGGAGCCATCGTCGTTCTACGTGGTGTTTGACTCCGTGTCTCAAGGAGGTCATCCGTTGCTTGACGAGTTGGTGTTACTGTGTGGAAAAGCTCATCTCACATACTTATCATTTGAGACCATCAATAGACCCAAATATGCCACGGAGTTTATACCCTGTTTGGGTCAAACTCCCCAGCAGATTGTCCAGAATGTTAGGAAGCAACAGACTGGCGCTATCAAACTGTTGATAGTGGTGGACTCTTTAAACTACATTTTTAACTCACAATTACCAGAGTTCATCAAAGGACTAATGCACCCTTCAACAGTGCTAGTGGGAATATTCCATACGGATGTCCTAGATTCCTTGGACCCGAATCACAAATCGTATCCCTCCAGCCACCAGTTGTTGCAATTCATGGGCACTACGCTCTTCACTGTAGAGCCACTCATTAGTGATGATCGTGAAGAGACCATAGCCAATGAAACAGCCCATATGTTTATTTCCAGTGCTCCAGAATTGAACAGCTCCAAGTTTAGATTGTCCGTGGCCAATAGAAGGAAGTCTGGGCGTGCCGTCTCCTACGACTTTATCATGGACACTAAACTTCATAGTGCAGAGTTGGTGAAGGAAGCTCAAGCTCCAGTGGAAGAAGATGAGAGCTTACTTAAGGACTTGACTACCTTCAACTTGACTACCAGTTCTAAAGAGAAACTTGCAAGAGAACAAGTGGAACTCCCTTTCATGGAAGCACAAGATTCCTTAGGGTCAATGGGAGGTGCCATAGTGTACGAATTTGAAAAGGATGATGATTACGATGAAGAAGATCCATACGAAGATCCATTTTAATAAATAACTTAATAAATAACTTAATAAATAGTTTAATGAATAATTTCCCTATACCCATTTTTTAATTCCGAACTGTTCTCAATTGCTTAATCCCCGAATCCATTGCTTAGTCCCCGAATCCATTGCTTAGTCCCCGAATTCTAATTGCTTAGTCCCCGAAGCAACTTCACAGTATCCCAATCACTGTTCTCCTTTGCATCGTAGATCTCCCTGGCAATCTCTCTATCCCAGTTGAGCCACTCATTATACGATGTAAAGTACCGAGGTCCAAACTCATCTGTCAGTCTCAATTTGGCTTGATCGTAACCACGAGTACAGAACCATGTACCCGACCGATTCCAAAATCCGACCCCCTCTAGGGATTGACATTTGGAAAGCTCTTCCATGGTAGGAACCCCCTTCGTCAATAAATGTAGCTTCTTTCGCTTCATGTCGTGCAAGTACAACGCAGGCACAATGATTCGAAGCACCAGCTCCGGAAAGAACCGAGCAAGCGTGCCAGCATCGAAATGTGAGTAGTGATATTCGGTATCTAAATTAGACGATTTTCTAGGGAATTGGGAGTGGAAAAAGTTGGGTCTTTCAGGTACTATTCTGCTTATTCTTAACTGTTCCGAATTCTTCGAGAACCATTCTTCCATAGCATTTAAAAAGGTATCTGTAATTTGACGAGCCAGCGTCTCGCTGAAATGTACTCGCCGCCGTACTACGTTCTCTTCTTCAGGGATAGAATCATCAAAGATAGTCATATTGGGTATATTAATGAAGAATAATGTAGATCAAACACCGATTTATACCGTCACATGTATGCATATATATATAATTTATATGCAGTATAGGAATACGACGTCCTCCGGGCCGGCATTCGGCGAATCTACTGGGGATCGGCCTTCTACCGGGAATCGGTCACTATAATAAATAGCGCTGTGGGGTTGTTAATTATGGCATTATTATAATAATCTACTTCTTTTGTGGCTCTTCTGTCACAGTATCACGCTTACGCTTACCCAATTTGGATTTTACTCTACTCACAAGCCCTTTGATACCAGAGTCAACACTGGCAGCTTCAAACTCTTCTTCTGTGACCACCTTCTTCACCAAAAGCTGGTACAAAGAACCAAATGCTAGCGACATCACAGTGCAAGTAAAGATAATAACGTTGTAAGGCATAGAGAAATCCGGTGTAGGAAGACTAAGAACCAAACTTGTTGATCTGACTTCGTAAATACCTCTTTTATTGTCATCAATTATTGTGATCACCGCTGGGTCAATTGCAAACCCATGATTAGCGTCTGGAGGGTATTCATCTAGTAATAGAATAGACTTATCAAACTCATAGCTGAACAAAAGAGTCAGCTTTGGAGGTAATGAAATGCTCAATTCTATTTGTGCTGGTCTTTTCCTATCGACAGCCGGCTTGTAGTAAATATCTTTAATATGAGTGCTTCCATCAATACCAGCTATGGTATATGATGAAGTTTCATTCTCAAAGGAAACAACCATACTGCTTAAATAAAGTCTCATGAACCATGGTAACGTTTCAAAATAGACAAAGTCCATAGAGGAGTTGGAAGGGTTGGTGATTTCGGTTCTAAGTCCACCATGATCTTGAGAGTATCCAGTCAATGCTCTGGATAAAAGAATGGGTGGTTTTTCAATGGGGGCAACATTGATCCCACCATTTGCAGTTTCAAATGAAACATCATATTCAATATCATCGTCAAGATAGAATGCAATAGAATTTCCAACAATATCGTGTCTTTCCGAACCACTTTTCTTGTGTTTAACCAACTGAGTTTTCCAGTGATTGGAATCAACTTTGAGTCCAAGAATTGAACTCCTTATATTCCCACTAAAAGCCTGACCCTTGATGTTTCTACCAAAGATCGTGCCCAAATTCCATTTAAGATCTACAGGGTCATCCAAGGGGAAACATTGCCATGGATTGTGAGTTTTGGAGGGGTCACACCGAAGTTCGTCCCCTTTAACAGGTCTAGGGATCCCCCCTTCCTTATGCTTCCGTAACGATCTAAGTACATCCACAATCGCAGTCACTGACTGTTCCATACGCAAATGGCACTTATTATTATCTTGTGTATCATCACACACAGATGTGACGTCCACAGCCATACTGTGCCATAAGGAATCAAATACCTTGTGACCATCAAGTAATGATGAAATTCCGGCTTTCCCTCTTGTGGGTAAGAGCTTCAAGAATGGGGTAAGATTTTCTGTACATATTGGTTCACTTGGTAAAGCCGCGCGAAGGATGTATAGCTTATTCCCAGGCTTTTGTATGTAATGAAGACTGGTTATATCGTTTGCTTTGTATTGTGGATAAGTCGTGATGGCCGGTTCAATGAAGTTAAGAGAGGCACAAAAGAACCCCGATAATGCCTTTGAAAGACGGAACCAATTCCGTTGAGCTTCCTTTACATCATATGCTTCTATAACTGCCAACACTTCAACTCCGGTCCCACCACTCTTAAGTCCGTTCTTAGGCAACGCACCCCAAGTATCTGAATCCCACCAACCTTGGGTGAATCGTAAGTGCAACTCACGTGCATTGGACTGCTGAATAATAGGCGCAATTGCCTTGGAGAAAAACGTGAAATGCTCAGGACCGTATTGCTCCTGTTCCGGAGTCGTGCTGTTCCAATACCGCAATTCAATTGGCTCTGATGCGATCTCAAAATCAAATGATGCCAACAACGCATTACGAGGTAACGGCTTAACCATCAACGTCTCATTGTATAGAGTATGTGCGTTGACTCCTTGTAAACAGAGACCTAATGCTGTGATCACGTGAGAGACCACAGTAATCCATGACATTGCCATTAGTTTGTACTTAAAACTAAGATACTCTGTGTGGAAGTCTATACGTCGCTGAGAAATACGTTTGATACTTGGGTACTTCGTCCGGGTAACATGGTCGCGAAAATTGAACGGTAGCGCAGAGTTTATTACTGTAATGTAAACAAACGCAGGTAGGGTAAGTTAAAGAGAGGCTGCAACTTACAACTACTGCGCAAAAGAGTTATGTCCATGTATGTTGATGGGTCTATGCTAGAAGAGCATAAAGAAAATGTGGTTCCGCGAGCGGCAGGAAGACCTGTATCGAAGCTTGCGACATCTTTAAGACTCACTCAATCGCAACTCAAAGAGCTTCGCATTACCGAACGAGAAGAGTTCGAACGGAAACTTGAAGACTTGGAGATGGAAGATGATCCCCTTCAAATATACGTTGATTACATAAGCTGGATACATACGCGTTATCCTCTGGGAGCCAACACCGAAAGTGGGCTATTGCGTTTACTCGAGAAGTGCACGTCAAGCTTTAGAGATGTTGGTCACTACAAGAATGACCCTCGGTATTTGAAGATCTGGCTTGAATATGTGCGGTTTGCCGAATCAAAACGGGATATATTCATTTATTTGGCTAAGAAGGAGATTGGAAGTCAATTGGCATTGTACTACGAGGAGTTTGCCCGGCATTTAATAGAAATAGATAAATGGAACGATGCTCAGGAAATATTGGAAATGGGGTTGAAAGTTAAGGCACTGCCGTTTGCTCGTTTATCTCAAAGTTACCAGAGGTTTCTCACTGAAGCCAAGGATAGTAGGTCATCATCTTCATCTGGCCATAGCAGACATGCATTGGTTACTGTTGAAGAGTCAGCTACCCTTTCTCGTTCAGAGGAAGCTGTTCCTGGAAATAGGAAACGACAAAAAATTGAAGTCTTTAGAGACAATACTGACCAACAGAACAGTATAAGTTCTCAGCTTCAACCTGGAAATCAATCAGAGCTAGGGTCTTTCAGTGTTAGACGTAAAGAAAATTATGTGGTTCCAGAAAAGTGGTCAGGACAATTGCTTCGTCAGCAGAGTGGTCATGAAAGACCAATCAGTAGCAGTAAGTTTCAAGTCTACAATGATGATGATAATGAAAACGTAAACTCTGTGCCAGAAGTTGAAAGGACATATGTAACCACAAATACAGGAGAAACAGTAACGGTGGTGAAACAAACAGGCAAGACAACAGAACGCGTGTGGGTTAATATGCAACTATTAAAAACGGAAACAGGAGAAGAGTTATGTTTTGAAGAAGTACTTGGGAGATTAATGCAAGAAAAGTTTAAGAAGTTGAATAAGGAAATGGATGCTGAAATACCCAACAACAACATGTTAAAAGTGTCAAAGAATAAACTATCAGCAAAAACCGTTCATCCAAGTACACCAAGTTCACCGACTATGACCATGTATTCCAAAATGGCGAATCATGAAGTCATAAATATGTTCAATGATGCAGCACAAGATTTAAATTCTGAAGATGAAGTTTCACTTAGAAGAGACGATACAACAACAAATTTTGATGGGTTTGTAACAGAAACTGTAAACTTTCATCCAACCAAAGAGGCATTAGAGCCAGAACCCACACCACCTACAGATAGAGAAGAAGAAACTAATTTAGGACTGGCACCTAGCTCACCTTTCTTAGAGATGCCCTCAATGAGTTACATTGATTACCCTATTAAAACTATTGACCCATTAGATCTTGCATTGAGACAACAATTATTATTACAGCTAAGCATCCCACTATCAATTTATACCACTTATCATAAGTCAAGTTCAGTTTCCAATATCATTTCCGAACTACAGGATAGCAGGAGATCGAACAAACCAGTGATTTTAAACTCCTTTACAAATGAAGGTTTGATCTCTATCAAATCGTTTTTGGGTAAAGGAGGTTATGGTCTTGTCTATTTGGGAGAAACTGAGTCAGCTCGACCAATCGCCATAAAAATGGAGTCCCCTGCCTCAAATTGGGAATATTACATTCTCTCACAAGTTCATAAAAGGTGTCGAACAGCCCTGGTGGTAAGACCACAAGCAATTTATGAATTTGAAAATGAAAGCTTTATGCTAATGGACTATTTTCCACAGGGGACAGTTTTAGATGTGGTTAACGTTTTTAAGCAAAACGACATTTCAACTCAACTTGGTGAAGAGTTTGCACTTTTCGTAGCCAGTCAACTTCTTAAGACAGTTGAAAAGTTGCATAACGTGGGTATAATACATGGCGACTTGAAAGCCGACAATTGTCTTGTAAATATCGACGAAGAATTGGTTGCCGGTGGTAGAGAGGATGGCAGTATTGTTTTAATAGACTTTGGAAGATCAGTGGATCTAAGCTTACTTCCAGATACTGTGCAATGTGTTAGTCATTGGAAGAGTGATACTCAGGACTGCACAGCAATGAGAAACGGTAAACCTTGGAAATACGATGCGGATTATTATGGCATTGCATGTATTCTTCATACCATATTATTCGGAGAATATATACGAACGATCAACCTGTCTTCCGGGACAATTAGGCTTTCAAATCAATGGAGGCCGTATTGGTCTTCTGAAGTTTGGGAGCCATTGTTTGATTTCCTTCTTAACCCATACGTGAGCCTAGACGTTCAACAGAAACCACTGCTTTCTCATGAGCTTAAATTGCATTATTCTCACATTGATAAGCATTTACGACACCAGACACGAGCCCTGAAATTAAGAGAGTCATTGATAGCAATTATTGATTCCACGCATAAATAGATATGCAAAGGGGAAAAGTATAGGATACACGAGTGATATAATTGGTTATGCCACACAGAACAATTAACGTACTTTTCTTTTATAGTGCATTAAAAGCCTCTCCCGGGGAACCAAATGCATTTCTCCGCGCTAAAAATATACTTCATTCTGGTGCTACCATATACTGGTCGTAGCGTGCATTTTTCTATTATGCACAGATGGATTCGATAAATATGTTAGATTTGCGACTTCGCTTTTCCATCAAAATGTAAGCAGACAAAGACCCTCACACCAATTGGGGGAGTAGAACACTAGTTTCTTATCTATGTAATTAACTGACGTTAAAGCGTAAAACACGACAGAAGGTATGCCCCTAATTTTCTCATTCTAATTATGTTAGAGTAAACGTTTCCGCTGTTGGATAATGCCATTTCGTATTTTGGCCATTCACAATGCGTCATCAATACACATACCGAACAATCTCCGAGTCGGAAAATTTTGGGTCCAGCCACCTTGAATCAAAACAAGTCGACAAAGTATAAAGAACAGGCGAGGTTACTTTGAAGCAGAAGAGTTCTGTGAGTATATCACAGCAGTGATTGTTTCTTATACTCTAGTGAACTTCAGTATATGACAGCACGGAATAATTGATACATTGCAGTACATTACAGGACGGAATAACCCAGTGCCTTGCATAATATTTTTATAATACTTGACTATCATTCGCTTATTATATCTGGGACAGATTGTTAATAGTCACCCAATAATCTAGAATTACGGTTTTACCTAAGAACCATTAGCATACTTTATTTAGTCTGGGAGTACATCCGTTCATTTATTCCAATCTCATGTCACGTACTAGAAGAATTAGTCCACCCACTGTGCTCACATCAAGCTTAGAAGCGCAAGACTTTAGCACTAATGTTTTAGTGGTTGGAGGTGCATTTGCAGGGCTATCAGCCATCACCAGTCTCCAAAATCATATTTCCGAACGGTGCAAGTATTCCAATGCATTCTCATCTCGGTCCCATAAGCTCTCTATAACCGTAATTGAACCAAGGGCAGGTCTATTGAACATACTTGGTATACCTCATGCAGTTTTAGACCCTGAGTTTGCTCAATCGCAGTACCTACCACTACATGAAATGAAGACCCTTCATATTGAAACCGTACACACTCCCTTTGGTGAATTGATACAACAAGTGAGACCCAAAGTGTATGACGAAGCAGCATTCTCGATCCACTTTGTACAGGGAAAAGTCACCAATGTAGCTCGAGACTATGTTGATTATCATTTGGTGGAGTCTCGGACCATTAAGCGAATCAAGTTTGATTATATAGTACTAGCAATGGGGAGAGACCGGCTGTGGCCAATCACACCAGATGCATTGACTGCTGATACGTTCTTGGACGAGATGAATAAGACTAAAAACATATTGGAATTAAAGTCTTCTATTAGTATTGTTGGAGGAGGAGCTGTTGGTATTGAAATGGCTGGTTGTTTAAAGAGAAACTTCCCAGATAAATGTGTTCGGATAATTCATCCGCATGATAGACTATTACCGGAACCATTAAGCAATGAGCTTAAAGATACTATATTTACTTCATTGACTTCTTACGGGGTGGATGTTATGCTTAATACTCGAATAAAGGAAGAGCTTGACAATGGTTATTTGGTAACCACCACTAATGACACTATTAAAAGCGACCTAACCATATGGTGTACGAATTTTCGGAATAACTTGGATATTCTTGATGACGTGGTTTATAGTAAAGCCATCACTAATCATCAAAACTTGGCTGTTAACGAGTATCTACAAATTGAAGTAGCTGGAGATGTCTTGGACAATGTGTTTGCTATTGGAGACATAGTAGAGCTTGACATCATTAAGTCCGCTGGCTGGGCCATGTATATGGGTCGACAAACGGCAAACAACATTGCTAGTGATATATTTGAAGGAAAGCTAGCGGAGAAGATACCTGATATGAAGACAGTACCTCGAGGAATGGTAATTGTGGCTGGGAATGAAGAGATTGTTAGTGAGTTGAGTGGTGAGGTTGAGGTTAACAATAGGAATTATGTTGAAGAGTACAAGGATTATTGTATGGGGAAAATCCGAGTTACCATAGGCGTGTAAGTTCACGAGGAATTTACGATATTATGTACCGCAGTATTTATAGGTATCTCCGAGTCACCTTAGGAGGTTTACGAGAAATTTACGATTAAGGTATCATGTACAACATCAAATGCATTCAACATAGCTTCGAGCGGATTAAACTGGAATTGCAATTAACTAGAAATAAATCTATATTAGACTGTTTTATATTGCTGTAAAATCATATTACAAAGGAGTATATACCCATCACGTTGTTTACCCCATTTATAATATAATGTAATATTATATTTCTGATATATCATATAAGTTTCCAGAGCTTTGATTTCCTATTTGAGAATCTGGAGGCCCGTTTACTTATTTAAGTTTTAACTCCGAACTCCGAAGTTAAAGGTATACCAGTTTCGATTTACCAGCTGGCAAAACACATTGGTTTGTAAGATTAGCCCTCTCATTAAGATGAGTTATTGACGGAGATTAAGTGAGTTGTGGGAGCTTATATGAACACTGGAAGAACACTCAATTGAGTCTTTCCTTGTAGACTTACAGTTGTTATACTAACTTTTAATCCGGTCTAATAATAGTAGTATGATTTCAAGCCATTAGAGGTTTCACTTTAGACCTTAGAGTTGTTCATTTTCCTACTACTAGATTCAGAGCTGCTGATGGTCACTGCCACGGATTTACAAGTGAAATAGTACGGAGATAGAGCTGCTATTCCTGGAACCTTATAAGTTCCCTAAGTCTCATCTCCATCTCCCCGAACAGGATTTTAACCTAACCTTCCTTCTATGTGGCAGTCCAAACACATCGATTCATGGAAGATGATAACCAAAGCAGTTCACGAGAAGGGCTCTTTCAACACTATGCAACTTGGAACTTTGTGTGGGACATTCCACCGGCTTTAGCCAAGGCGCATGAGCTTGAATTGTCACTGCCTCGGTCAACTATGAAAGCGAGAAGGCCAAACAGGAAGCCGAGATTGTTGGTGTGCCCCTTAGAGCATTGACTGAAGAAGAAATTAAAGATCTCATAGTCACTGATCTCTTTAATTGAGTTAAGAACGATTTAGAAGCTGACTTCGATTTTGTTGAAATTCATGGCACTAACGGGTTCTTAGTGGAACAATTTATCCAACCAAGTTCGAACCACAGGACAGATAAATAAAGTGGTTCCATTGAGAACAGAGCCGGATTCATTTATTAACGTTTGTTCCCGCTGAAAAGTTGGCCCTTAGATTATTGCCATTTCCGACTTCCCAAGGGTTCTTGATTAAACATGAAACCTTCCGTTTGGTCGTCCAATAAGGTTCGATTTTCGAACAATTGCAAAAGAGAGCCGAAAGATCGGGCAAGGAATTGGCATACATTTCAATTGTAGATTCTTCTGCAACTGTCCCTGGTTCCATCAAGTAGACGTTCAGTTTTTTAGAGCTTTTTATATAAAGGTGTTTTGTTGAAAGCTGAGCTAATATTTTTTTTTGATGATGCTAAGGAAACCATTGTCTACAACATTCAAGATGAAAAGGTCTTGATCGGGTTCGGGAGAGAGTTTATTCTAAACCTGATTTGACCGATAAAATCAAGGAAGGTTACCCATTGAATCCTTATGATAGTACTACTTTGTACGCCAAATCTAAATGAGGTTACAACACATATCTTAGATATAACGAAAAGACGGTATTTGATGAGGACGTTGCATCCAAGGTCCTACCAAAATCATTATTTACTAAGGCTTAATAATATAAGTTAATGAGATATACTCAATGTAATGATAACCTACTTAGTCACACGTATTTAGTATGTCCCTCGTAAAGTTGTCCATTTATTTGATACTTCGTTCAACCAAGATATACTTATTAATGGCTGCAAAGAACTTGTATTTTAGTCATATCACTAGCTACTACAACTTAAAATGGTGATATTATGCTATACAAAATAAGCTGACCAGTCAAGTAGAAGCTCTGTTTATATATTGTAATTGTCCCTTATCGTATATTCATTTACGACTTAGGAAAAATAATGCGTATGTAACTAATCTGTATGTACCTAATGCGTATGTAGCTATCAGTATTCGCTTCGTATGTGCAGTTCAGAATGTGAGTGAAAAATAGATCTAAAGAGCAACAGCATAGAATAACGTCAACGCCCCATATTAATAATAATAATACCTAGTATATATGACCGAAGCGGAAACTGACACCGAGAATGTTCCTCAATCGAAGTATACCAAGGATAAAAAGGTCGGTGAAGGGACATATGCTGTGGTTTATTTAGGAGTTCAAAAGCATACCAAGAGGAAAATAGCCATCAAAGAAATCAAAACCGGATTATTTAAAGATGGATTGGATATGTCTGCATTAAGAGAAGTCAAATACTTACAGGAGCTCAGACACCCCAATGTAATTGAGCTTGTTGATGTTTTTGGTACTTCCAATAATTTGAACTTGGTATTAGAGTTTTTACCCTGTGATTTAGAAGTGTTGATAAAGTCTAAAGATATTATGTTTCTGGCAGCTGATATCAAGTCGTGGCTACTAATGACATTCAGAGGTCTTCATCATTGTCATCGGATGTCTATCTTACATCGAGATTTGAAGCCAAACAATTTATTACTAGCACCAGATGGTCAGTTAAAGATTGCTGATTTTGGTTTGGCTCGAGGCTTGGGTAACTTAAACGAAGATCTTTCATCTAATGTGGTTACTCGATGGTACAGAGCACCGGAATTACTCTTTGGAGCTAAACACTATACTGCAGCCATTGATATTTGGTCGGTGGGGATTATCTTTGCGGAATTGATGTTAAGAATTCCGTATTTACCTGGGAAAGATGATGTTGATCAACTTGATGTTACTTTCAAGGCTTTAGGAACTCCAACAGAACAGATATGGCCTAATGTTTCCAATCTACCATTGTATAATTCGCTTAGGGTGTATCCTCCACCTTCAAGACAAGAACTACGGAATAGATTTATTGCTGCTACTGATAAGGCTCTTGATTTGATGATCTCCATGACTCAGTTGGATCCCAGTAGACGGTGCAATACCTCTCAAGCATTGTTACATGAATATTTCACAGAGTTACCAAGTCCGACAGACCCAAAGAACTTACCCAAGAATAAACCGAATGAGCCAACAGTAGAATCCAATGGTAATACTACAAAGAGAAGGAAAGTAGAATAAATAAATATATAAATAAATAAATCTTATATACATGAAGTTGTGATTGTTTATCCGTTATGTATCTTAGTAGCATAAATTTATCCGTGATGTGTATGATCGTAACATAAATTTATCCCTGATGAATGTTCGTTACATAATTTTATCCGCGATAAATGTTTGAATAGTTTATCCGTGATATATGTTTTTAACATAATCAGCAATTGCCCAAGAAGCAGTTACCCCTGGACTTTCAATGCCTAATAAGTTAACAAATCCAGGGAACCCCTCTTCTTCTCTAATGACAAAGTCTGAGAATTGGTTCTTGCTTTGTTCTTGACTTAGTAATTTAGGTCTTATACCTGAATATGAGGGTTCCAAGTCTTGTAATTGTAGCGAAGGAAAATAATCTTTAATAGTGTTATAAGCAGGTTTCAAGTTATCAGACAGAACCATATAATCCAAATCATTAGTATCAATATTTTTATTATTTAACCATTCAATATCTGGGCCAAATCTGATTTGACCCCCCAAATCAAAAGTCAAATGAGTTCCTAATGAAGAAGCAAATGGTTTTGGACAAGGATAAATAAGCTTCAGACCAATATCTTTGGCAATATTAATAGGTGTTTGAGGTTGATAACTATAATAGTTTCCCTTAGCAAAATAAGGTTCGATATGACGATCTGGGGGTAATAACATATTAGAAATAAAGGGTGCATTTAATCCGCCGGAATTAATGACATTTTCCGAAGTAATAGAAAAGAATGTATCATCAACCAGATCTTGTAAATGTAATAGATATTCCTTTCTTCCCTTAGAATAAGAAATATCAACTACTTTGGATAAGATCCCCACATCACCTCCGGCATTTTCAAATACACCATCGAAATACACCACCAAACTATGAACATCTATTATTCCGGTTGTTGGACTTTGTAATATCAATTGAGATGCTCGGATTAATGGTGCTTGTTTTTTCCCTTCACTCGGACTAATAAATGATACCGGAACATTTAATGATTTAGCTCGAGCTTCCAATAAATATAGATGTTCCGCTTCAGCTTCTGATTGGGCAACAACCCATTTCCCACATTGATGGATTGGAACCTTGCTATTCTTACTATTACTATTAGTGCCAAACTCTCGATAAAGCTTATTCTTCCCTTCAATACATAACTTGGCCTTAAGCGAATCTTGAGGATAATATATTCCCGCATGAATAACTTCAGAGTTCCTGGCCGTTGTCTCGGTTCCTAAATGCTCATGTTGTTCCACTAAAAGTACCAGATTACCGGCAACCTGTTGAAGTTCACTGGCTATGGCCGTACCAATAATACCGCCTCCTATAACCACATGTGAAAAGTCGGCTCTTCGCACCGAACTAGTACTGAAGCAACGGCGTATACCTGTAAATCGTATCATATCTTGAGAAATGAATGGTTCAAGGAATCAACCCTACGCTGATACTGTTGATCTTTAACTTACGGGTTTACTAACCTCGGACAAACGAAAGAAAAGCTTATACGTAAACCTCCGGGATGTTTCTGAACAGTGCAAAAATCAAAAAAAGAAGGTCGTACCCGGATTCGAACCGGGGTTGGTCGGATCAAAACCGACAGTGATAACCACTACACTATACAACCGAATAATTGAAAGATAAAGTGAATCTGCAGTCACAACTTGTCCGAGATCAAAACATTAAATCGCACAAAATTTGCAATAACACTTACGTGCACTATAACTTTTATAAGAAATTGGGCACGTGGTCTAGTGGTATGATTCACCCTTAGGGTGGGTGCGGTCCCCGGTTCGATTCCGGGCTTGCCCCTTTTCTTTTTTTGTTTGGATTAGACTACATTGTATAGATCATTTGTCGAACGTTCAGATATATAAATTGATTAGTCGAACGATAACGGGTCTATCACAATATAATTATTAGCCTTATCTGGGATCTATATTCTTTACAGTTTTGTGTGTTGCGTGTTCGCCCACGTGGGAGATTACCTTAATAAATTGACAGTTCCCAAATAGGCGGCTGGTATTAAATGTACGGTACAAACTATTGTTCATGATGCAGGTGACGGTATATTGAATTGTAGTCTCCTCCTCTAAGCCTATGCAGAGTCAATGTCGGCAATACAAACGGCACAACAATAATATAACAATATTACAAGTAAAATTACTAATAGTATTATTACTACTAGTATTACTACTAGTATTATTACTAGTATTATTACTAGTATTATATCTAGTATTATATCTAGTAGCAGCACCGCCAGGAATAATATACTAACTTTGATATACTGCATACTCGTATTATTTGATCCGTATATATCGTATTTTCATGTAGCTTTTCACATTAAGTATTGGGTTGTGCACGACCCACCCACGCTCTTAATTATCAGCATTAATCATATAATAAACGAATCGATAGACGGGTTAATTATCAAGTGGTTACTTATTTCTTTCTTTTGTCCACCGCCATAGCAGAATGAAGTTTGGTGAGCATCTTAGAAACGCTCTCATCAAGAGCTACAGCTTCTACTACATTGACTACGATGACTTGAAGCATCAATTGAAGAAGGGGTTGAAGGTCAACGATAATGTGTGGAACAATGATTTGGAGGAAGAGTTTTTGAACACCTTGGAAAACGAATTAGACAAGGTTTATTCCTTCACCAAGGTCAAGAATACTGAGGTGAACCGTCGTATAAAGGATTCGGAAAAATATGTTTACGAAGTTGTTGGAGCATTGAGCAACCCACTGGCTGCTCAACCTCTGGAACAAGATTTTGAAGAGTTGGAAGAAGAATTGTCGGATATTATTGCTGATGTTCACGATTTGGCCAAATACACTCGGTTGAATTACACTGGGTTCCAAAAGATTGTGAAGAAGCACGATAAGACCACCAAGTTCAACTTGAAGCCAATTTTCCAAGTCAGATTGAATGCCAAACCATTTTATAAGGACAATTACGATGCCTTGATTGTCAAATTATCGAAACTATACGATTTGGTGAGAACAAGAGGTAACCCTGTTAAAGGAGATTCATCAGCCGGTGGATCTCAGCAGAATTTCGTGAGACAGACCACCAAATATTGGGTTCATCCGGATAACATCACTGAGTTGAAGTTGATTATCTTGAAACATTTACCTGTGTTGGTTTTCAATGCTGATAAGGAGTTTGAAACAGAAGACTCAGCCATTACGTCGATTTATTTCGATAACCGTCCTTGTGATTTATACTACGGAAGATTACGTAAGGACGAAGGTGCTGAAGCCATTAGATTGAGATGGTATGGGGGGATGAAACTGGAGCAAATCTTTGTGGAAAGAAAGACACATAGAGAAGATTGGACTGGTGAAAAGTCGGTTAAGGCAAGATTTGCATTGAAAGAGAAGAAGGTAAATCAGTTTTTAAGTGGTGAATTTACTGCTTCTCAAGCTTTTGAAAAGATGAGGAAAGATGGTAAGAAATCAGTTCAAGAAATTGATAATTTGGAAAGATTGGCCAAAGAAGTTCAATATCGAGTTCTTAAAGATAAAATGAGACCGGTGATGAGATCTTTCTATAATAGAACAGCTTTCCAATTACCTGGTGATGCTAGAGTTCGTATTTCTTTGGATACGGAATTGACCATGGTAAGAGAAGATAATTTCGATGGTCATGATAGAACTAATGGTAATTGGAGAAGAATGGATATTGGTGTTGATTATCCATTCAGTCAATTACCTGAAGCTGATGTCTGTCGTTTCCCATATGCTGTTTTAGAGGTGAAATTACAGACTCAATTGGGTCAAGAACCTCCTCAATGGATTAGAGATTTAATTGCTTCTCATTTGGTTGAAGCTGTCCCCAAATTCTCCAAGTTTATTCATGGTACTGCAACTTTGTTAACTGACATGGTCGATTTATTGCCATTTTGGTACACTCAAATGGATATTGATATCAGAAAACCAAAGATCCAAAACGAATATGGTATTAATAGACACCAAAGAACCATCAAATCTTCAAGTAGTGGTGGTGAAATGGATGAAGAGGAATACCTCGGCAATGGTGTTAGCTTCTCCAATGATATTAACCCGTTAGAAGAAGATTTGGATGAATCGACTCCTTTATTGGTTCCTTACCAACAAAAGAGATCCTCAAATGCTGTGCAGAACTTCTTCAACGGGATCTACGGTTCTTTCTTGCACTTTTTCAACGATGACAGAACCTTCACTGTTAAAGCAGGTACTAACTTTGACTTGAACCAAACATTTTCCGATAAAATTCCAAAGGGTAAAACCATTGCTGTTCCCATCCGAATTGAGCCTAAAGTTTATTTCGCAGCGGAAAGAACTTTCTTATCTTGGTTATCTATTGGTATGATCTTATCTGCCACGGCTACAACTTTAATGAATTATGGTAACCGTACTGCATTGACCGCTAGTATTGGATTCTTTATCAGTGCACTTTTCACCATGACTTATGCTATCTACAGATACATATGGAGAGTGGTTAATATTAGAGAAAAGAAGATTGTTCAATATGGTGATAAGTTTGGTCCCAACATGGTCTGTTTCCTTATTGCTGCATCCACATTTGCGACATTTATTTTCCGTTTCTTGGATGTCTGATTTGTGAAGCGTGAATCTTTAAATGCATCTTTTCCACTTCTTCACTTTAATTAACTACAATTACATTCGGAAAAACTCTTTGTAAATAATTGCAAAAAATAATAATTTTTGTCGTTATACGAGTTCGTATTATGTCTTATTATGCGTCGTAAATTCCATTTTCTCAGTTCTCTCAATTTTCACAACTTTGATTGATGTAACAATGTCCCCAATAATTCATAAACTTTGGTAGCAGCACCATAACTTAATTCGTAACCCATGCCTCCAGCTCCGTAATTATGGATGACAGGTATATCGTGTGATTGATCCAATGATAAATGTAATCCATTCTTCCGAGCAGGCCTAAATCCAACATTGATCCTGATAATATCGAGGTTCTTGTTGCCCTGATTATCCGACTTTAGAAGAAAGGGGAAAAACTTTGATCCGCGTTCAATTAAAGCCTTTGTATCTTCTTCCCGAGGCAAAGGATCAGTTTCCCCGACCTGCTTTGTTCCTCCAACTATCCAACCCCCGTTGTTAGGTCTGGGAATACAAAATGTCCACATGCCATTACTATGTTGTCTGGTGATAGTAACTTCTTCCTTGAGGTTTGCTGGAGGAGACACTAATAAAGTTTGACCCCGAATTGGGAAACAAGTTTCGTCATAACCTCCATCATATTGAAGACCCATCCCGGAACAATTGATAATTACCTGCGTTCCCGTAATATGTTCCGTGACCTGTTTTAATGATGCAAGTTTGGATCGGATAAAAGTTACTCCGTAGCGATTCCGCAATAGTCTGTAAAGATAATTGAGGTACATAGGAGCATCAAGAACCCAGGCCTCGTATTTCGTTCCCCAAGCATCTTCAGCAAACGCATGTGGAGCCTTATTCAAGTCAAGGACTTCAAATTCACTCATTTCTTCACTATATCCATATTTAGTTTCGGTGTAGTAGTGATCAGGGTTCTCAAGGTATTCTTCCGCTCGGATGAACTTGATGGTCAGGTTCGGAGCCACTAGTGCCAACTGACGGAAATAACACTGAGTTATCCGTGTCAATTGCATCATACGTTCATCATTGCCATCTCTACTGGGGAAAGGACGAAAATGAGCTCCTGCCCAAGCCGATGTGAACTCAGCTGTGTACGAGTCTCCAGTGGGGAGATATTCCGCAATAACACTTATTTGATGGTTTATCCGAAGCTTCTCGCTAATGACAAGAGCAGCCGAGAGTCCAAGTATCCCTCCGCCAACTATAACTATTTGTAATGGATCTTTAGAAGACATAATATTGTTTATAGTGACTTTTAATGAAGGAGTATGCATAGTGTGTATATTTAGCGTACGATAACTTTGGGGGTACAATAAAAGTTAGTGTGTGACTCAGACTTGAATCGGCTTCCATTTCCAGCCAACACCTGGACACCAACCGGTAAGCACCATTAAAATATTCTCAAACCTGAAAACCCTTCAATCTCTGGTCGATAATGGCATCAACATCTTCTTCAGGTTCGCTCTTGAATCCAAACCGATTTCCAACCATTTGAGCCCAAGATTCTCCTCTTTTACGTTTAACCTTCTTCCCCAGCGGAAGAACTTCATATTGACTTGAAATAGCTTCCCCATCTGCCCCCGGAGGAAGCTCTGTGGGGTTGGGATTAGTCCCGGCTCTTTTCCTGTAGACTGCACTTTGAACAAAGTTATCAAAGTCATCAGTTTTGGTCTCTTCTTGCGTATGCTGTGGGTGCTTCTTTATGAAAAAGAAAATCTTACCAACAAGACGTTTAATGCGTCCAAAAGTAGTACTGGGTTCTCTCTGGAAAGTCCACCCTTGATAGAGCTCACTATAGGCTTTCTTCTCGAACGTTCTGCGTAAATCAATATCCTTTTCAAACATCTTGAAGAGTTCATCATCTCCTGGTCGGAATATGAATTTCAATGTCTTAAGAAGTAAATCAATTAAGATGGGAATCGTCACTAACATCAAGCAACTTGCCCACCAACTCTGATCTGACCCAAACTCAATCAAACCATAACTCACAAAGAAAATAGGCGACTCCATGGTTCGATACAACAACATGATCAACACATTCCAAAGCATATAGCCACCCACTGAAATAATGAAAGCCGCAAATGCCAAAAAGGTACGGTTTTGCAACTCTATAAACTCACATTTGGCATTGATCACGATCACCAACACTGCAAAAACCATAGTACCCAATGGTAAAACAGTATTGTCCTTTAAAGCATACCAACCCCACACGTAGATGGCCAAGAAGGTTATGGTGACACTTTGCAGAGCAGCTAGTAACATCCAAGAAAGAAATAATTTTAGATTAAACCCTCTATACTCTCTACCTTTGGCATACAATTCTGGAACCGCCAAAAGGGTAGCTGGTTTCAAGTCCTTATCAAACATACCAATCACTAACACCGGCAATGAAGTGAATAATGTATTGAACATGGATAACGACCAACTTTCATACATTGAAGATCCTGAAAAAAGTGTCTGCCGTTGATAGATGCATTGGGTCAAATAGAATAGCAATTCTTTGTAAAATGTACAAAGGACAAATTTGCATGTTCTGACATAGTTGTATCTCCCATTAACCAATAAAAGCTTAAGAAGAAACCGGAACTGAGCTATGGCATAGTCTGCAGATCTTGCTGCTTGTAGACCTTCTTTCCCAGTAATTCCAATGCCTATATCTGCACTCTGAATCATGGCAATGTCATTGGCACCGTCACCAATGGCTAACGTAACTTCTTTAGGTCTTAATTCTCGGATAGAAGAAACCATTTTAGCCTTCTGGGATGGAGATGCCCTGCAACAAATAGTAGAATCCACTTTGATACAAAGATCAAGAAATAACAGAAACACGGCAGGATCATTTTCCACTTCAGCTAAAGTAGCACCATCAATGACAACTACTGAATGGGCAACTCTCCCTGCCGAAATTTCTGATGTCGCCGTTGTAATACGCTGCACCAAAACATTATTGCCATCATCACTACTCAAAATAACAATTGTCGAATAATCTTTGATTAAACGACAAGAATAACCAATGTTGATGGCTGTTTCTCTCTTGTCACCAGTAAGCATCCATAATTTAATACCTGCTCTCCGTAATTTATCAATTGCGTCACTTACACCTTCTTGCAATTTGTCTTCAATGGCTGTTGCTCCAATTAATTCCAAACTATGTTCCATCATTTCTCCAACTCGTTCAACCTTTTCATTTCTGTCTACTAAAGATGTCTTTGCTGCTGCGTATTCTTTGGACCAGGATTCATATTCAGCTTTGCCTAGCCAACGGAAAGAATACATCAAGGTTCTTAAACCCTCAGTGGAGTATTCCTCAATATGTTCCAAGGTCTTTTCAACAACAAACTCATCGTTGATCAACAACTTATCGTTCGGAATGCAAAGCTCGGCCGCCATACCATCTATGGTGGTTGGAAGTCCAACACCAAGAGGAGAATCCTCGTTATCCACGCTATACTTCTTTTGTTGTTGAAGATGTAAAGATTTTTTAGCTTCTGCAGCTACGCCCGCCAACTCTTCTCCGTCTTTATTTTGCAAATAATTATCAATGGATGCCATTCTCTGTTCTACATTCATCGAGTCTCTAAAGGAGCCCATTGAGGCTCCTCTGACCTTCTCATGTGACAACTTATTATGCAAAACAATGTCTGCTTCCTTCGTCTTACGGTCTGCCGATGCGTGGGCAATCTCTCTTGCTTTGGCTTCTGCCATGTCCTTATATTTCAATCTCTCTAAGATAATCGAGTCTGCACCTTTACAGATAAGCCCAATTCTTCCGTCGGGATATTGGACTATAACCGACATTCTCTTTCTATTTGAAGTGAAATCAATTGTGTCTAAAACTTCATACTCTTCAAATTTTGGCTCATAATCAAACCCTTCAGGGTAAGTCTTCAATGTGATTTTTCCGGATTGTCTATTATACACAATAAACCCCAAATCTCGAGCAGCTTTAACTAATGCCAACTCGTCAGGCGAAGTAGCTTGGTATTCTATGTCACCATCATCGATTACTTGGGTAAGCTCATCAAGAGTGATGGCGGAACCGGAGAAAACATCTGCAGTTGATGTTGGCTTTCGAGGAAGGCATGTACTGCAAAGTGCAATGGAAATGAGCAATTGCTTTGCCTTTTTGGCAAATAATGTTTGTGGATGTAATTGAATGTACTTCAAAATCTGTAAGGAGGTGGGAGAATCCTGAGGTCGTATGGGATCGGCAGTAGAAACCCAACTAATAGTTGATCTGACTTTACCCAACTCTAAACTTTGACGGACAAGGGAAGAAGTAGTATTCCCATCGGTGGTTTTCCCTGTCCCTATTAGGCCACTATTTCGAGGCAGAGAAGAATTGGGCAGACCGTATTGAGGTGATGGCAGTACACCTTGGGAAGGAATTACAACCGGGGTTGCTATCAATGAAGTCACATCACTGGCACCCTTTGATCTTTCAGTTAACATGAGATCTAAATCATGCATTACACTAACACCACTAATACTGAACTTTCGGAACACCATTTTATTGTCAGTTAAGGTCCCCGTCTTGTCACTAAAGATATAACTGACTTGGCCCAATTCTTCCAAGATGGTAGCTGTTTTGGCGTCTGCTGGAGTGTTTGTCTCCACGTGATACATGTCCAAGTCGTATTGAAGGAAAAGAAGTTGCATGACTTTAATAATTTCCATGGTCACATAAAGGGAAAGGGGAATCAAGGTGTTATACATAATAATGAACCCCATGAAAGTAGCTGCAACGCCCACATCTTGATTATACAAATACCATGCCTTGTGAACGTGACTATCCTTTAATAATCTTTGAGCCATTAATGAAAATGATGATAAACTTAGCACCACAAACACCATAAATATCACAATATAATTGATATTCTTTTGTAATTTAGGTGCCTTTGTTCTTGGGTTCTTGATATTGTTCATTCTTATCTTGGTTTCTTCACCAGTGAAGATGACCATTCCAAAAATTGATTTGGTATTTCTTAAAATGCTGCCCCTGTAAACCACATTGTCGGAACCCAAGGAGTAAGTGTGGTCGTTCAATTCAAACTTACCGTCAAAATTGTATAAATCAGTGTTGGGGTCTTCAACGGTGAACAAGCATTGTTGTGATTTCAATCCTACAGCTGTTGAGAACCGACTAGCAATTTCAGGGTGCGGTTGTCTCGTCTTAAGGCTTGTCTCTCCGTCCATTGCCATGGTTTCAATGTATGCTTCGTTATCTTCACTCGAGGTGGAAAGCAAAATAATATCCGCAGGACACCATTCGTCTTCATTCAAACGAACAATTTGACCAACCTTGACGTCTTTCCAACACACTTTGTGTTCGAATAATCCATACGTACGCATAGCTTCTGGACTAGTAAGTCGTTCCGAACTACTACCACCACCACCACCGACACCAAGTCCACCGCCTTGGTCCTCATCGGAAGTATCACAACTGTAGCGAGGAGATGGTTGTTGTCTGGTATAATGCTCGTTGTCTACCTCTATTATGGTTGTAGACTTGTTGTTTTCCTCCTTATCGTGGGCATGTCTTTTCCAATCGTCGAACCCTTCACGGGCAATAGAGATAGACATGAAGATCATCAAGGGAATGATTGTGGTGAACTTCCCCGTTGTAGACCAGCCAGGAATCATTTGCATGATGGCCACAACCATGAAATAGCAATTGGCGATCTTGGAGAACTGAGCCTTCAATTGCTTTGGAAGAAAGTCATAAACTGTATATTTAGATGACGTGATCAGATTATTACAGTACGGTTGATCAGTTCTTTCGTCGATGAACTGTTTGGCCGACAGGCTGTAATATTCGTCGCCATACGTTTCATTGGCGGTAGCCGGATCGACTGCCAACGGAATGATTCTACCGTTTTCCGTACGGTGATGTTCTTGAATGCCCAAGATCCGATTTTTGATTCGATTGAAATAAAACATAGTATGCCGTTTTTTGGGTCTGTGATGCAGTGGCAATGAACCGTCGTCGTCATAAGAGCTCATATCGGAAGTTGTTGAATGAGTGGATAGTCTTGTTGATGAGTTTAAGTACTTGGATGATGTGTAAGGAGTGTACCTTTGGATGACTGTGTTTTCTAAGGAGGTGATTTCATCTTCATTTGCTTCTTCTATTTTGATCTCTGGTACGTTCAACGTCTGTAGTTCGATATTACCTGTATTATTGTTACCTGTAATATTGGTATCACCATTGAAAGGACTGGTCACATTGCTCGCACTTGATGAAGATCGAGATCGACCGTACCATGTTCTACCACCATTATCAGGTTCTACAGACGGCGATAAGGTATCGGCCGCCGCACCCTGTAAAAGATTCTTATTGAACATCTGGGATCGAAGCGATAACCCTCTCTTTCGCCTCAGATGTTGCCGTGTGGGGGGAACTTCCAACCGCAGGCCAGCCGTCATTCCAACGGTGCTCGTGCCCGTGGTGGCAGTGGCAGTAGCCAGCGAGTCGCTACTGCTGGCTTCCTTCTCTTCTTGTATTGGGAAGTCCATAGCGAATCAGATCAAACTCCGAGGCCAATTTTGTCTGCTTGTTGATGCTGTTAAGTCCTCTCGGTCGATAAAAAATTTGAGTCTATTTGGACCAAGACTCAATCTTTGTTTGGTCTGGGAACAAGGGATAACGCTAAACGAACCAAAGAAATTTGTATGGTGTTTATGTATATAACTGTTGGTGTGACGCTATACAGCTAGTAGAAGACGTCGCTACTGTTGGGAAACGGTAGTTGGAATGGAATTATGAAGCGGTGATGGTTGATAGGCAGTAGACCTTTCAGTGAAGATGGCTGTGCAGGAAATGAATCAAGGCTATGGACCGGAGCTACCATACACAACACTACACTGACATATGACTATACAATGTACGCTGACTATACTACAGACAGCTGTACTGCATTGGCGGCGGTTTCAGCACACGGTCATTCCTAGCTCAAATCTTTGAGAGCTAGTTTACACTGTGACACGGTATACGTTTGATGTATTTTCACCTGCATACAATGTGCAACCTTCGGATCAATGGCTGCGAATCTTACTCTGTAAATCATTAATTAACTGCTTATATAAATGAGTGGACGGACAAGAGGATCTAATTAACACATTCCCATTGACAAAATACATACCAGCTATTGCCACTATCTCCCACGGTTAGCCCTCGGTACGTACCCGGTTCAAGATTCTTGATGTTGGTACTATAAGTTCCAAACGCTAATGAAGGATCATCTTTTGTAAGCTTAAAGTATTTCCCACTGGGTGATTGGATTACCAATTTGAAATCAGGATTAGGCTGTGTGGCTTCATCCATACCTTTGGAGGGATGTTGTAAAATCTTAAAGTTGTAGGAATTTTTGGCAATCAACTTGGACACTTGTGGTTGTTTAATGTATAAATCATTATCTTGGCTTTGAGCCGTGGGGAACCGGGGTACAAATTTACATGGCTTCAATTCTCCATCATGTTGCAATGGAATGACCACTGCCAACTCATGAACATTCTCTAAATGTTTCTGCTTACCTTTAGGTCCAGCAAATATTTGTAATACCCCAATAGAATCTCCCTCTGGAAGTAAGGCCTTGATTTTAGCAACTCTCTTGTCTCCCTTGGGCCAATGAACTTGACTTAAGCTATAATCATTGGTTGTCAAACTGGCAGTTTTAATTAATGTGAATATTTCAATCTCAGGAGAGATTTCCATCTCCAATTCAAATATCTCCATGTCTTTAAGTTTGGTTAAGGCATTATTGAAATTAATGAATTTTAATTCATTCTTGAAATACCCAGAATAAACTCGTGGCAAGTAAAAAGCAACATTTTGATCGATAGGTGGAACAACGTGTTGTAATTCAACAACTGATGGAATATGTGTTGACACCAATTGAAGTGGCTCAGCTAAAAAGTAAAACTCATTAAAGCCAGAAATATGGCAAATAGACCCCTTTCTAAATAAAAGAAGATCAATGAACCGATACTGATCTTCAACCAATAAGCTTAACCAACAATGATTAATAACGTATTGCTCATCATGATAATACTCATTAGGTTTTTTCCAGAATCCAAGGACAAGCTTGGAATCAATTCTTAAAGCATCCAAAATCTTTTTGAATAAATAATTCAATTGATAAATGGTTGCTTCACCTGATTCTGCAATCTCTTTTAATTTGGGTTTTTGTTGCAGAATTTTATTAGGCTCTTCAATAATTGTGTACTTACACAAATGAAGAAGAACAGCAAAGATTTGATTCAATTTGGACGTTCTAAACTTGATGCTGACATCGGATATTAAATCATTCAAGTCTGTATCAACACTATAAGTCTTGACAAAGGATGAAACCTTGTTATAGGAGATATTGTTCATGGAGAAAACAGCTTGTGAGTTTCCAACAATTTCATTGGTGTTAATCTCAGAAATAAATTCCAATGGTTTGACTATCATTCCTCCATCGTTTCTTACTACTCTTTTGGTCCGATTTTGTCTGTCTTGAGTAGTCAATGAACTCATTCTATTTAAGTCTGCTTTAAGTTCATTCCATTCCAACCCTTCAGAGGCTTGGGCATCAGATACTGAAGGATCTTCTTTCTTTTTGGATAACAATTTCCGGAAAATATTTGGTTGTTTGGAGGTTTTTCTATCTTGTGCCAACTCCATCAATTCTTCATCAGAAGTTTTGGTGGCATTATGCAGTAATAAAGTCAGAGGTGCCATTTGCCTCAGTAAAGACTCTGCTCCACTTTTATGTCTTAAATAGGATCCAGCACTAGTGGCACTTAACTCTGAAAGGTTCAAAACGTCACTTTGAAGTGATTTAACAGAAGTTCTTAAATGTTCTTGTTGAGCTTTTGAAGAAGACAGAGACTTTTCATCTTCAACTTTATTTCTTGATCCTGAAAACGCAAAGTCATCTGCATCGTAAGGGATTCTAACTTTTTTAACCTCAGATGATAATCCTATCATACTGATTCTATTATTATTATGGGATGGTGATAAATGCTTTGGAGGTGGTGGTGGAGGAGGAGAAGATGAAGATGAAAGGTCTTCTTCTTCATCATCAGCATCAGCTTCATCGTCATACTTTTCCTGTTTGGCTTCTAGTTGGGTTTTCTGACTTAACAGGTCTTCAGCAGAGCTCTGGTTCTTTTTGGATGAGACAAGGTCTTCACTCATGTAAGATTCAGTAGAACTGTCTTCTTTGACGAGGTACTGAGACCTTCTCTTTTGGGTCATTTCAACTAACTTCAATTTCTCAAGCTCCATCTCCAATTGCTTTCTCTTCAAGCTCAACTCTTCTAAAGTCATTGAGTCGTATTCACTAGTAAGTGTATGGTAAGAAGACTTGGCGGGAGGAGTTTGCACTGCGGAAGCTGGGTACGCTTTTAATGCAGCCTTATTTGGTGAATTGGAAATATTATTATGAAGAGGAGACCCACCAAACCCTAATGAGGAATTGTACTGATGAGACTTCAGTGAAGGTGACTCGTCAGGAGTTTCATCATGATGCAATAACTTTCCTCTCATAGACAGTTGCTTATGCTGTTGGTGCTGATGCTGTTGTTCAATTGGAGTCAATGCTGGTTTGGATGACAAATGCAGGGCATTTTGAAGAAGCATATGGATCTGCTGTTCTTGTAATTGAAGCTTCAATTCCAATTCTCGTTCTCTCCCCAATTGTTGTTGCATATCCTCGTACATCATAACCTTTTGAGATGATGATAACTTCTTTTTCATCAGAACAGGGTTGGAAATAGTAGCAGCAGTTGAGCCACCACCAGACTTCAACTCTTGGTTTATCGATAGGATACTTTGATTGGAATAATCATAATCAGCCATCTCCTTAGCTGAAGGAGTGTATTTGTTGATTATAGGTGTTCCAGACTTACTGTTTCTTCTCAGACCATCAGGAGTAGTAGCTCTCAGAGCAACCAATGAAACATGAGAAGTGGACTTCAGAAGCTTATCATCAAGAACTTCAACATAATCTTTAGGGAAGATCCCCTCAGCTCCATTCCGTCTCAATCTACCATTCCACCAACTATCATCAACGGCAGCAAACACCTCTACAATCTCATTCTCAATAAATCCCAAGTCTCCCTCTTGTTCACCAGGCCACGACACTAAAGTCTTCACTCGTAAGGGAAATGTAGTCGAAGCCATGGCCAACACTAATACAAATGACAGCAAATGTGACCAGTCACAACGATGATGGAAAAAAGGATCAAACCAAAAATAATAATACCACCAGATCACTACAAGCAAAACGGCTATGTTCTCGCCAATTGTTTGATTTTCCTTTTCTTGTTAGCCTGCTGCTTTGTTTGCAGTCATCTAGATTGGGTTATTCTACCGATGATGTAAGGACTTGCTGTAGATCAAAGTCTTTATCCGGTTATGGCAGTTTCATAAACATTAGACTTCATATAGTACCTTTTGTGGCGCTACCATTTTCTAAGTCGTGTGTATTTGCCAATACCTTGTAGGTTATCTGGGTTCTACACTTACAGCAGTTTCATTTGGGCTACATTCTCCATATAAGTCGGAAGGGTCCTCTCCTTTTACTATACAAGACTCTGTCTGAAATTATTGAGTCGTCCGACATTATTGAGTCGTCCGAACACCACTAACAATATCATCGACTCTTAATAAAAGACAAGCACTTTCTATACTTGTTTTAAGAGATTGCAGTTTAACAGCTTCTGGTTCCCAAATGCCATAATCTTGCATATCGACGACTTTCCCATTATCACCATCAATACCAAAAGTATGTTTACCCTCGGCATGTTTAGCTCTTAATTGAGCCATGGTACGAATGGTATTACCACCACAGTTTTGAATCAATGTTCTTGGGATAACTTCATAAGCATCGGCCACAGCTTGATATGGCCATTGGGCAACACCTTCAATAGATTTAGCCTTTTCAGATAATTTTACACTAATGGCCATTTCAGTAGCACCTCCACCAGGCAGTAATGAAGGTTCAAACATTACATTCCGAGTGACAGCCATAGCATCATGTAAATTACGTTCAACTTCATTTAAAATGTCTTTAGAAGCTCCTCTTAACATGACAGTACATGCTTGGGGCTCCTGACATTCAACAATAAAAGTGAAGTATTCATCACCAATCAATTCCACTTTGAAAACTCCGCATCTAGTACCAACATCAGATTCTTTCAAGTCTTCTATCCTGTTAACAATGGTAGCACCAGTCGCACGAGCAATACGGTTATTATCAGTTTTCTTGACTCTTCTTAAAGCAGTGACTCCTCCCTTTAACAAATAATGTTGAGCTAAATCACTAACACCCTTTTCAGTAATCACCAAATCAGGTTTGAATTCTAATAATTGTTCACACATTAACTTTACTTGTTCTTCTTCAATTTGTAAAATCCGATTCCAATCTTCTTCCTTTGAGATCTCAATATTAGTTTGTGATTCACCCTTTTTATATTCCAAGGGACAATCCAATAATATGATTCTCGGGTTTTCAATGTATCTCTTCATCTTAGGGTGGGTGACATCTTTGTTTAATAAAATACCATCTAATACTTCACTATCAGTGACTTCTCCACCGGGTATCTTTTCGATTCTAACGTATCTTTTGATATCAATCTCTTTATGGTCACCTTGATCTATAACCACGGTTCTTACGGCTTTTAAAGCCAATTCACACATTTTTTCAGACCATTTGTTAACATATTTGGTACCAATAGATGCTTTAATCAACTTAATCATAGCTTCATTATTGTAAATGTCAACCGGAACAGAAATCTCGTGTATTATAGCCAAAGCATCATTCAATGCTTGTTTCAAAGCCTTAATGATAACAACAGGATGGATGTGTTTCTCAATGTATGGGAAAGTTTGGGCTAAAATCTCCCCAGCTAAAATGATCACTGAAGTGGTACCATCACCAACTTCTTCATCTTGAGTTCTACTCAACTCAATCATAGACTTGGCAGCTGACTGAGACACGTCAATTTCACGAAGAATTGCATGCCCATCGTTGGTCAATACAATCCCTCCCATTGGATCCAATAACATCTTAAGCATCGCCTTGGGGCCCAAACATGTTCTGATGATGTCAGCCACTGCCTTAGCAGCAGTAATGTTGGCAATCTGCGCCTGGTGGCCAGACTGTCTCTGGGTGGTCGTATTCAAGTAAACCACGGGTGCCTGCATGCTTTAGGGGTAATAGTGATAGGTAAAAGTTAAGGTATGGGATTTGGGAGTTTGATCTTCGATATAGGTTTTTTTTTCACTGGAAAGTTCTTATGGTATAGGAACGACTTTTTTGATGAACAGTTATAGAAGTACGAATAGTAGATGGGCATAGTAGTAGAGATAATATACCAAAGAAACGCGTCAATTGTAAATGTTATAAGTAGATTATAAGTGTGGCCTCTCTTTATTTACCACTATATGTGTACTTATGTGTACTTATGGATATTTACAGGCGTTCATCGGTAAATAGGTATTCCAATAACCGCGCTACCATCTTTATACATTATGTCATGGCAACTTCACCATTGATACCGATCACTAGTGAATATTATCTTCAGTTCAATGACTACTAATGCAGACTAATAGATCTGTATAATGCACTTACACAAGGCGTTCAAGCATATATACGAAACAATTATATCAGTGATTCAGCCTTACTCCCCACCACTTGGTATATACTTGGTTAATACACGACTTTGCTTGATACAGCAAGAAATCTAACAACCCCAATCTAAAGCAGTATATGCTCTTTAGTGAACACCAACTCAATTCCATGGACTATCTTAACAGTCACTTTGTGTCTGTTAAGTCCTTAGCGGGATTAGACGACAGAATCTCCGATCTTCAACAGGAAAGGAAGCAATTAGTGGCGGCTAAAGAAACCACCACTACGCTCAACCAAGAAAAGCCACCAGCTAGAGCCACCACCCGACAGACATTTCTTCGAGAAAAGGTGCAACGACTTAGTAATGGGTTTGATATTGCCAGTGCATTGTCTGAGGTCGATCTGTTGATCGAGAAAAACAGTGACGTCGAAGGGTTGACGGAGTTAAGAAGACTCTACTTTGAGAAGCAGAGTGCTTTGAATGATAATCGAATACTTGCAATTGGGAGTGAATTGGAACGGGAAATCACCCGCTTAGCTGGCGATGAGAAAGGGATATTGAACCTGGTGATTGACATTGATCGTCGTATCAACAGTTTGAAGTCGTACAATTCCAATTTGCATGAGGTTATTAGGAATGAATTGAGGGCCCAACTTAATGAGATTGTTAATGAGCAGATGACGGTTTATAAGAAAGAGCTTTCCCAGTTATTGAGGGACTGTAAATGGTTGACGTCAGTCTCAGCATCAACTTCAACATCGTTGAAAGACCAAGTAGCTGCAACTGTTCCGTTGGAAGAGATTCATGATAAAGTCAATGTTCTTATTCAACTACAAGCTATAAAGGGTATACCCAAATATCCGGATACTTGGGTGGGAATTGATCTTTTGGTTGAGATAGTGATTCAAAAGTTTGATTATCATTTCAATTCCTTCAATAAAGAAACAAATAAGCTTCTGAAACCAGAATGGGCTTTCAATTATATTGAATTATTTCTTGAAAACCATTTGGAACTCTTGGTGATGGTCATAGGCGACAGTTTCCCTCCATACCAAAAGATTTCATCGTATGAGATTATTTCTTCGTTGCTTAAACCACTTCGAGAGAAAATATTCTCTACTGTCAAACAACTAGATAAGACCATCAAAGAAAGACCTGAGAGAATAGAGAAGAATGGAAGACTCTTAACCCATCTTATATTTGAAGTTGTCTCCTTTGACCAACGGATCAGAAGTACCTATAATTATAATCCGTATATTGAGAATATTTATGAGGTTCCGGTGAAGCCATGGGAGGGAATAACTGGAGATTTACTTCATAATCCGGACACTAATGCTGCCGATCAATGGTTTGAATTTGAACAGAAACTAGCAGAAAGAAGATTTGAAAGTGAAATCTTGAACGCCCCCAACGCCAATGCAATAGAATATGATTATAGAGTTCACGATAATGTCACTGATTTATTTGAAAGAAGACACTTGAAACCAACCGTGGCTGCGTATAATCTTATTAAGCTTTTTGATAATTTGACTACCCATTATCTGACCATCAGTATAGTGAAATATCAATTGAAATATGTTTCTAGCATTCAATTGAGGTTTATCGATAGATATTTGGCTACACTTGCGACCTCATTAAAAAAATTCGATGTCAAATTCAATTTTATACCTGGGAACACACCACAACCAATGGATGATGAAGATAAAGTTTTGGAGACTTTGACCCAGCTCTTTTGTCTGGCTAAATTTGTGGAAGAGAATTTACAAAAACGAACCCAAGAGATTTTGTTTGTTGAGCTTTGGAATACTTTTAAAGCCATGGAATATGAAAATAATGAATATAATGATGATAATAATGATTTCGACATCTTCTCAAGTCTTTTCGACAGCAGCATTCAACAATATACCAAGTTTATCACCAAAGTCCAGATCAAAATCACGGATTACTTGAAGAAGCAAGCTAAAAACTCATTGAAAAAATACGTCAACACTTCTCAATGGAACATTCCTGAATCCGATGGTGACCTAGAACCTTCGGGAGATCTCCGTGGACTTATAGTTAATGTTTTGAAAGACGCAGACTTATTAAGGAAAGCAGTATCTGACTTGGAGTTCTCCTACTTGGCTCAAGTCATGTTATCTACCATAGCAAAGATTTTCCAAGAGTTTATTATCACCAATAATAAGTTCTCCGTCACTGGAGTGGAGCAGTTGTCCGTTGACTATCACTATATTCTTTCTCAAATTGATAGCCAATTGTTACTCCATGAGACATACAAATATTCCGTCGGTGATAACCAAGACCATCACACTGTTCTTCAGTCCATCAGTGTACTTAAGGCAGCCAGTCGTCGTGGTCCAGACCTTGGCCTTATAAGAAGAGACCTTGAAACTTTTAGAATGGAATTCGACAATCTTCTTCTGGCTTTATCAAACAGACAAATCGACGACTTGCTCCAAAGAATGTTATAGTGCTGCTAATATAATACTGTATATGTTCCTGTATACTATTACAATGTATGTTCTTGTATATACATTCTGATCTCGGCTAATTGTTTATCCGCAGAATCTCAACCACAATAAACATCACTCATAATGTGCAACCCAAATACTATGGATATCTTCTATTTCCCCTACTGAGATGTCACTAACGAGGAAACGCGTACGTATATGCGAGAGATCAGCTTGACGTGGTAAACTTGTACTAACCATAACCTTTATAGGGACTTTTATTGCCACTAGAATCAGACAAGAAACAACGTCTCAATAGTCACAAATGTACGGTCACACTATACAACACCAAGCCTTGTCTTCCTCACATACAAGTTCCGACAGAAGGACGCGAGGAGATAAGTATAGGACGTAGCAGCAAGAGTGATGTTCGGATAAGCGGAGGCGACGTTAGTGGGTTACATTGTAAGTTGCAGTTCACAAGATTAAACACTGCTCAATTGGTGATTGCCGTAGTAGACACAAGTTCCAATGGGACATATATCAATCAGGAAAAACTACAAAAGGGAATAGCTAAGATAATCCGAAGTGGAGATACCGTATCCTTTGCCAAATCTGGAGGTTCGTATATCTTAAGATATTCCGATGCTGATTATGAAGATGACGGTAATAATACAAGTGAAAAAAAGTTGGTTCCAATTAAGAAGCAAAGTTTTTTTGATTTTTACATTCTTGGAGGTCAATTGGGGTCGGGACATTATGCTGTAGTTAAAGAAGCCAAGGATCGTCGTTCTGGAGATTCAGTTGCTGTTAAAATCTTTCATGCTAGTAAAACCAACAAAACCACTTCAAATGATCACAATGCCAAATTACTTCAAGAAATGGAATTATTATTGGCGGTTCAACATCCAAATATTGTCAAGTTTATCAATCATTTCCAAGAGCCAATTTCACCTACCATGTCGACTAGTTATCTTGTTTTAGAGAAGGTGAATGGTGGGGAATTATTCCAGAGAATTGTTTCAAAGGGTAAGCTTCGACAAAATGAGACAAAAGAGCTATTCAGACAATTACTTGGCGGGTTGAATTATTTACATTCAAGAAATATCATTCACAGAGACATAAAACCAGAGAACATCTTACTAGATATTAAAAGAAGAACTACCCCAGATCAAATAGCAAATGGTCCATGGGATGAAGATGAACTTGATGTTCAAGTGAAAATAGCAGATTTTGGGTTAGCTAAATTCATTGGAGAACTTAAATTTACCAATACTTTATGTGGTACTCCTGCTTATGTTGCACCTGAAATTCTTAGTGACAAGCGAAATTATTCCACAAAAGTTGATACTTGGCTGAGTGGTGTATTACTTTATGTTTGTCTCTGTGGGTTCCCTCCATTTAGTGAAGAATTGGGACCTCCAACTATGAAAGAACAAATTTTAACTGCAAAATATGCATTTTATTCTCCATATTGGGACGAGATAGACGATTTGGTTTTAGACCTTATTCAAAATCTTTTAAAGGTTGATCCTGATAAAAGATATGATTATTCACAAGCATTGAAACATCCATGGTTTTTCAATGATTATACTACAGAATCGGATAAAGATGAAGACTATGATGAAATTGACATGGATATAGAAAGACCAAAAATAGAGAAACAGCCAACTACTTTACAGCAAGAATATTCGATGATTTGAGTTGGAATCATTTTAATTATTTACAAGAGCTATTTCTGCCTTTCTGGTTTGAAAAAACGTATTAAATTGGTTAATGTTTTGATTAACCGTGGCTTTGAATGATTCTGGCATTTTACGTCCTCCATTCTGGGAATTCGTTCGAGCTCGTTGAAGCTCATTCATAATATTGGATACCGTTATTAGTATTTGTCTTGCATCCTTTAGGTTTTCCAACTTGATATAGCAATCGAATTGTCCAATATAGCATTGAGCATCCTTAGAAAGTTCTACTCCGAGTTTAAACCATTCCAAAGCTCTTTGATAATCCAGGAAAACATTCAATTCCAAGAATCCCAAAGCAGCAAAGCTTTCTTTGAACCCCTTACTGGCTGCAGTTTCCAAATGATATCGTGAAAGTTCTGGATTAGTTGTGGAATATAAATTACCCAAGTAATAGTGAGCTTGGGTTACATGTTGATCTAATTCGCCATATTTTATTGACTTTTCAAAGTACATTTTGGCTTTAATCAAGTCGGGTTGAGGTACTTTATACGAGAAATAAAAAGCCCCTAATTTGGAATACACCTGGCTTGACAATACGGTATTATTTTCTAGTTGTAAAAACTGCTCCCAATAATCGGCTGCTTGTTGGTAAGCACCGTTTTCGTGGGCCAAATCCCCTGCTAATTTGAATACCAAAGGATGTTTCAATTCTGTTAACTGTTTCACCAAATCACTGGCATATTGATAATCTTCCTTTGACCTGTCTTTACGGTTTCTAATGGTTTCGAACGCTAATAGGCAAATGGCATCGCTATTTCCAAGTTCTGCTGCTTGTTCGACTAATTCATTCTCTAAGGCGACCAAATCTGGGCTGATGGTGTTCGTTTGAGCGCGTACTGCGCCTAATACCGATTTAAACACCATTAGATCATTTGCCTTAACGTAGGATGGAAGTTTTATTGTTTCTGGTGCGTCGATAGCGTTGTAGACAATATTAAGAGTGTTCATCATCTTTTTATAAGGCAACCGACTATCAGCGTCGAAAAGCACTCGATTTAGAAACTTTTTGGACGGCAATAATCCATTGAGTCGTGGTCGCTGTGTTGTCGACTGAAATCTTATTTGCGATCGGAAATGTTGTGCGATCATTTGTTGTGGGGTTGATCGTGGTAAGAGATGAAGAGTGTACAATTTGCGATTGATTTCTCGCGTTAAAATGGTGATACCCCAAAGTTTCGTGCGAGGGCCGGAAATAGTTGTGCATCGTTGTAGAACCTTTGGACATTCGCTCTACAACCAAACTACATAAAGAAGACGACTTATAACGAGATGGTACTGATTGTAATTGTTATAGACATATTCAATTGTTACACATGTAAATATAATTATGCGAGAGTTTACCTATAAGTCTACATTACTTACAAGCATCGTTCGAAAAGGTAGAGCTTACCCTGAATTGTATTCCTCAACAAATGACATATTTATGGGTAAATTAAGCATATTATGAAAATAATGTATTAAAGCGAATAACCATGAATTAATGTAACAGTGTAGAATAAGTCTAAAGGTAGATTCTACAGAATGCGTGGGATAATGTACATTTACATCTATTGTCGACTGAAAACAAATGCAAAAATGAAGCTGCTAATTGACGTAATGACTCAGATAATCGATAAAGGTGTCCATATGCGTATTATTAGACGGCGAAGTCACCTGTCCCGGTACGGATTTATCTGGATCTTCGAAGTAGTCGAATGGAGTATTAGTGGGGAATGGAGAATTGGTGTAACCCGTATAACCATGAACATTCGCGGGATTGGTTTGCATTAGTGCGTCCTCGATATGAGTTGACTGAGGAATAGTTGTGCCTGCGTTGCCCAACGGAGCGGAACTCGTTTGATTAATTTGATTATTGAAATATTCGTTGTCTGCGGTATGAAACATTTCCTCCAATTCTGGGTGGTCGCCATCTAATTGGGCATGGTTCGAGAATGAATTACCAACGTGCAATTGAGCCGAATCATGAGGTGTTGCTTGACTGTTGGTGGTTGAAGCAGCATTAACAAATTGTCCATTATTGGAAACCGCAGCCCCTGCTGCATTGAGCGAAGTTAATGGTGATGCCACCATGCTAGCAGGAGTTTCGCTTGTGTTTGCTCGACCGGAACTACCAGAACCAGTTTCCATTGCAAAATTGCTATTTTGCTGTACAAGCGGCGACTGAGTCGATGATGGAGACATCCCATGATCAAAATGCGTCGGGGAAAAAGCTACATTGTTGGGGTGACGTGGTGTCGCATCGTTCCACGCCGAAAGATCGTGGTTTTCTGGTGTATCATCGAGTTGTTGTTGTTGATGCTGTTGATGGTGGTGGGGATGTTGTTGAATTTGGTGCGACTGGTCGGAATCATCTTGTGGTTCGACCCCAGAAACTTGAGAAGCCACGGATGCTGTTCCATAGACCTTATTCTCTAAGATGTAGCTATTGAGGAACTGAAGTGAGTTTTTAACTCCTACCAATACATGAGGTATAGATGTACCTGATTCGGCATAGTATGCTAAAGAAACTTGATGTCCTTCACTGAAGTCATCACAAATCGACCATTTGTTTGAACCCGAGGACGCAGCGTTGAAAAAATAGACTGAGAATTTAGGGCGATGAGTTAACGAAAGCCGTAACTCACTATTTCCCTTGTCGATATTGTTATCGAGAAGCAGGCAACTAATAATGGAACTAACCGGAAAAAAGATTCGGAATAATATCTTGGAGTTATTCAGAATGACACAGAAGAAATAGTTTATTTCCAAGTTCTTCTTGGAAAGAATCACAAGTAAATCCACGTTGTTCATTACTTGGTCGATTGCGATTGGACTAAGATTTGAAAGGGCAGAGCGAAGTAACTCACCGTCGTGGTAGCCAGTGCGAATCCGCTGCCACGATCCAACAGAAAGGGAAGAACAATCAATGAAACAATACTTGTCATTTACTTCGATGGGGATTTCTAAAGCATTTGAGGAAGAGCCAGTCGACCCAGATGTCAGTATATTCGACACATGCATGTGCTGCCGAGGTGAATTAAGATTCAGAAGACTATTCGACCTCGACGAAGAAATGGAGTTTGATCCACCGCCATGCGTAATGCCATTTCCCCCCAGTCGACCCAATCTTTCAAATTTTCTCACCTTAGCTCTTTTATTTTGAAACCAAATTCTTACTGCCTTCTCGGACATGCCAGTTTTATCAGCTATTTCTTTCCTTTGCTCAGGAGTTGGGTTGGGATTATTTTCAAACTCCAGAAGGAGATAATCCAACACCTCACCTGAAGCCCTGCTTCGTTTGTAGGTGTTTGCGTCTTCAGCCATGGATGATCTATCGACCAAAATTATTAAGTCCTATCCACAAGTCGATGCAAGCTGGGTTTTTTAAAGGAACGATATACAAAGCGGTGAAGAAGAATTTGCAGACCAAAAGCAACCAGTACTTTCCGTTCTAGACGACTGTTTTCTCTTATACTAAATCAAGCGGGAAGCGAAACGGTTAAAAGAAAAAAAACACACAACTCCTAAGTTGAAGATCAAATGTAGTCAAACCAGACGGACCTGTGACAAAATAAAATCCATGGTAAAGTTCGCTCTCTCAACTCCACAAAGCGATCTCCAACTTTGTCACACCCACCCACCGTGCGTGGGCTAAGGGCTAATTGGCCACTACCTCCTGGTGGTGCACAAAAGGAATAAAAATCAAAAAAAAAAGGCTAAAGCCCATAACAAACAATGTTTTAGTCGACAACAGGCCCAATGTTGCGTTGTGGCATACGGCGGAATTTGGTCGCGTGCTGGTACCACATCGGCCCTACAAAATAACGAAGTATAAAACTTGCAGATGCGGGTTCTGGACTACAAAAATATGTACATTACTTGTATCCGTTCTGTTCCGTTCCGCTCCCACTTGATTATAATTCATGAATCATCTCGTATTCTATCGATCCAAAAATATACTTTATCACTTTACTTCAGTTACACCATTTTCCTAACACCAAAGGGTTGATTCATTACACCGGCTGCATAGTGAAGTATTGTCTTTAATCTATATCCTATTGTGTAGTGAGCCTCACTGTTCATGTTCATTTTGCAACAATAGCACATTGTTGCTCGATCGGGGTTTGCCCTTACCGATTTCTGCAACCCACGTTGCTCATCTATCTTTTTTGTTAGTGGATGCATTCTGCAAGGTCGTGTCCCATACCTGGAAAGACACACAATAGCCACTAAAAGAACCCTAATTATACAAAGGGTTAACAATGTATATGACAAAGATTTTGATGAGATTCATTCAATTCAAATACCCCGTAGCCTCAAAATAGGTCGATATTTAATCTACCCCTCCCCCCCTCAAATGCCTTCTCTTTCTTGCCATATTCCTTTTTATTCCCTTTATTTCTGATCTGATCCCCGATAAGTGGGATTCAATATACTGCAGAATGCAGAATGCACAATGTAGTGCTGCACGTGCGGTAAGCTGCGCAGACGTAAATCCTATCTCCACCGCCGCCGCCGTGTGGGGGGGGGGGGGGGGGGGCCCCAAACCAAAATTATCTCTCTCACTCTCACGGCAATTACCTCAGTGTAGTAAAGATAGTGTTCTTAACCTCAAACGAATGAACGGCCACTAGAAAATAAATAGTGTCAATTGTTGGGTGTCCGCCAAAATAACTAAAATATCAATTCGTCGATATCAATCTCTCCAACTCCATTGAAGCACATTTTGATATCTTTCCAATGCTTCTGCGTAGGCTGCCACAAATGATAATCGGACACAAGCTGACGGATTAAGTCTAGACTATGGAAATTCCGGTTCTGCATTTGCATAAGCTCGTTAATCATTAGTCGTAAATCCCAAGGTAAATGAAACAAATTTAGTTCTCGCTTGGTGTTACTCATTTCGTACGAAACTCGTAAACCTCGACTTTGCTTCAAACTTGTTGTTTCTAAAGCATGTTTAATGCCGGCATAATAAACATTATCATCGTGCTGAATGTTCCAGTGTTCGAGTCCATCGTCTACTTCAACTTCATCAACAAATCTGTCGGACGAACGTGGTGGTTCCTCAATAAATGTCTTTCCATGGTCTCCAGTACCATTGGATGTAGTAGTAGCCGAACGAGGTAATATTATAGTAGAGCCAGCCTTATTCGAAAAAGACGAATTGAGTTTGGGGGGTGACGTTGAAGATCTCCTACTTACGTTATAGTCGACTGCTGATGAAATTCGAGATCCTCCTCCTCTATTAGAAGAAGGAACTGATGATGGAATAAGTGGAGGCGATAACCTGGTACTATTGTCCAATTTCAAATCTTCCATTATTTGGCTGTATTCTCTTAATAAATCATAATCCGAATGACCCAAGTTTTTTATAACCAAAATCAACTTGCCCAAAGTAACCAAAAACGGAGGCACATGTCCGCTTTTCTCTACATATGCAAAACGATAAATATTTGGATGCAGTAAGTGACATGCCAATGAAGACATTAGAGGAACAAATTGGTCTGTTAGACTTCCACAAAAGGTTATTTTGACGTTATGATTAACCAAAATTTCCAAGTCTTTAACATATCGTTGACTTAATTTGCTGGTAGGTTTTTGGAGTTCAAATAATTCATTGATTACTTCATTTTCCCATGATGAATATGCTCTTATGACTAATTTAGAGTCCAAACCAACAATTGGTCCAATATTGATACCTGCAATACTTAAGAACCCCACAGGAATATGTTTGCTCTTCAATGAGTAGGTATTCAAGATGTGCGCCAAAAGACTGGCTGCCACTATAGTAGCATGACAATGACCCACAACATAAATAAAATCACTTGACTCTATTTTGGACTTCCAATTGGCCAAAAGCTTACAAAGCTTGACGAACCGTTTTTCGTGTCTGCCTTGGCCCTCTAAGGCCACACAATCTATTATATAATCTTGAGGATTTTTACCTTGATCTCTCAACCAAGTCTCCATCATCTTCCTCGAAGAACGGGTGAAATAAAGGGCATCTGCATAGTTATTGTCGCCCACATGTGATTTAACAAACTTGCTGGGTAAATAACCGTGCACACCAATTATAAGTATTCGTTTAATGGACCCTAATTTATGCTCTATGTTCTTACGAGCATATAAGTGACACTCGGAAGTCTTCTCCTTTAGCACCAACTTCTCGCTCCAGAGTCTCAAATTGGTGACCCAAGTTATATCTCTATAAGTTTGAGCCATGCTCGGAACAATGCGATTTCTATGCGTAGCTTTGCTGGACGGATGACGAGAACTCGACGAAAGTTTGTAATAGATAGGACTGGTTTCGGTAATCGAATCACTTAGAGCCATTTCACTACCACCACCACTTTCGCCGTTAAAATAAATACCATAGTTCACAGAACCTTTACTGTTTTCAACAGCCAGTCGGAACTTCCGTACAAGAATTCTACCAGCTTCCAGTTGACCCCCGTTAGAGCCATATCCATGCCCAAAATTGTCCGCTCGACCAGAATCAGAATCTGCTCTGTCCAGAACACCACCGTTAGCACTCCAAGAAGGAATGAACCCATAAATGTACCCCAACCATCCGTTATTGCTATCCGTGACATCGTCATCGTTCAGTACGGAAACAGAGAGAAGAGAAGTCGACTCCGTTTCTTGATACGACGGCGCTATACTAGATGCATAGACACTATGATTACTGCTGATGATGGTGGTTGTTTCCTGGTCGTCTTCGTTTCTTCGCCATCCCCACTTCCATATGCTCCATTCAGACATGCGGAACTCCCACGCTATTTATACCTCCAGATCAAGATGGGGAGCCCTGGCTGTTAACGTTTATATTTGGCTTTGTTATAGCTATTGATATCTTTCCTATAGATTGGCTAAAGTTGGCTTTATTGGCACCTGTTGCCATTCCATTTACTTTGTACGCTATATCGGGGTTTGTGTCATATAGCTTACCATTTATCCGCGCTACCATTAAACATAACATCATAAGCCAAGTTCATTTGGTAATTATATCGTGTAAGTGATCCCGATGATAGCAGTTAAGTTTGAGGTGGAAATGAGAGAAGATAACGGTGGTGACTGTTATTAGAAATTGACTTTTTTTTAAGTTTAATTAGCTTCTTTTTTGGCCATTTTACGACAATTTTGTAACGAAAAGTTTACAGTCACAAAGGAAAGGAAACACTAACACAACCATAGCACATATAAGATGATGTAACTGACTTTAATTGGAAAGTTATATTTGGAGTCTGCTTTTGAACATCTCGTATTTATCATGTCAAAAATGAAGTGTATAAAGTCGAAGAGTATATGCAGAATCTAAATATACGAAGTGAAGGTATATGTATATATGTATATATATACTCAGCATGTGATTTAAGGCACATAACGGTAGTATAACCACTATAGAAATAAGAGCTATTCCACAAACGCACATACAATAGTAGTACGATACGTTGGTGATTGAGTTTGTTAAGAAGCCTTCTTGCACAGAGGGTGTTAGTGATTGGAACGACATTTGACCATTAAAACGACATTTTGCACGACATTATTGAAGATTCTAATCAATGAAACGGTACAGTGACTTACTGTTCACTTTTACTCTTTAATATGGCAATGATAGAAGACAATGAGCGCTGGACGCTGGATCTACTTCGTAAATTGATTGAGCGGGATGAATACGAGAAACGAGATACGAGACTTTTCCATGCGTTCCAAGAGCTCAATGATCGACTACACCAAAAGGAAGTAGTAATAGGCCAACATGGAGAAGAGCTGCCAATCAACCAATCACAGACTCGGGAGATTAACAAGTTAGCCGCTCTTCTTGATAAGAAGGAAATGATGCTACAAAGTCAGAAGAAACGGATTTCGGACTTTGAAAGCCGAGAGAAGCAAATGTCCAACAAGATCCACGCATTAAAGTATGAGCTTCAAGAGAAGAACAAGGCCATACAGATAGCCAACGACGAGATTCTAATGGGTCAAATACAACTCAATCTTCTTACTGAGAAGGCGGAGAAATTGACTCGGGAGAACGAAAATCTTGTGACTCGGTGGATGGAACGAGTCAAATTAGAGGCAGACCAAATGAACGAAGTCAATGAATTTCTCAAACAGAAGAGCACATAGTTACAGTCATCTATATTAATCATATTATTGTCATAAACATCATCATAACCCTAAATTTTATTTGCTGGTATCAATAACGTATCTACCGATAATCTTACCGGCTTCCATCAATTCGTAAATCTTTGGTAATTCAGACATTCCGACAACCTTGATGGGACACTTGATCAACCCTCTGGCGAAGAAGTCAATGGCCTCAGCAGAGTCGGCTCTGTTACCAACATAAGAACCTCTGATGGAAACTGACTTGACCACAGCATCGAAAACTGGAGTCTTGACTTGGGCACCAGCTGGTAACCCAACCAAGACAACAGTACCACAGCTTCTAACATATTCACAAGATTGAGCAATGGCCTTTTCAGAAACAGAAACGTTGATAACACCATGTGGACCACCGTTAGTTGCAGCAACAACATCCTTAACCATATCCTTAGATTTGGTGAAGTCAATGAAAGCTTCAGCACCTAATGACTTACAGAATTCACCCTTTTCATCACCACCGTCAATGGCAGCGACTCTGTAACCCATGGCTTTAGCGTATTGGATGGCAAGGGAACCTAATCCACCACCAGCACCAGAGATACAGACCCATTGACCGGGTTCTAATTGAGCGGTCTTCAAGGCCTTGTAGACAGTAATACCTGCACACAAGATTGGAGCAGCTTGAGCCAAGTCGGTACCAGCTGGGATTCTAGCAGCTTGAACGGCATCAGCAGTAGCATATTCTTGGAATGAACCGTCGTGAGTGTAACCAGATAAGTCCGCATCTGGACAATTAGATTCATTGGACTTTTGACAGAATTCACACGACAAACAAGAACCATTTAACCATTTAATACCGGCCAAGTCACCGATTTTCCAGCCGTTAACATTCTTACCGACGGCAACAACTTCACCAGCACCTTCATGTCCACCAACCAATGGTAACTTGGTTGGCAAGGGCCAGTCACCCTTCCAGGCATGCAAATCAGTGTGACAAACACCAGAGTATCTGACATGAATTAAGATTTCGTTAGCCTTTGGTTCAGGAACGGGGATTTCCTTGTATTCCAATGGACCACCATTGGTTTCAAAGACAACAGCCTTTTGCGTTTTTGGGATAGACATTTGTATAGTTTTTAAAGTATTTGTGTTTAGGACCAGTTGATCTTAAGCCTGCTGAAAAATATAACAAAATAATATTGACAAATGAGTGGGATTGCTCTGTACTTATAGTCGGAAATAAAATTGCAACAGTGCATTAATTATCCAGAAATGTCATAGACTCCTAAACCCCGTCTGCCTGTGAAGGAGCCAACGCATGCCATGCTAGTAAGTCTATTCGCTTAGAGGGTGCCCTTGATAAGTGGACACGGCTTTCATACACTCCTACTTTTCACCTGATGAAGCTTTCACGAAGGACAATAAACTCTTAGCCTTTAAACGTTAAGTGCTGACGTATTGATTATTGGATGTTACCACCAGATTTTCCGACACCATAACGCATACTTCGGAAAAATCCAAGTACGTGAGTGTCCCGCATTTTTCCGCATAAAGTGTCCCGTGCAAGTATGCTATTATAAAACCGGTGTTAAGTGTACTATGTAAACACCAGAAAAAATGCGCTTAGGAAAATCGTTCCCAAAATTGCACAAAAGTGCCATTAGGAAGACCCAACGAATATTACTAAATGTCGTATTCGCTTTCTCGCTGATCGTCCCTGCAATAGACTATTAAATCACCCCGGCGCCGAGGATCCCAGTGCAAGTAGGAGTTGAAAAAGCGGCGACATTCGTGATATTGCGGCTCGTGTTGTGTTGATCCGCTTATGATTGGATTCATAAGTTCTTTCTTCAATAATGAGTCCAACGCTTCAAATGCAATCAATTGATGTGGCCATACGAGATTATCACGCTCATCTTTATTGGGTGTTTTCCCCTTCTCACTGATTCTTCCATGAAGGAAGTTAACTGGATCATCATAAAATTGATCCGAAATATCTCTGTAATTACGAACCAGCTCTAATGTACCGTGTTGGAGATGCAAAGGTGGCTCACAAGTGAGAAACCAAGTTTGGTTTTCCATGCGCTCTAAGTGTAGATGGCTCTGCCAAGGTGTAGAATGACAAGGAGTTAGAAACCCAACAATTGCATTCTCAGGTACTTCTTCTCGCAAGTAGCTCATGATATCAATAACGCCACGTTCATTGATCTGTGAAAAGAAGTAGGCTGGGACCACATTACCAACCACAGCAGTTATAAGCAAGATCTTGCGACATCTACCACCAGCAACTTGATGATACGCTTTGCATGCTAGCACTAGTAATATTGGCTGCAACGCATAAATGAACCGGAATTCTTTGTGTGCAACGCACAGAAACATTCCTATCACGAATGCAACAACATGACTAAGAGGGTCGGCATAGTTGTAATAGAAGGAAACAAGTAGAAGAGGAAGGAAACCGAGAGTCAATATAGGCAATCCTTGGAATATATAAAAGTGCCAAGGAGCTGATCCGTAGAATATAGATAAGTTCTTAACCACATTGAACTCAATAAAGTTGTAAAGCGGGAAAGTTAACTCACCATAGAACCAATAGTCCAAACCACCACTAAGAGCGAGGACTAAGAATAGCTCAGCAAAGATAAAAGCAATAATCTTGATAATAAATACTATTGGTTTATTTCTTTGTTTGAGAAGGTACAAACCTCCAAGGTATAACCAAAGCAAACCGTTTGTTGGTCTGAGAATGCAAGTTACCATGCCAAAAGCGCATGCGATTAAGTGCTTTGAGGTTAATTGCCCCCCCCAAGACCAAAGACTCAAAGCTACGGCAGTCAAGACCATCTCCAATGTATTGGAGAACGATCTGGTTATCATATGCCAGTTGAAGCCACTAATGATCGACATTCCCAAAGTCTCTAAAGCCATTGTTTCGTTGCCCAAATATGTCTGTGCATATCTGTAAGTATAGAAATCTCCAATAGTGGCAATGATAGCATTGATGATCTTGGGTCCATTAAAGATGATCCATTGTGACTGATTACGAAATGCAGATGCTACAGTGTACACAATAACATATACCATAGGGTGTAAGGAAGACCGTAGTTTCTCCTTCCATTCCCAAGTGATGTAGCCATACCCAAAGACTCTCGAATGTGCAACCTCTAACAGTTGATAGTATTCGTCTGCTTGGAAGAACGTCTTGGTGGTGAAGGCATTGAATAATCGTATGGATAACACCACCAATAGCAATAGCCATGTACGGCTATTGTGCACATGCATTTTCCGGGTCTTCGTGCTGGAGACAACATCCACATGACCCTCCGTAAACGGCTCACGTCCCTTGCGGTGTCTTAATTGACTCATGAATGAATTGTATAGTGAATGTTTGAAATGTGGAGTACTTTTGGTAGTTAGATACATTGTAATGGGTAAGACAAAATATGGTAAACACACGTAACAGGTGGACATGCAATTTCCTAATATGGGTCTATGTGTCGTTTTCTTATGTCATTGCTTCTATTGATAAAGTTATACAAAGGTCGGCAAAAGGCTAGGTTCAATTATACGACTTATTTATACATTGGCAAGCCAGCCAATGGGGGACCTGGAATTACTAGCGGATCTCTTGAAGAATATTAACAGTACGGTATTCAATGCTTGTGTTGTAGCCAACAAGTCTAATGCCAAAGATGAGTGCATCAAATGCATAAAGATCATGAACGGACTTTTAGCTGGGAACACTCAAGATAAAGATAGATTGATGGCGATTTCGTCATATTTAATGAGTCTTTACGGTCGTATAACTGAGAACAAGATTGGGATCCAAGAAAGGTTTCTATGGCTTTGTTCCAAACGAAACGGTGTTCTTTATTATCCTGTGGTGGAGTTCAACTGTCGATACGACTCAGTGAGTGCGTGGGAAGGCTTGAAACTGTCGACCTATGATGATAGTCGGTTGGTTCAATTAGAGATACCACCGGAATATAACTTCCAACAGATACAGATCACCAACTGGGACATGGATGGCACTTGCCAATTGTACCAAGATTTATTGAACGACTGTTCATATGTCTCTTCGGTGTTAAGCATTGCAGAGAATACTATGGCTACTGAAAAGTTGAACGGTTGTGTGTATCCAAGGGAAGCGTCGTCTCTATATCATGTGAGGCTTTTCTTTAACGGCTGTGAACGGATTGTAGTGGTGGATAATCTGCTCCCGTTTCCCGAGCAGCATCCATCGAGTAATAGGAATAATAGGCAGTTGATAATTAGCTCTATTGAGACTAAGGATTTATATTGGCCAGCTTTAGTGGAAAAGGCGTACATACAATTATTACTGAATCATGGTTATCATGATTTCCAAGGTTCAAATATGGCTACAGACACATTCATGTTGATTGGCTGGATTCCTGAAGTTGTTAGAATTCATCTGGATAACCTTGATGAGATGTTAGTCAATTATTTCCAACGTGGAGAAGTTCTTATTGGACTAGGAACTGGTGTTTTGACAGATAAGGTGTGTAAGGAGTTAAAATTAGTTTCAAATCATGACTACGCTGTTACATCAATCGCTAAAGAAGATGGAAACTGTTTACAGTTGAAAAACTCATGGTTAAACCAAAGAAGCTTGTCTATTACTGGCTTATCAAATTTCAAATACTTATACTTGAACTGGAACCCCAAGACATTGTTTGGTTTCAAATCGACTATAACGTTCAAGTACCAGAATAGAGCAGCATTTGGAGAGACGCAACAATTTCTTATTCATAATAAAAGCCACCAGAAACAGGAATTATGGATACTTTTAGAAAGACACTTATCAGACAGTCCCGAAGATGATGACGCCGTTGATATTTGGATTAACATTAACATTTACGACGTCCGAACCAAATTATTGAACAGAGCAGAGCATTTAAACATTACCAGGAACAAAGAGATGAACAATAGGTTATTTTTACTTAAATTCATTCTCGAGCCTTCCAAAGAGTACATGGTGGTCCCGGAGTGTTCCACGAGCACTCTTTTCTCCCTTCATGCCTACAACAATATTGGTCCGGAGTTTAGCTTTGAAAAAGCTGCCTATGAGAAGCCGTTCACAAAGGAAATAACTGGAAATTGGGATACAACAAATCTGGGAAGCCCATACAATAAGTCTTCATACATTAGAAACCCTCAATATGTCATACCAGTTACTGAAAGAACAGATGTTGATATTGCATTGTTTGCTAATGATCCTGGCATTCATGTGAACTTCCATATATTCTATTGTGGTGAGGAAGAAATTACCTCCGGAACACGAGAATTTGATCCCAAATCGCTCCTTTCTCATGAGTCTTATGAACAAAATACCGTGGTTCAGAACTTTAAAGATCTTGAGGTGGGTAACTACAGAATAGTTGTATCTAATATTGAAAACGTCATTGGAAAGTATAAATTGGTGTTAAACTCAACCAAAGAATTAAAGATAGCAAAGATTCCAACATCATTAGGATTATTCTTACGACAGTGTACCTTTGACTGGAACAACAACAACAGTCATAAGTTATTAATCCGGACTACTGATTATAACAATAATATCAGACTTCATTTACACAATTATCTTGATACTCCTATCACCGAACTACTGCAATACCGTCCATTTATGCGAGCATCTCTTTTCAACAGGTTTACGTCACAAAGTGTGTTTATTAATGAAACCTGGTGCAATAACTTGTATGGACTTTTCTACGATTGGACGATTGAATTGCCAGGTGAATTCATATTATTAGTGGAGTTGCAACATACCAGTGAATTTCACTGTTCAGTGAGCCTCGGGAACAATAAGGACATTAGTTTAGTGGACATGGAGTGAATCAGTGATAAGGACAAGGACAAGGACAAGGAGAAGGACTACGGATTATATAACACGGATAAATTATACATACTGAACAAAGCCTATAATAAACCATGCGCTACCATAAAGTGGTAGCGCCCAAATATTGAAATTTTTCTATTAAAAGCGACCGTGTCAGGACTGCCCAACACTGTAAATACCCCATTCACAGCCACCTTCAAGATGTTTGGAGTTCAAAAAGTTATTGCTCTCTTCTTGAGTTTGGCAGTAGTAATTGCTGGAGTCGCTCCAGCCACTTTACAAAACCAATTGACCAAAAAAACCGGTTCCAAATGGCTTCAAATCACAGACAATAACTATCGGGATATCATGGGCGGAGCAAGAGACTATCATTTAGTATTAATGATGACTACTGATCTGACGATGATTAATTGCGTGTTATGTCAAGAATTCAAGCCTGCCTTCAGCTTAATGGCAGATTCGTGGTTCCAAGATCACCCTACGGGAGTTTCTGGAGGTGATAATAATGATATTAAAGATGTTTTCTTTGGGTATACTGACTTTGCCAATTCACGTGCCTTGTTCAGTGAATTTGGCTTACAAAGTATTCCCAAGGTGTTTTACTTCCCACCAACCAATTCCAAGTTGCCTTCCAATTACTTGAAGTCGTACACTGAATATCCGTTTTACCAAGGCGATCATGTGGAGTTGTTGAAGAATTGGGTAAGTGAAAACACCGGACAAACTTTCAACGTATATGTTCCTTTGAATTACAACTTGATTATTTTCAACGCCGTCATGACGTTTGTTGTTCTTGTTTCTGTCTATTTGTTTTCTGCTAAATTGAAAAAGCTTATAGCTTCCAAATTCCTCTGGTGTGCTTTATCTTTAATTGCCGTGCTACTTTTCACTTGCGGTTCAATGTTCAACCGCATAAGAAACACGCCCTTTGTAAAGGAAACAGAGAATGGTCCTCAATACTTTGCTCCAGGTCAACAGGCCCAATACGGTATTGAAACACAGCTTATCTCTTTTCTCTATGGAGTCTTAAGTTTGTGTGTGATTCTCTTAGTTAAGAAGTTACCCCAATTGAGCGATGGTAAAGTTCAGCTCTTGGGCTCAGCTATTGTGTGTGCCATAGTCTTGTTTGCTTATTCCATGTTGCTTAACATCTTCTCAGTTAAGAGTCAAGGCTATCCATACCGTCTAGCCATTTAGAACTGCAGCAGTACACACACACACACACATATATATATATACTGAAATCATTACGTACTAAATCATTGTACTAACTTTCAAGTCGGGATACCCGGTCTTCCACCCGTCGTATGGTCTTATCACAAGTATGTAGTCTTTGTTTCAAAGACTTGATCTGACGTGCTAAGACGGTCACATCAATGACATCATCATCATCCTTTTCTACCACGTCTTTGAAATGAACCAACCGTTCTTCAATCGTTCGAAGTCTAGTTAATAGTATGTATTGCGATTGTGTCAACAGATCAAACTCGGTGTTAATGGTTTCAAGCGGGCCCCCAAGGATCCCTTGAGCTGTAAGTTCTATAGGATGAAAGTCCAGCATGTGATGATGATAAAAGCAAGTATAGTCTGTCAGTTGAGTGCATACCTTCAACAAGGTTTATCCGTTTGAGCTTACGTAATAGATTACGTAACAAAAACTTAACTTCACATGAGTATAAGGACCCCACGGAATCATACCAGTTAAACTTTATATGCTTTGGCCCATCTCTCTACCGAATTGTATTAGCATTCGGAAGTTGCATATGTGTTGTGTTTTGGTTACTTCACTCCACTGTTCTATCATACCTTGCTTTATTGTTAGTACCATTGTTTGCATTTATATTATTACTATTGTTCTATCACCACATTCATTACTTCTAGACTGCTCATTACTACACTACTCTTATCCTTATGAGTTCTGACGACCGCTTATTATACCGAGAAACAAGAGCTGTTAAGATTGGTGAAGTAGAACGCTTCAAGATACGGTATACCCCGGAACAAGTTGATGATAATGACGGCAACATAGCCAGGATGCCACCCGATCTTTGGGTTAAGGTTCGCAACTGCGAGTCTCTTGCATTTAGAGCTGCATTCATAGCTGGTCCGCATGTTCTCTATGTTGATTGTACACTGGACGATTATGATCAGAATCAAAAGTGTTTTGTCACTGCTGACCAACCAGTGTTTGTTCCACAACTTCAACCTGGTCAATCGTTTTACGCTCAACTCTGTTGTCACACATTAAAGCCCGAATACAGTTGGAAAGTCGATATTGTATCTCAGATTATCTTCAACACTTCTCTCTCTGTTAATTTTGAAATCATGATAGGAACGTCAAAGGAGATCCTACACGATGCTTCTTCAACCGATAAAGATATCCCCCATAAATACGATGAAGGGTTGTTCTGTTCCACGACATTACTTACGGTCTTCAATCAGAGCACCCTTGACTTGTGGAACTTGCCTCAACCAGATCCACAAAGGCCCATCCATTTGGTCATTCTCACCCATGGTCTTCATTCGAACGTCAGCGCGGACATGCTTTATTTGAAAGAACTGATAGACAAAGCTTGCGGTGACGATAATGTAGTGGTGAAGGGCTATTTTGGCAACGCTGGAAAAACAGAGAGAGGAGTGAAATATTTAGGGTGCAGAGTTGCTGAATATATTGTTGAATTGGTGACTAAACATGAGACCTTTAATAATCGTAGAGTCAATAAGATTTCATTTATTGGCCATTCACTTGGTGGCTTAATTCAGACGTTTGCAATTTCTTATTTGCAATATAACTTCCCCTGGTTCTTCCAGCAAATCCAGCCCATAAATTTCATTACCGTGGCCACACCTTTACTAGGTGTATATTCCGACAACCCATTATATGTGAAAATAGCTCTCCTGGCAGGCATAGTCGGAAAAACAGGACAAGATTTGAGCTTGAAGGATCTGGAACAAGGCGGGAAGCCTTTACTTTATCTTTTGCCCACAGGTCCGACCCATATTGTACTTGAGAAGTTTAAAAGACGAACAGTTTATGCCAACGTTGTTAATGATGGGGTAGTTCCCTTAAGAACAGCATCGTTGATGTTTTTAGACTGTCAGGAACTTCTACAATTAATAGAAAAGTCCGAAGAAGAAAAGAAAGAGGTAGAAGCTGAACAGCAGCCAATTAGATCGAAAGCCGCTTCGTTTCTTCCCCTGACCCTGTTAATATCATTCTTTCTTCCCCATATATTTTCCACCACCAATAATGGCAATGGTAATGGACAAACTCCTGAGCTGCTGGTTCTTCCTGATGTCAATGATGTTGATGACGATGTACGAGCGTTCCAAGCTACAGATATAGCCAGTTTATCCGGAAGAATCAAGAAATTATCAATGCTTGAAACTGCCTCTTCATTAATTCTTCCCCCACTTCCCGAAAGCAGTTTTATCTTGGACCCCAAGAACCGTGACGGAATTATAGTTCACGATAAAATTTATGGTGAAGGTGATTTACCTACCAAGAGTCGTGAACTGCTTGATGATTTACAAAACAGTTCAACAGAAAAACGGTACGAACTTCTTGAAGAGGAAATAGCCCGTCAATATCACACTAATATGAAATGGAGGAAGGTTTTGATCCGTTTGAAGCCGGACGCACACAATAATGCTGTTGTGAGAAGAAGATTTGCCAATGCGTATGGCTGGCCCGTTGTGGATCACCTTGTGAAAGCACATTTTGTTGATATCGATATGGAAGATAATGCATCCCAAATTAATCCGGATCCTATTGATTATAACCTTGATTTGACTCCTGTTCTCTCTAGAGACTTGAACCTTGAGAAGAATAAGGCCATTGAAAAGGAATGTCTGCCGAGTTCATCATCGAAAGAAGATGAAATCTCCGAAAAGGCAGTGATAACTCAAGGGACTCCGGATGAACACCAATGGATTAATAACAAAGGAAATGCTGAATCTCTCTTTGCTGTTGGACCCACGGGGTTGCTTGCAGATGTTGGAGATATGGTTGACAATTTCAGTCAATGGTACAATAGTGTCGGTTTGCGACTGCTTATAAAGAGTCCAGCAACGGTGACTGAAGATAAGTTAGAGATACCTGAGGGACGTTCAGTGATTGGAGATTTCATTTAAATAATAATTTATTATAATACTATAGTACATGCATTTAATTTATCCGATTAATTTATCCGATTAGGATCAATTAATTGTCGGCCTCTGCTTCGACATCTTCACCCTCCACTTCTTCTGCTTCTTCTGCCTCCTCTCCGTCCTCTTCCCCTTCGGCTTCCTCCTCAACTGGATACAACTCATTTATCTTTTCTATTATCAGTTCACTCTCAGCTTCCGAGAATCGTTGGTCGCATTCCTCCACCAAGGCATAAAGAAGTACCATTGATCTGGGCAAAGTATTGACTATTTGCAACTTCTCTGCCTTCATCAACTCAAACTGATTCAAAAATATCATCAACTGCTTGAAACTATCAATAGATCCTATAACTCCACAAGGACTACTTTCTAAATATTGTAAGGAATCCTTCACCACCATTTCCAAATTGACTCCACCGAAATCTCGATGTCTTTTATTCGACTCCTTCTTATCTTTGTCTGAGAACACCCAATTGTTCTTCTTTTGGATTCCTTTCAAGTGTCGCAACACTTCGTAGTTCGATAAGAACTCGCTCCTCGGCTTAACCACCTTCATTGTGTCCACAAAGTGTTTTGGAGGTGATGTTAATGCTGTGGATGGTGGTGGTGATGAGGTGGTTTGTTTTTTTCGCGATGCGAACATCAAGTTTATACCTTGATGATAATGCCAGGCACACTTACATAAGAACAGACTTATGATAACAGACTTATGGTAACAGACTTATGATAACAGACTAACACAGACGGTCTTGACAATATAAAATGTGATATGTAAAATATTTGTGCTGTTCAATGGTTGATTCCAGAACAAGTATACTTGAATTAAAAGGTTATAGAGTGCTACAGTCAGTAGTCGTTAGAGCCTCCACTTCAGGATGTAGAATTGAACGCAGTAATCAGCAGAAATCATCAGTATTCAATAGTGTGATAACTTCTTGCTAATGTTAACTCAGAAGACTTCATTATCATCGGCCGTTTGATCCAGCTTACGTAACCAAGTAATACTTCTGAGACATGATTACGTAATACACGAACTACGGTGTGTGTAATTGAGAGTAAGGCCCCATAATTAATACTACAATCTTCCATCCTTAACTATGGCTTGCCTCATAGTCGATCCCAAACAACTCACATGGAAGTTTCCAGAAGCTTCTACCGCTCTGCCGTGTCGGGTTCGACTCGTGGTCCAAGTGGTTAACTATGTAGACGAAAAGGAGTATATACAAGTTTGTCCAATCCCAGGTATTGGTAATAACCGTAACAATAATGAAGCGTTCTCCATTGATGTTCATAATGTGTTGGGTCAATTGAAACCAGAATCTGTATATGGAGGTGCTATTATAGGAATAGGGGCTTTCTGGGATGGTATTGAACTAAATGTGTTTGAATGTCAACCAATAAACGGTCAAGGATTAGACGCATCACTATTGACTAGCATGTCGGAACTAGAACCAATATAGATGCAAGGGGTTACTAAAGTTAGTCCGAACGTTACGTATTCATAGATATATACATATAAAGGCAATATTCTTTCTATAAGGTACCTATTAATATTGTGATAGTGAACTATGCGATAGCCACCAACAGTTCAATTGGGTGGCATGGTTCCTGGCGGTCCGTTGAAGTTGCCACCTGAAGCAAAATACTGGTCCCAAATCGATTCAGTAGGCATTTGTTGCAAAAGTTCAAACACTTTTCTTCCTTGTTGAATTGTGTAAGGACTATCATCCAAAGGTAACGGTGGTGATACAGACCTCAACGGATTATTAGACGGAACAAATAACAGCAGCAGGTTCGAATGAAGCCGCAGTCGAGGATTGACATAAACTGGTGGCGGTGGTGACATACTGGAGGGGACCTGTACCAGATTGAAATGAACATGAGACTGCTGCAGTTGCAGTTGTTGCAGTTGCAGCATTTGTGCTTGCTGTTGCTGCGGTAGTTGTTGTGAAGGATGATATGAAGATTGAGGGTTGCAAATATTGGTATCCTCTTCAAGTTTCATACTATCACCCGTAATGGGGTCTTCATTCAAGGAATCAACTCCAAGTAATTCTTCTGAATTGGTAGGACTTAGGTTTTCCAATTCGGCAAAGAAGGATTCCAAATTCGTATCTCCTTGGGCATCTGATTGCTCCACATTATCACTACGCCATTCAAAGTCCATTGGTGATTCAGAATAGAACAAATCATTGAAACTGAGAATGTCATTTGGTAAAGCCTTACTCAGTGCTAGCTCCGATGTTCCAGATGTACCACTTGATTGCAACCCATTCGGAGGAACTTGGTAGAATCCTATTGGCGTTGCATTGCCGTTCTTTGTATTAATGAATGAAGCACTGTTAGAAGAAACCATGGGAGGTTGATTCAATGGTAACCCTTGTTGTTGTTGGTGCAAGTGCTTCAATTTTTTCTTATTATTATTATTGGATGAATTCTGCGTGGGTCTCCTTCGTTTACGCTCTCTTTGTAATTCTTCCGTGATGGTACTTTCCAACAACTTTTCAACTAATTTGGTCAAATTGGAGTTCATTTTGATTTTGGGTCGAGTGTTTTCTACCAGAGGATTGGTATTCCCATAAACAACTTCGTTGTATTTCAATTTGATTATGACCATGGTTAGTCGTTTGAAAACTTCACAACAATTGAAAGCTGCATCGCATCGATCAACAAGTGAATGAAGAACAGTAAGACAATCCAGAGTGATTTTCTTCACTTCAATCGATGAGTTCTTGTTTCTAACCTTTTCACTATTATAAATCGCATAGAGGAAAGTACTACCTGCCATGAACAAATTGTGAACTGCGGCCCAAGTATAATTGATCAGTTTGGTTTCAAAAAGTTGATAATAGCACTTAATTAATCCCTGTGCTGAGCTGCACACCACATCATAATCCGCATCACTAAGAATATAATTCTTTGGTGATAAGTTATGCAACATCATCATCGTATGATGGAAATTCAACCTAAAGAATACTGAATTAAAGTTGCAATTCATTATTTCCTCCAGGGGGATCTGGGAATACCAATTAATTAAAAGATGGGACATATCCACCTTCCATTCCTCCAAAGAAGCATATTTCCTAGGGATTTCCAGGTTTTCATACAACACTCTTTGAGTTTCACTTTGGATTTGACGCATTTGGAAGAATGTCAAAGAGATATGCTTGTAACTGGGGATCCTTTCATCATCTTCATTACTAGGATTAGAAGGCATTTGCTCCATCCCACGTACAAGGTACTTATCGTCCAAAAGAGAGGGGAATGAAGTGTTTATACACTCATCAGGAATCCCCACTGGACGGTTTAAATAAAAGCATATCTGACGATCTAAGGAGTAAGTGCACCAGAACAAACGACGCCGCATGTCTCTTGTGAAGGGGTCTTTTGTTATATGAAATATCGAATCATTGTGCAAACCCATATCCACACATAAACGAAGAGCAGTCCCTAAAACGTACCAGATCCCTGGAACTGCTGGTCTCATGGTAGAATAAAGAGCAAGAAGAAGTATACCCTGAAGTGATTCGAGTGGATCAAGTGAAGAATAAATTGAATCAATATACTTCATAGCTGCTGACTTGAATGAATGTGAAATGGTGGTTGGATATTGCAAATGATGAACTGAAGATGCTATTGCAAATACCATATTAAGAAAATATAAAGGTTTGCAGAATTTTGGTGGGGGTATTATGTCGTTCAGAATCTTGAGAAGATCATCCTTATCCGTCAAGTTTTCAAAATGCTTCTTATAATGATACAACCAAGTTTCTTCATATTGAATTGTTCGTGAAGATGTTTTTTCTCCTCCATTATCAGGTGAAAGATGACTTGAAGAAGCATTACAAGAAGAAGAAACAGACCGTTCCTCGTCGTCATATTGAGATGATGCCATTCCTGAAACTGTGGATCCCAGACTTGCTAATTTAGTTGCCTTGGGTTTATTGGCTGCGTTATCTGCAAGAGAAACATCATTATCAATGGCTCCGTAGATGGGTTCGAACCATTTTTCAACAAATTCTTCTCTGTGAAGTATCGGGAGTTGTGCATTCAGTTGTGAAAAGTAAATTCGGATGAATTCTATGGCCGTTGATTTGGGTGGAAGAATTGATGGGAAAGTTGTTGTTTCGTTATTGGATATTGTGGGATCTTGAGGCATCCCTACAAAATGGGGAGTTCCCTTTACTGAACCATTTCCTCCATTATGCAATGACATTTGATTCTTTTGATTAAATTTGACTGCCGTAAAAATCAACTTGTCAAACGATATATTTTTCTCGTATTTTGTTTCTTCCGAAGACTTGATAGGCTCGGAACAACATTCGGGATCTGTTGTTGTATGTGGTCTGCCATTCTGTGTCTGCTCAGAGACATTTTTGTCTGAAATAGGAATGTGTTTTCCAGTCTTCTCATACATTGAAGCACCACTTGAACTAAGATTAGGATAAAGCTCATCTTCATTAATCTTTATCCCATTAGCATCAAGCAATTGCTCTAGTTTCCCTACCCTATTTTCTAAATCAAGGACATAACTTCTAGGTATATCTCTTCCCAGAACCGGGTCTAAACCTATGCATTCAACTCCTGCCTTTTCACATCGAGAACAGTTGGGGAATCGTTGATCACATTTTATCTTTTTTCGCCGACATCTTTTACATGCGGACATAGGTCTTGTGATCCCGAGTACTTTGGAGTTATTTGGATTTATACTTTTCTTCTTTGCTTGTGCTAGTCCCTTCAAAAGTGGTTTTTCCTTTCCTGAAGTTGATTCATCCACTGCATGCTTTAACGTAGAATTGGTTATTGGAGAACTATTCGATGATGCTGCTATAGAGGATGCACCTTCCAGATTTAGATCCAAAGATGAGTTTTCTGCTGCTTCATTTTCCAATTTGAATCTATTAAGATCTCGGTCATTTTTTGGTAGTTTCTTGTTCATTATTATCAACGGTAGTATAAGCGTGAAGTAGTCTTTTAAGGTGGTTATGCTTGATTCTTCAAAACATTAAGAAAGATTTCAAACTGAACTATACCATTCATGAATCGCTGCAGAACTGACGCAGACAAATACAGAAAAAGAAGGACGCACTAATTAATTCGATGCTGCTAAGCGAATTTTCGGTGCAGCTGCTGCAAGTCTTTCTCAAGCTTAAACTTATGTTTGATCCACAGTGATGATGTTTGATCCACAAGTTGTTTTTCTACTGTTGATATTGCGATTTCACAAATTGGTAGAGAGACTCACTGAACTGCTTATCTTCCTGTGTGAATCTGTCATTTTCCCCCTCGAGATAACAAAGATAGTAGCTCCTCTTGAATTCATTGGTTCGATGCATTCCGTGGGCAGTACACGAAACGTAATTTCTTGTCAAGGAGTCGATCACGTGACGCTACAAAAGGTAATAACTAAAAAAATATACATATTAAAAAAGGGTGCATTTGGGACTATGAATGGCGAAGACAGAGAATATTTTTATTCCGGAAATTCATCTCAAATGCTTAATCTTGGCAGTGTCTAATTTATACTTGCCATCTAAGGAAGGAATCCATAATTCATAGGCTGCAGTTTTAGCATGGATGTCCTTAGGTTCAATCTCCACATGAATTGTAGTAACCAAGGTGCTTGGTGTAAGGGGATACTTTGAATGGTGTGGATCTTCATCAGCGGTATGGGGAGTACCTCCTGTAACGGATTGAGTTGCGCCTTTAAGATTACCTGGAGATTTACCTTCTGCTTCAGCTGGCCCAGCACCGTTCGCTGTTGGTTCTTCAACTTCATTAATAGAAGAGTCCAGAGAGTCACCTCTGTAAACATTGGCCCTTGTTTGCTTTGAAGCAGTCAGAGTTTCTCCCACATATCCAGGTTCACGAACTAGACCTTCATTAATATGATCCTTATACTTCGATTGTGGAGCCATGATCAAATCGGCCCAATTACGTCTGTTCAAGAACTGTTGGTTACTCAGTTGGGCTTTCCCCTTGGCATTATGGTCAAAAATAGGTACCATATCTTCATCACAATACTTACTGAAATGATGACCATTTGATCTCTTGTTAAGCAACGTTGCCATAGCATCTGGAGGTGGAGCATTGGTAATGGCGGAGGAAATAACATTAAACATTAATCTTGGATCATTCTGTGGGAAATGAATTGATTTTTCATTTTCCAGTTGAGTACGTTCAGTATGCAACAAATGAAACCCTGGATTATGGTGAAGTTTAGAACGCAATCTTCCTACAGCTGCCAAATGAACATCACCAGAAAGGAGCGTGATTCTAACACCATTCTTAGCAGCAAAGGAATGTAAGTCACTGATCAATTTATTCCGTTCATGTTTGTGATGTCTTGCACACCAATGATCATTTAAGTCATCCAAAACTTCAACACCACCATCAAATTCATTAACCAACCCTTTGTTGATAACACCCTTCTCAGCAATTTTCCTAACTGGTTTCAATATCGCAGAACTCAACAAGTATTCAAGCCAAACCAATCTGGGATATAACATTGGCACACCCACCATAACCAATAAATGGGTGATTTGACCTTTGGAGCCATCAATTTCTTGTTGCAATCTACTGAAAACTGCTCGATAGGCTTCAGGCAGTACAATTTCATTCAACTTCCGTTCAGTACGACAATCCAAACCCAAAAGTGCAATATTCTTCCCCAATTTCGTGTACGTACTGTGGTTCCGTTCTTTGATATAAGGACCAGGTTTTGGACCAAGGATCCAATGGTTCAGTTCAGTATGGATCTTCTCGTGAGGATTGATGTGATGCTGGAATAACATGTAGTATTTGTAAGCAGCCTTACCGATTTCCAAAAAAACAGGAGAACTCATAGTCCGATCATGATATGAACCAAAACCATCAATGATATCGTGGTCATCATAGATATTAACCAGAGGAATTGTGGCCATCAGAAGTGGGAATAACGGTTGTTCCGTGGGAACATCGCATTTCCCCTTCCACCAACCGTATCCAAACCAATTGATATAATGGATGGTGTAATAATCATCCAATTCACTTTTCAACTTTTCCAGGGTTTGCATCAGCCGTTTATTATGGCCGTTGCTTAATTGAGTCCATCTCTTTAACTCAGAAGAGAATAACTTGATGGAGTCAGCGTAAAGTTGGTCACCACCTCCAAGCATCACATGGTAATGTTGTCTATTGTGCTCTCTTAAGACATCTAACCACATGGACGCAGGATAATCGTACGTATCTGTAGCCAAGGAGAACCCATTACAAGAGAAGGTGACAATGTTGAAGTTAGCTTCAGCAGAGGGAATGAAAAAGTGGAACTTCTGGCCATTGCCAATAGGATTGATTTCGTAAGCAACTACCAATTCTTCCTGAGGGTCTTGAGTCAACTCCAATACGACTCTATAAAAGTAAAGGTCTGTGGAAGGTTCAGATGATGGGGGTGACGTTGATGGAGTCTTTTGCTGATAGTACAACTCAAAGGGGACTGGTGAAGGCTGTTTATTGAACAACAGAGTATTTGTCCCCACCTTATAATTCAATGTGAAGGGAGACCCTTCAGATGATGGCATAGAGGTCACCATCATAATGGAGATCTTATACACATTATCAACGAGTGAAATAAACTTCAAATTAGGTCCCATCACCAAGGGATGGTTCCTTGGAGAAACCTCGGCTGGTCCTTCTGATTTGGAAACACATAGTTGTTCCAATCTGGTTGTATCAATTGGCTCGTACCATGAACTCATCTTGATATGTTGATAGTAGTACGTGAAAAGAAAGTGGTAAGGTTAGGCGTTTTTCTGGCCAATGTTATGTTTGGTGAAGGTAATAGCAAGTCAAACGCACGATGATGAAAGAGTCGCAAAGCCAGCCGAGTTCAGACCTATCGGTTGTTGCTCTGGAACAGTACGAGAAGACAATACACCCAATTTGGAAAAGAAGGATTACAATTATGGAAAGTGCGGGTAACACCATGTAATAAGCAGATAAGCAGGTCGTTTGCTTACGTAACATATCGAGATAGCATTTGCATGAGAAGCTTTTATCTTAAAGAGGATATTTTATCTCTGCGCTACCAAACACTATGTCTGTTCTTTCATTAATAGATAGTACGCTCTTGTGATATAACCCCACGTTTTGTTTGATCATAATATTGCTCTCTATCTATTTCCTAAGCAGTCAATAGACGACAATACGAGAATTATACTATTTCACACGCCCTCGGATCTACGTGTATGGTCTTGTGAATTGGATTCAATTGAACTTAAAAAGGACTCACGTGGTGGAGTCGGTGCAATTATACCAAGTGCGTGTCATCTCTCTGGTAATGCTCGTCCCATTCCAGCCGTTGCGTTCGCACATCCTGTTGTGTGGCGAATTTACCGATAAGGATTCTTTATACAACCCAGAATCGACACATATGAATACCAAGAATTAATCACAATTAAGGTATGATCCCTAAGGAAACTCTATTTGTAATAACTGTTAATCGCATAGCCATCCACAAGAATATATATATGTATATGCCCTGGCTCGTGGTAGCGCGGGCCGATACATGCATATAAACTTCTATGTAGGCCATCATATGCATGAAATTGTGTGGAGAGATTTTCACGCCCTCTCATCGAACAAATTGATAATGCCCTTGAAGGCTGTGTTCGTCTCATAACAAGGACAAGGTTTTTTTATTGAAGAGTATTAGTGTATATGCAGTATAGAGGAACTATTCTTGGCAACCCAGTCACAATCTTTAGTCAACTGCAACAGTAGTGCACGCTCGTTCCATGATAGATCACCATATTTTGTAAGAGAAGGGTGGAGTTGGAGTACACTTGATATTTTTATGAAGAGATCAAGAGTGAGAAACTTCAATCCAATGTAAGAATCTAGAACATTTTAGTGGATTATTATGTTCGTGTTCCGTATAGCCGTGTGTTGCATTATCCGCATGATGCCGAGAACTATAAAGAAATTGTAGAACGTGTGACATTTATGCAGATAACTTCTTCCATGCGCAATTTGTCAATTTCCATAATAATTGCTTGGTAAAGCTAGCGGGCCCATAACAACTTTGTGTCACGTTCATACAAAGATTGTCGCTTCTTCCTGCTTCAGAGCCACTCCATCCCCACAACCCATTTATATAGCAAAGCATAACCGGAGCTTTGTTGTCGAGTTAATCGATAAAGCAAAAGGAATATTATCATTATTATTCCTTTTATTATACGTGTTATTCTCCTTCTAAGCGGTTAATCAACACTACCAGTATATAACCGTATCCTGCATTATCAGACACCGATCATTCATATTTATCATCATCAGCTGGCTCGCATTCATAGCATCATCCGCATTGACGACGTTCTAAAGCAACGCTTTCACCATGATGGCTTTTACTCGCCGAGTATCATTCAACAATTTGATGGTATCTGAGTTGGCACCAGCTGCCCCTCAGATCACTCAGAAAGATTTGATGGACTCTGATTTTGGGTATGGGGGTGCAATTCATAGCGACATTTCCGATATCTACGCTCCAAAGGATCAAATCAACGACATTATACGAAACATAAAGCAACAACAACAAGCTCATCAAAATCAAAATAAATGCATACATGACCCCAACGCTACACCCTTGAAACCCATTCTAAAAAATAAAGAATACACGGGGTTACAACTTGACGAATCGGAGTTTGCCTTGAAGCTAGAGGATGAACTGGACGATGAAGTCTTGTCTCCAGAAATATCCCCCACGGTGTCTCGTGACGTCCCCTTTGTCTCATTGTCAACATCTAATTCTGCAGATTCGCCTTTCAAAACCAATTACAGCTTGTCCAAACTGCCGCCAACAGGAGGAAACTCCCTTGCTGTTCCTTCGTTGCTGCAAAGCCCGAGACGGAAGCTGTATCTGGAAATGACTACGGATGAGCTTCTTGCCATGGACCCCCAATTTGCTAGAAGACCCAGTCAAACCAGTAATTTGAACGGCATGAAGTTCAACAACACTTCGACCTTTTACCGGTCGTCATCTAGAAACTCTTCTGGCTCGGCAACTGCGGCTGCCGCCGCTGCTGCCGCCGCTGCTGCTGCCGCTTCTAAAGGTGCTTATCCTACTAGTAACGAGAACAACTACAAGTCGATCTGTCTTACAGTTAAGCATGAAGATTATCAAACGCCAGAGGCTTTTAGAACCATTTTAACAGTCATTTCGGGTAGAAGACATACTTGGAACTCACTTGATTGGTTATTTAATGATGATGACTTCAAGGAAGAACAATCACTGAAACCAACCAATCACCCGAATCAATTTTTGCAAGACGGTGACTATCTTGTTGTGACTGCTCTTTTACCTAACATGAACGAAGAGTATGATTTTTACTATAATAAATGTGAAAGTCTCTTGCAGTATTTAATTCAGTTATCGATTTCCCATGGGTTAAAGCTCAAGATTACCGTGGAGTTTGTGCTAAGTCTGACGGAAACCGTTACCAAAAACAGAGTATCCAAATCAATAAGCGGTACTAAGTACATGCTCTATCATATTACAAATCAGTACCTGCCCAATTTCATAGTCATTGGTAATAAATCAACCAATTTGAACTTCAAATATATGAAGAATGTTTCAAACAATATATTTTTGATCAAATTGGCTTCCTATGCCTTGAAGTATTCAATTGCTCCAGTTATATTTGTTGGGAATGCCACGAGATTCCATAAGGCAATAGCTCAGGCAAATCATCAAGATCATGAAGTCAAATCTCATGGTTTGAAACTTACAATCTCCAATAAAGACTCCCAATTGACGAAACCAGCATTAAAGTTTGCTTCTCCTCCTCCTCGAGTTGTTCCTCCATGCCTGGACCGGAAGAATTCAGCAGGATCCATTGATTCTGATGATTGTAATTCCAGTGACTTGGAAGACCAAGATGACTCCCTTGCTTCATATAAAGGTGATCAACAACCTTCCACCACCACCGAGGCCGCCCCGGAAGTATCCACAGAAGAAGAGTTCCAAAGGGAAATCGGCGCCGTTTTGGAAGACGAAAGAACCCAATACGTCTCAAGATTAGCGCTTGCGATTGATGTTATTTCAGAACATTCTTATGATGCATGCAATCTCTTCCTTTCTGGGAAACCCAACCCCAAGATAGAGGCCATGTATAATGCTCAAAAGGGTATCAATGGTGGTCGTCTGATGTACAAGGTGAAGTCGTTATTTGGCGATGAAGATGCCTCTGCCTCCACACCTGCCTCCACACCTGCCTCTGCCTCCACACCTGCTTCGAGTACTCAAAGAACTTCAGTCACATCATCGTCCACTCCAGGTCTTTTGGGTGTTCCTTCTAGATCATCTGGTGGTAATGCATCGAAGCCAGTGGGAGGAATTAGCACTGGCAGACGTGGTTCAAGTTCGAACCCTTCTGGTAACCCATCAATCTCAGTCCCTGGATCAGCTCCTGTAACCACTAGTGCTGCTCATTTACAGAAAGTGCGGTCGAAAGCCGAGCCATCTTCTGGTGGGACTGGATCAACACCTGCTTCATCTTCATCGTCATCTAACCCTGAACCAAAGAAGGAAAAGAAGAGTGGTGGATTCTGGAAGAAGTTGACGAAGAAGAGGTAAATTTTTTATTTATGCAAATTCCTTTCTTGTTTATATAGTTACATCTGGTATGTTCCATTTATTATTTAGCCTAAGTAATTAGTGTACGTGCTTAATATAAAAGTTCGTGTTCAATGGTTTTAGGGTGTTCATATGTTAGGGTCTCAGAACATACCAAACCGTTTCTTTTTGGAAGTTTGTGTTTCTGATTGAGCTAATCTTTGACTGGCTCTTCCTGTGTCTTCTAATATCGCTTCGCTAGTTACCAACCGTTTACCCTTTTCATTTTCCATTACTGATTTCAAGATAATATTCTTATTATCAATCGATTCCTTAGTTGAAGTCTTGACTACTAAAAATTGATTGGCAACTGTGGGTGCCTTATAGTTTATAACCAATCTCTTGACCATAAAGTCGTCCTTAAGCGGACTACTGGTTAATTCTGACAAACAGGCGTTCCTCTTGAACTGTTCGTTCAAAATAGTGGCTATCATCCCTCCGTGAACCAAGAACGGATACCCGCACAATCTGTACCCAGTATGAATAAAGGCTACACCTTCGTTGGCACTATGATTGAAGAATGTTATTGGTTTGATGACAATGCCACCGGCCTTATGTAACGTATGGGTCAATTTGCCTTCCTCCAAACCCAAATTGAGCTTCTCCATCACAGATTCAAAGTTCTCTAGGTTCTCCCAGCTGGTGTACTTGGTCCAGTTGTCGCTGTTGGAGGGATGGGTCAACTTCTGGTACATGGGGAGTTGTTTCAACTTGTATGTGAGCTGAACAGGTAGTAATGGGTCTTGAGGAACGGCGGTGGCAATTTCATAGGCTTCAAAGATCGCTTCGGAGTATTGGAGATAACAGCCTAATCCAAAGAATACTCCACAAGTTTTCCAATTGATCCATGGTTTCTTATAAGACCGTATTTGGTCAAAGATATGCGTATCATCTGCAGAACGGACCGCATATTGCCGTCTGAATAAGAGCCGGAGAGACATTGGGTGGACGTAGCTGATCAAAGATGTAGTGACGGTTGCGGGGTTATACCCTGGAGTGAATTTTTGGTCGTTCGCTAATTTACTATCACGTGAATAGTCACATGATTAAAGGCACAACCAAAGCACGTGATTTAACCCACGTGTGTCAGATATCCCTGCCTCTAGTACAAGAATGCTACACTGGTATACATGTATGATATACATGTCAATACTATTAACAACTATTATCAGACTACTTCTTCATGCCATAACACATGTCGTATCAGCTTTGTTTATCTAATTTCAACTTTATGTTCAGCCAATTAAGTTTTAAATTGTAATACGAAAGATGGCTTTATATTTTGCTATGGGAATCTCCAGCAATCTTGGAAGTGGTACGATAAGTTGTGATCTGGTGACAGAATTTCAAATCATTGATTAAGGTTTTCTACGGGTATCCTTTATAATAGGGGATTAGTGTTACTGCCGACCGTTGAAGATTGGTCGCACTGCAGTGCGTACAACAAAACGTTGAAATGGATCGTAAACAAGCCATCATCCAACACTCAATGCTGCACATTGTGTGCGAGACCAAGTCCACTGTTTCATGTTATACGCTTCTACTATAGGGCGCGCCCGCAGTATATCCGATTTTGTAGAGAAGCTCGATATGAAAGAGTCTCCTATTTTTGAAGAGATTTTCAGCCCTCAAAATCATCTAATTTTCTTTGCGTTGGATCGTTGTCCAATTTTTACACATTGGAACAGAAAAAGTAGTGTCTGATAAAGCCTAATAGTATAAGAACTCCGTCCTGATATATGTAAATGACATAATAAAAAGGTTGTGATTTTTTTACCTGGAGCACCTGTTAGATCCACTTCTACAGCAATTCTCATACCACTATTACCGTGCAATTACGCAGCCATACACAAGTTCCGTCAAACGCTCCCGTATCTGCAACTATCATGCATCGCACAAACAGGAACAATATGAAGGAAGAAAAGGTCCGACTCTTGTTGGATAAACGTCCTGAACATTAATTCGCTTTCACCACCAACTGGTCTAATGCAAAGACCCCAATTAAAAATCGCTCGACGCAAGAAAGAATAAAGGTAATAATAATAATGTTCTGATTTCTGCCAACTTTGCATCGCTATATACCTGCAAGAAGACGTACAACTTAACGAAGCCCCTTTGTGTACACATCAACTTCTTAGCCCCGTTTGATTTTGCTGTCTTAATTTCAATTGTTCATGCAGTAGATGTAATTCTAAGCCTATTGGATGTCTCTCCGATGCCAGGTATTTTGGTCATGCGTCTTTCAACTGCATATTAATTTCAACGTTTTTATTGTTTTGTTAATTCCGTCTTGGAAAACAATCAACCTGTTGAAAATAGGCATATTTTCTATAAGGTTAGAGTCAGTTGCGACCTGTACTCAATTCTTTTCAACTATCCTGTTAAGAATAGTTTGATTTTAACCACTCTGCTGCAATTCGACAGAGCACAACTTACTCTTATCGGACAAGTCCGCCTCCAATTATACTCAACAGGCTTGAATTCAGGAAAACTAATTGGATTTTAATCTAGAATTATGATTCAACCTTGTTCTGGAAGGCAGAGCGCACTAATTTTTGAAAACTATAGATTACTAGGGCTTGATGTCTATAATAAACATCCTCTTCTATTAGAAACTACTACAGATGCCGTCAGATTTGTCTCGTTCTATCGCATACACCTGATGCAACTAATGCGTTTATTTCTGGTGGGGTTGATTCATCTATATACATTCCAAGAATAAAAACAATACAGACGCAACGAAAAAGCTATGTGCGTGATCATGCAAAGGTTTGACATGTCCCATTAACCAGACATAAAATGTCGCAACATTAGCCACACTGTATATTTTTTTGTCTTCTATGGAGTCTTTTTATAATACTCATGATGACGTTAGGTTTTAATCTTATCTAAATTGCATGTGTAAAATAGGAACTTTATGTAAGAATTTTAAAGTCGTGCCGTTCAATTGTAAGGTGGTCGACAACAAGAAAACCTTTATCCAACATATGTTAAATCTCCTGATAAGTAGTTCTTTCTGAATGTGTAGAAATTACACTCATGCTACCTTCCTCTATGAATGATGGTTAATCCAAGGTGTATGAAGGCTTGTTCAGCTAGTTCAGCTTGCCTTCCTGTTAAGCCAAACTATTTCTTAGTAGGTGAGAGTTTACCAGCTCCTTTATTTCTGGGAGTTGCTGAAAGAGTAACGCTTCAATACGCCTGAAAGCCAGCCCAAATAAAGTCTACGTCAAGCGACTGAACATGGGAACACTAACTCCTAGCCACGAACACCTACTTCTTCTTTACGAAATACATTTTTAACACAACATGCTCTTATGGTCAAGGACGCCTTTCAGGTGTCTGCTTGTAGCAATTGAGTGGAAATGAAGAATTATTTTCGTTCGTTAGGATATAACTCTCATATTCGATCTCATATTCGATCTCATATTCGATCCGGCCTTGCGCTTGAAGGTTTGAAATTCTTGTGGAAGGAGAAGGTGCAGGAACGAAGAACATCCATCAAACCTTCCCTTCTGGCTACAAGCAAAGAGAATATGAGAGCTGATGGTCATTAGTGCCAACGAATGCATGCGGTATAATAATAAAGCATAATCGTTGAAGTTGTAGTCGTCAGGAGAACAATTTATATAATACAACAGGTTATGCCGGCCACAGTTAAATGAGACGTCATTTGTGGACAGTGACATTGCGCATATCACGAACGCATGTAGTAATGCTGTAAAGACCAACAGTGAATCTCATTGGTGTGGTATACACTCTGCAGCAAGCTTAGTATATTGCGTTTAAGTCTACTCTACCAAGCCTTATTTAGTGTTGCATTCATAATTTTGCTTCAGACCTGTATCACTCTGTATCAACAGCTATGCGAGCTGCGGAAGTCTTAACTGATTGCAGTACGAACATCCGCGTGGTGAACGCAAGTAAAATTACAGTTAACGCAAGTGTTACTATCTGCATATTCTCCACAAAGTGCAATCATTAGGGAAGATGTGATGCTATGATGGAAAACATGAAGAGATACGTATGTCGTTAAACTATCAATAAAAATGTCGAGGATTTGATGAAAATGTCGTAACGATCTGAAAAACCAACACTAACAAAGTAAACCCTGAGTGAACTCTGAGAGTCTTATCAACCGTTCCTCCTAACAATAGCATTAATGGTGGCATCAAACATAATTGTTCAGCCACGCTTGAAGCCTCTTGTCTATACCAAGAATGACTTAAATCGACAGTCATTTCCTGCTCCAGTCAGAGCCACCACGACCACCTCTCCAGAACCACAAGCTAAGAAACGTAGTGAATCTCCAGATGGAAGAGAGGGGGGACGAGAATCTATAACTACGGCATCGATTCCATTCTATCGATGGGAGGATCAACCTTACAATCGAAGAGGATACAAATATAAACCATGCAGTCACAATCTGCTATTCCCTGCCAACATATACTCCACAACAGACTTGATGCCCTATCAAGTGAGAGCATCATATTTCGACCGATCCAGTGGGATAATGCTAAGTTCTGATGGCTCAATGGTAACCACAGAACGAGGATGGCGATCTGCACGAGCAAATGTGGGAATACGAGAGGGTAGTTATTACATGGAGTTTAATATTGTACGTGCAAACGAAGGGAAATCACATATAAGATTCGGGCTTTCCCGGAAGGAAGCCAGTTTAGAGGCTCCTGTGGGGTATGATGCATATGGCTATGGGTTACGAGATATTGAGGGTATGAAAGTTCATTTGAGTCGGCCCAGAGAATTTTGTAATGAGCTGTTTCGAAGCGGTGATGTCATCGGGGTATTGGTGACATTACCAAGTTTAAAAGACCATAAAGAGTCTTTGAGCCAATTCATTGAGAATTTGAATCTGAATAATGGAGTAGGAGATTCTCAAGCTCCGAATCCCAATAAGAAAGCTCTGAATAAGCGACTGAAAAAGGCTATCCAAATTGACTCTACCAGGTTCAATGTTCATAATAACATAGTACGAGATCAAATCCCCATTAAATACAAATCCAAGCTTTATTATGAGCAATATGAATACACCCAGATTCCTGAAATGGAACATCTTGTTACTCCAATGAAGTTAGTGGGTGAAAAGGCCATAATTTTTCAGCAGCGAGAAGATGATGATGAAGCTTCTTTAGAAAATAAGCTTCCCAAAATTCCACATTCTTCAATTAGAGTCTTCAAAAATGGTAAGGATATGGGTATAGCATTTCAGAACTTGATTTCGTTTCTTGCTACTGATGATAATAAGTTCCAGAATACCAAACAGAATTCCAACCCAAGCTATCATAATACCGATGATGGAACATTAGGTTATTATCCAACCATGTCAGTGTTTCAAAATGGGATAGTGGGATTAAATGCTGGACCTGATTTCAAATATCCTCCGCTTGAATTTGAATATGAATACAAGCCATTGTGTGAACGATACGACGACCATGTGATCGAAGAATGGTATTGGGACATTATAGATGAAATTGAAGCTGAACAATTGGATGAGCTAGAGGACTTACAGAAAACGAAACTGCTCAAAGGTAGTAATTCCACAGCTTCTGTCGCCGTCCCAATTGAACCACCCATAGTTAACACGAGCCAAATAGCAACACCTCAGCCTATCAAGGAAAACTCGCCATGTCCTTGATTGCAACATCCCACAGCGACGTCGGACCCCTGTTTGTTGATGGAGTCACATTTTCTATGGTAGCCCAACCGGCATTGGGAACAGAAAAAGCCTTCAGTAACAAGCTCGTTACATACTGGGCAACTTACTAAAGACCCGTCTTGGAACTCGCTCATAAGCGCATATCTATCTAATAAATAGCTCTTTAACTCACTTAGACTCCGTATACTTAATTTCACACGCGCAGATTTAATTATAAACCATCCGTCTTCCACCAAGTGGGAAAGAAAGGTATCTGACAAGTCTAGCAGTCTCTTTGTGTCAGCACTGATGGCCCTTACGGCTTCTTGTTTTGGGACACTATACTTTAAAGATGGACTTTCAACTATGAGGTCTATCACCTGTTTGATGGCCTGAAGTTCATTAACAGAGTATCGAGTGTCTTTCTTCATGATCTCGTCACCAAGAATATTGGTATACATGTAGAACAAAGTAAGCTCTTCATTCTGGTCATGTTTCCTTTCTATTCGAAACCCATACTTTTGTATCTCTTTATTGATCAAAGCTATGGAGTTCATTAATTCTTGTTCATTATCAACGTCATCATTATCATCATCTTTTTCAGTATCCGCTACAGCAAGACGTATTCTTCCTTTTATGAAGTTATACTTCTCAACTAGATCAGAATGCGAAATGTACCTGGCACCTCGCATATATGTGAGAAGTACACGGTGGAATTCATCCATAGTCAAAAGCTTACGTTCTTTCGTACGGTGTTTCAAGTTGTATTGGTGTGATCTTAGTTAACTATGTGAATAGTGTCTAAATTATCGGTTGGTACACTATGCGACTCGGTTACATCATTGGAACTAACGTTTGGCGATCTGTTGCTGTCCCCCACAATTGGAACGCCTACCGCCCAAAGTTCAAGGTCAAGGTTCTCATCTACAAAAAAGTACCTCTCCAGTCCATATTTGGTTAACTGTATTATGTCTTTGACGAATCAACAGTATCAACATGGATTTGAGATTTGAACTAATGGAGAGCCGGGAGTGTGTTTCAGTTGGCTCGAGATTTGGGGAAACCCTTTTGGAATCCCGAAAGACGAATTAAATGTGGGGATGTGTTGTTACTTCACTTGCGTCCGCCATATATGCATTATGTTTGGGGTGGTATTAGCCGGCTTAAGGCGAGAACAAAAATAGTCGGTTCGTTCGCCGTAATACTCTGGGCATTTCAAAACGAACAACTTATTGTTGTTGTACTCTTTTCTTCTCTTTAACTTAAATACCACTGAACTTTCCCGTATAGTATATGGATCCATATTGCGATCAACCTAAACCTCTTGATCGACAATGAGATCATATTCAACTTTACTGGCGTGGTTAGCCGCTGTCCTTACGTTATCCACTTGTGCTTTCGGTGCACCTAATAGCGCGTTTACATCAAGCTCAACAGCTTCAAAATCACTAACTAAAAGAAGTCCACAGTGTAATCCTCGGACAGATGCTTCTTGTCTAGCCATAAACCCTGCTTTGAGTGAGCTTATTCTAGATACAAGATATATACAAGTACTTGGGGATCATTTCCATTCAGAGGGAGACGTCGAATCATCTCTTACTGAAGAGCACATCAATGATGTTGATGAGGGTGATAATGATGTACAATATGATGATTTGACTATTTCAATATCTAATGATTACAGTTCTACGGTTGATTTACGGGTGAACCAACGTTTTGATAATCCGGTATTGGTACTGAATAACTACATTTTATATGGAAAGGTACTGTTTGAACTCAAGTCGTCGTCTGGAAAAGGGGTTGTATCAAGCGCCTATTTGCAAAGTGACGATCTTGATGAAATCGATATTTTGGAGATAGTAGGAAGTGATCCTTTTACATTTCAATCCAATTACTTTGTTAAGGGTAATACCCTGAATCACGAAAGAAGCGTTTATCATCGGGGACTTCTAAGAGATGACTTCAATCGCTATAGTCTTGAGTGGACTCCAGGAGGTGTTAAATGGTTTGTAAATGACGTGTTGGTCAGATCAGTTGATAGATTTACCGATACAGACTTTGTTGCAAAGCATGGACTCCCATCTTCTCCAATGGTTCTTAAGTTTAGCATCTGGATAGGAGGAGATGAAGTCAATAGTCCCGGTACCATTGAGTGGGTTGGAGGACTAACTGACTATTCGAAGGTCCCATTTGCTATGTCAGTTCGTAATATTCGTATGGAGGATTACTCCAATGGAGTTTCATATATGTATGGGAATAGCGAAGATTCCTTGTGGACACAACTTCACAGTGTCGGAGGAACCATTTGTGGAAGAATGCCTGAACCAGAAAGGCAAAGATTATTACTGTACATACCAGTATCTGAACGACCAAAGAACTTGATTATGGCAGATGCTAAGGGAGGTCAATTTCGTCTAGTTCAAACGGAAGAGCAATTTATGAGCAATGATTGGGAGGAACAAGAAAATAATGATAATAATGATGGCGAATGGAATTCCAAAACTTACGAACTGGGAGCCAACTCGATAGCACCTGGTTCCCTCAAGTTATTTATAGTGTTGGTTTGCTTTTACTGTATGCATTTGAATCGGTGATATCACACCTGTAATGAAGAGCCAATCAGATTTTGTTCTTAATGACCCTTTATGGTTTTGAATATATAGATAGCATTTTTAGAGTATAGTAGATATGGCGTATATTAGATATTGTGGTTAAATTCACAATTAAGCTATTTATACCCGTTGTGCAAGATGCTTTAATGAGCAATGGGTAGTAAAGTTTTTTTTGCACCCAATTATATATAAAGATGATATATTCTTACAGAGCAGTAGAATCTGCTACAACCCAAAGCATAACTTTTGTCGCCGTAAATTATGCACGACTAAAAAGAGCCTCTTTATTGCTTCTGGTATTGGTTAGGTATCCTCCGGCTGCAATATTCCCTGTCTGGTGTGAGGGCTACATCTACTGACCTCATTTTTGGCCCTTTGCACTAAAGGTTTCCCTTTGTAGCGGAGGAGGTAGCCCCGAACTTTCACTATAAGCGCATATCACCAGTGTTCCGTTATACAACGAGGTAAATCCAAATCTTATAGTCCCTAAAAATTTGGACCTCATGCCACTGCAATTCTTACTCAAGTAAAACTCCGACAATTATCCGTTGAGTTGATCGTTGCACCACCAGACGTCCATTGGTGATTACTTATAGGACCTACTAGCAACAGTTTGGAGAACTGGAGAACACTACGCTTTCTTTCGAAACCATTGCTATTACGATTATTATTTCTTTTAAATATGCCCAGTATCGATACCGTGCAAGGGATTAGTTCCATTTCTTTGGTAACGGATGATGCTGACAAGTTCAATAAAGTTACGAATTTCTACAATTCATTGGGACTCCGTTTGGTGAAGAGCTTTTCCAAATTAGCTCAAGATGGTCAATCATCCGAACCAAAGACTCATTTGGGGATTTCCCATGATTCCTTAAAGGAGATTTGGCTCGAGAGTTTCCCCTTACAAAGGGAAGACGAGACTATTCCAGGTGCGATAGTTCCCTGGCAAGATCTTGAAATCTACATTGGTGATGACTCAGAGCCTCTCTGTGATAACACCTTGTTGAAAATCAGATTATCTACATTTCCAGTTCATGCTTCCGAGAAGGATTTGTTGACATTAAACTTTTTTTCAACCAATTTAACCAAGGCCAAATCTATTTTGACTGAGAAATTGAACGTCAAGCTTATCGAAGATACACCAGATTTCCTCTCACTTAAAGACCCTTTAGACAACGTGTTGATCTTCAGAAATAGTCTAAACGATTTGGCTAGAGAAAAGTACAATTCTCCAAAAGAATATTTGGAGAAGAAAGCCACCGAAATCTTAGCCCATATTACCGAAAAGATAGAATTAGATGCTGAATCCGATGAAACTTCAGAGGCAACCAAAAAGAAGAAGAAAATCGCCGTCATGACCTCTGGTGGAGATGCTCCAGGTATGAACCCTGCTGTCAGAGCTGTTGTAAGAGCAGGTATCTATCTTGGATGTGATGTGTTTGCTGTATACGAAGGTTACACCGGTCTTGTTACCGGGGGAGATTTATTGAAGAAGATGTCTTGGGGTGATGTCAGAGGATTCTTAAGTTATGGGGGTACCAATATCGGAACTGCCAGATGTATGGAGTTCAGAAAAAGAGAAGGTAGATTGATGGGTGCATACAACATGATCAGCAATGGTATTGATGCCTTGATCGTTTGTGGTGGTGACGGTTCATTAACTGGTGCAGATTTATTTAGAGCTGAATGGCCTTCATTATTAGACGAATTGATCGAAACGGGTAGATTGACCAAATCTCAAGTTGCTCCTCATAGGAATTTGACCATTGTGGGGTTAGTGGGGTCCATTGATAATGATATGGCCATGACTGATGCCACAATTGGTGCCTACTCCGCTTTGGAAAGAATCAGTGAAATGGTCGATTACATTGATGCAACTGCTTCTTCTCATTCAAGAGCCTTTGTCGTTGAAGTTATGGGAAGACATTGTGGTTGGTTGGGTTTGATGGCCGGGTTATCAACAGGCGCTGATTTTATATTCATCCCTGAAAGACCTCCAAAGCATGGCAAATGGCAAGAGGATTTGAAGCATGTTTGTTCTAAACATAGAGCAAAGGGTAGAAGAAAGACAACTGTTATTGTTGCCGAAGGTGCTATTGATGATCAACTTCAACCCATCACTTCAGATGAAGTCAAGAAAGTCTTGGTTGAATTGGGCTTGGACACCAGAATTACTACTTTGGGTCATGTTCAAAGAGGTGGTACCGCAGTTGCATATGATCGTTTATTATCCACTTTGCAAGGTGTTGAAGCTGTGAAGGCTGTTTTGGACTTAACTCCTGAAGATCCTTCTCCTATGATTGGTATCTTGGAAAATAGAATTGTCAGACGCCCGTTAGTTGAAGCCGTTGCCTTAACCAAATCTGTAGCTGATGCCATTGAAAGTAAGGATTTCGACAAGGCAATGTCTTTAAGAGATACTAACTTTGCTGAAGCCTATCACAGTTTCAATGCAATTTCTATAGATGATGACGACGAAACAAAGTTGTTACCTGAAAGTGAAAGACTCAACATAGGTGTTGTTCACGTTGGTGCCTCTTCATCTGGGTTAAATGCTGCTACCAGAGCTGCTGCATTGTACTGTTTATCTAAAGGTCATAAGCTTTTTGGTATTGTTGAAGGGTTCAGTGGATTGATTGAAACAGGTGAAGTTAGGGAATTAAAATGGTTAGATGTTGAGAACTGGCACAACAAAGGTGGCTCAGAATTAGGAACAAATAGAAGTTTACCAAGTGCAGACTATGGTAAGGTTGCTTACTATTTGCAAAAATACAACTTGCAAGGTTTAATAATCATTGGTGGGTTTGAAGGGTTCAGTGCTCTACACGAACTTTATTCTGAAACCAAAAGATATCCTATTTTCAATATTCCTAAGATTTTGATTCCTTCTACGGTCTCAAACAATGTACCTGGTTCCGAGTACTCCTTAGGTTCCGACACCTGTTTGAACCAATTGGTCAAGTATTGTGATGCAGTTAAACAAAGTGCCTCTTCTTCAAGAAGAAGAGTGTTTGTTGTTGAAGTACAAGGTGGACACAGTGGATATGTTGCCTCTTATTGTGGTTTAATCACGGGTGCTATTGCAACATACACTCCTGAAGCCAAGATTGATTTATCAGTTTTGCAAAGTGATATTGACTTATTACTCGAAGTATTTGCTAATGATAGGGGTGAAGATAGAAACGGTAAGATGATCATTCGTAATGAGCAAGCATCGACTGTTTATTCCACAGAATTAATTGCTGATTTATTGAAAGAAAACTCTGGTAAGAGATTTGAAACCAGAACCGCAATTCCAGGTCATGTTCAACAAGGTTATACTCCAAGTTCAATGGATCGAGTAGTAGCCATCAGATTTGCTACCAAAGCTATACAATTTATTGAAAGTGAGAATAAGATTATTGCCAATGATGAATATTGTTCACCTTCAGTTGTTTTAGGTGTTCAAGGTACTGACATCAAGTTGCTGAATGTTGCGCACTTGTACAGTGAAGACGCCGATGTGAAGTTAAGAAAGGGTAAGACTGTTCATTGGCGAGAAATGACCTACGTGTCCGACATGTTGAGTGGGAAGTTGATGTTGCTTGAGGGCAAAGAATGCTGAACACCATTTCATTGTTCTCATTCAGCGGTAACATTAGTGGTTAGCCCATAAATTTTCCTAGGCATAACGATATAAATGAACAATTTTTTTATTATTGAACAAGAGTTGTTCTCCACTCTCCAGAAGGTCATTCACAAAAGAATAGAGCCACTGTAGGAACATTATCAGTGTAGGATCCATTGTAGACTGGACAAAGAGATGCAATTGCCTCTTGTCTTAGAGTCGTGCAGAATCTTTGCGAATCATAGCTTCCTGGGTAAACAGACAATACACTTCTGCAACATCTACTTGTCGAAGACGTAAAAAACATACTAAACAGGTTGAGGGAAACAAAAAAGACAAAAATGTGTAGACCAAAACTTAAACAATTAACGGAGGCTTAGATATACTATTGGTTATCAAAAGAATTTGCTTCTTGTGTGCATACAACGAACTTGGGGTAAGAACCCAGGGCAAATAAAACAACTAAGCATTAATACTACATAGGAATTACATCCATGAATTCCGAGATTCGACCCTCTTCTTCAGATCACCACTCTTTCTGCACCTTATTGTCTACAGTTTACAGTTTGGTCAATGTTGCTTGCTTCATCACATAATAATGTGTAATTATCACCTCATTCAGTCTCAATTTCTATCGTCGTGTTCCAAGACATATACACAGTCCAGCTTTGTTATCACATCGTAAATGTGTACTTTGCACTTGTGCCCTCTTTTAGAACGCTCATATGCAAGAAATAGTGTGGATGATTCAGTTAGGAGCAGGTATTACCGTTTAATTGCCAATTCTTTCGGGTGACTGTTTGCTTCTATGCTTCTTATTTTTTTTCCATCGTGCCAGCAGACCTCCCACTGCGCCCCGCTGTATTTGTCGGTCCGAGAGATCTGGATCGAAGATTGATTTGTAAGAGGTTAAAAGTGCCCTTAATTTGATTATAAATAGATGATTCAATGTATGTCTGCATTCTATATCACCTCCCGTTTAGTGTTCATTTACGCTGGGTGGGTTTTTGCCTAAATGTTCGTGGTGGTATTGGCCTCGAACCTTCAGCTTTCTCCTTCATTAAGTAGAGATAAAACGTGCAAAGGGTTCACTTGCCCCCCACAATAGCAGAGCATTTGTAAAGCCTGTTTTATTCTAAGACGTAAATACACACTTGTACAACCTTACTTATTTTAGTTCTCTGGCGAACAAGCTTTGTTAAATTTACCACAATCAAATAAAAGTAATGTGGTGTTTGAAACGTGAGTAATATAAGAGTCCGATTATCTGTCAGTGATTGTCTGATCCTACATGAATTGTTTCCCTTCCCTGAAACAATACTATGTGGCGGTGACAAAGAAAGGAAGTTTCCATTACACCACCACTACCAGAAATCTTGGAAACTTTTAGGCCCCGCTGTTTTTACCACTTAATTATTAATCGTGAAGAAGAGTGTAAGAAAAAATACTGGGGGGCCTGCCAGAACCTACGCAAAGTTACTTAAATGTTGTAGGGCTCAAACCGCGGGGACTCGGATATATTTGCTTATACAAATAAAGGCTTAATCGTTGCGTTCGGTGATGACCTTCAACGTAAGTATATGAATAAAATATACATAAATTTAGTAGTCACCACATCCATAGACGAAGGAAAGGACTGAATCCTACACTTGATATTTCACTGACTTATTTTGTCTGAATTCCCATGAAAGGAGTGATTATTGTGTCGGCAAAGCTTTAGACGTTTATTGTACTTTTTATGTCGATGCTGTTAAGTTGATTGTTTCTCTTAGTACACCGTCATTGCATAGTATATTCAAATACCTACTAGTGCACATGGAAACTATCCGTATTTAGCAAACAATAAATAATAACTTCTGCAGAGATTTGATTCATGTTCAGCCATTACATGTATAACTTAAGTCGCATGAATGTGCGTGGATTATGCACCCAATGTATGATATGTGGTAATTTTATTACGCTCCACTTTCTTGGAAAAGAAGCTGCACAAAATGTATAGACCTTCTGGGCGCCAACTTGAAGGCCCTACTGCTACGGTTACCATTTGATAATATCAACAATTTGTAGTTTGCTTTTGTTAAATAACGTTGAAAGTTTCATCAAGTCGTTGAGCCTATATGAAATACAAAAATGTGCCAAGCAGCCATGTCTGCAGGTGCTAGATGCACCTTTTCCTCAAACGTAAGGGGACAGCGGTTGTGTGGTTTGGCCATTGGAACCGTTGAACGAAAGTGCATCGAAAATCTGAATAAAGTTTGCGCTTTATGTTAAGCGGGTAACCAATATGCAAGAATGCACTCTTTCATAACCCCAACTAAAATTATCTAGTTGACGTAGATCAAATGGGGAAGCATGAGGGGAAGAAATCCCTCAATCATGAATTGAAGATTCTAGAGAGATATAACTGTACATACACAATTAATTAGTTCGTCAAACCAAAAGTAAGATACATATTATATCCAAACTAACACACAATATTTTTATGGAGCGAGGCTTTTGAAAGATTCCATTATGAGTTTGTAACATCCGGGTGTAGAGGAGGCCCGGGCTGTCGCATGAAATCGTAATGCCTCCGACCGTTTTAGGAGCTAAGGATTAGATACCAAAATGTATGAACAATGGTTTTGGTGCAAAAAGATAGGCTTAAAACTTCTTCGGTGTCATAAAGAGTACACTACAGGAGGCCCCGAATAATGAATAATTGAATAAAATTTACGTAAACTTAATTCTAGAACAACACTAAAGCTTAAGCTTAGAACGTTATAATCTGTTTGATATACTTGACGTAAATCGCTTAAAAATGGCCCACGCGAAGTGGTACGATCTCGAAATGGGATTACACGATGAGTTTCACCACATTAGATGTGAAAGGAGGGTCCTGATAGTTTTGTTTGTGATGTAGTATCGTTTGCGGTGTTTAGCGTTGAGTGAACAAGTTAGCGCATCCAATTATGATGAAGTAATCACTTTAAATTCTCGTGGGACTGAGTTTCTGGAAACTTGGGTGGAATGAAAACTATACAACACAAAGTTCAATGACTCTAAATATTTTGAGCGAATTGTTCTGAGAGAAAAGGTTGAAAGAAAAAAAGCTAGCATCGTGCAATCTACTAAGGATGATCTCATCGATTGTGAGGAAGTGAAACTTTCTTGTTGCGAACAATAGTAAAAATTCAAGCATTCGCTATCCTACATTCTAATATACAATTGTTGTACAATCTTATGGATATGAACACTTCTCAAGTTTAAGAGCTGTTGCCGGCAACTGATTGCGTTATTGTGTTTTTCGATCCACGTTTACTTCACTCGACAATAAACTTGATAGCAGCTGTTTCATGAAGCACTCTTGATGTAATATGCACATAATAGGGTGTACTATATCTCATCTCTTGATACCAATACAGATCACTCTGATTGAAACTTCTTCGGTAGTCCCTCCGGAATAAAATCTCAAAGTACTTAACACCGGCCTTCGACCATGAAAAATTCTGAAATCGACCAACACCTGAAAATAAAACGGCATGGTAGGCATCATAATGTCAAGATTTTCATATTGAGGGATAACTGCTCACGCAAACCAGACGTCGACCTTCGCGCTACCGAAAGTTTACGTATTCGACTGATATTCAATCGCACAGTGGTATACACATCGCAAACGGTAATACCACTTACTTAGTGGCTTGGACATTAAAGTGACACTTCAACCATACAGGTACCGTCTTAATTAGTAAAATGAGAATTGAGCTCAAATACAGCCCTCTCAAGTTACTCTAGTTTTCAAAGTTTACTCTACTATACACCGTCCCTACGTATACAATAGCCAGTTGTGTCTCATTTGACGATAGAGCGAACTCAAACTAAGGTTGCGAAAACTGAGCCGAAACAGTAAATTAATTTAAGTTGCAATCGGATGGAATTCTTTACCTATTGACACTTCCACACCAAGCTATATTCAACTTTTTTTTTCTTCTATTGGGCCTTTAAATATGGTCAACAAAACAAAAAAAGTTACATTTAATTTGCAATAAGAGTACTTGACCAACGGTATAATTAAACAACGAGAAAGATGTGTGGTTTCAGCCAAATAAAAATCTGTTAAGAGGGGATGCAAAAGAATCGAACAAAAGAAGGTGAAGTTGAAGGTGAAGGTAGAGGTGAAGGTAGATGTAGAGATGAAGGTGAAGGTAAGGTAAAGGTAAAGGTTGTGTTAGGGTATTATTTAATGAGTAAGGAGGCTGTATTGTTGTAAATCTTAGTATTCTGAAGCAAGCGTTTGTTCGAAAGGTCAATTAGTAATTTCGGAACATACTAAGGAATGTAAATTGAATTCCGAAAATAAAGTGAATGGTAGAGGTAACTTAGAAGGGAAGTGGGTGCAGCCTAGCTGCACCGTTGAATTCACACCTTCCAATCAGCTGGCCTGTTTTAAAAGTGTTGACGGCGATAACAAAAAAGGTTCCTCATATCACTCCCATGGCGAACTCCGTAGCCAGTTAAAATTCTTCTTGAGCGTATCTGGCAACTCTTTCCAATAATACCCCACCAAAATATACCCCGTCTTAGAAGGTAGTGTACGGCAGTGGCTCAAACCCCCCCTGAGCGAGCGACTCAAGCGAGACTTAAATTTTAATAGTTTTATTGTGGTGTGACAAAAATAACAAAAGGGCGTATAACACCTAGCGAAATAAGCTTCTTATTTTGTGTAAAATGTGCTTCAATTAACATGCCATCCCTAGTTGGGTTTAGTTAATGTCTGTAGATCTTCTTTCATCTGTCACGGCTGTATCTCCGAGCTGAACCAGCATGAAATCGCCTATCTGCAGATACTATGCGATGGCACCAAGGCTGTGACACTTGTAATTTCGGAACCTTCTGGTTAGAAAGAGAATCTGATTACAATTGCTCTGAGACGAGCGATGTATAGGAGTTGGAGCTAGAGGGGTTATTCAGCTATTATTAATTGTTATACTTTAGTTTTAAAGTGTTAGGGGTTTCTTTACGAGTGCAATTTTGAGTTTCAAGCTCTGTTTTGCCATAAACTTTTTTATATTCCGCAGCATTATTTCAAGAGGGTGGTGTTTACGCATTTCCTCCGTAAGTCCCACTCTCGGAATGAAAAGAAGCCGCTTACAGTTGATTTATTGGCCACTTCGTTTTATTCTTACCTAATCTATAGAACACATTTTTTTACATCGTCTAGTGCATTGTTAGGGTTTACGCAAACATCAAAAGAATATTCTTTTAATGTTCTGCATGTTGGCACTAACTTGTTTTTGTCTGCATTCTAGTATCTTGCAGAGGTCTGTGGAAATTGTCATGTCGCGCACCCTCTGACATTTTTTATTTATTGGAATACCGACATTTATTATTTTTTTGCCTTCTTGCGCCATCAAAGAGAATCAGCAGGACAATAGCCTTGAGAGAATCCATACAGGGTAGCCCACTAAAATATTCCCTCTAAAGCTATTACTTTTTGTGCGACTTTCTTTTATGTGACGCTTGCTTTTTTGTTTTTTTTTATTTTAGTTTATCTTATTTTACTTTATTTATTTTTACTTCTTTTATTTTTTTTCAGTAGTTTTTTTGTCCCGTTCTCCTCACCGTTTTAATACTTAACCTTGACATTTCCTTGATTGTTAACCAACGTATATTGGATTTCTGATTTTGTCTGTGATTAGTTCCACACCTTTTGAAAACTCGTTCTACCACTACAAACACTATCTTGACTGTGTTCAGGTGTGAACGTGAACTCATCCTCCCTATATCGTGCCGGAAAGTTTCTCCCTATTTGGGTACTCTGAGGTCACCAGGTAACCCACAGACTAAAAAAGAAGATTAATTAAGAAAATTTAAATTAATCTATTCCTTCCATACACTTAATTTCTGATTCTTGTTTTGTCTTAGAGCTGCTACCACTTCACTAGCTTGACTTTATAAGATATACACTGAAAGCAAAGAGTGTTCACTGCCACTTTTTTGACTGATAGAAGTGAACCTTCATCATATTCAATGGCCACAACGTCAGCCATTGTTCCATCAGGATCCGCAATGAGTCCACCCCCACAAATGACTGTTTCTGCCCCCATGCCAGTATCGATGGCCTTGTCTCAAAGCAGTCGTCTGAACGCCGCCAGTATTACTACTTCTAGAACTGGTAGTCCCGTAGACTCTCAAAGAGCTGATTCCCCAGCCCTTTCAACAGATGGCGCAGCAGGTACCAATCCTCCTACAAAGAGAAATGCCTTTGTTCACAAGTTGTTTGCTATGTTGTCAGATCCTGCTTTAAAACATCTTATTTGGTGGACTGAAAGTGAAGAACAAAATATCTTTGCTTTACATCCTGGTGAAGAATTTGCTACTGCCTTAACAAACTATTTTAAGCATGGTAATGTGGCTTCATTTGTTCGTCAATTACATATGTATGGTTTCCATAAAGTTAGCGATCCAAGCAACCATAGCAGCGATAATAACAACAACAATAATAACGCTGCAATTTCTGCATCTTCTTCCAATGAGACTTCTGGTTCACCAAAGTCAGCTTCAAAGTTGCCTGTTTGGGAATTCAAGCATTCTTCAGGTAAGTTCAAAAAGGATGATGAATCATCTCTCAAATACATCAAGAGAAGATCTTCTTCCAACTCCTCCCGACACTCCTTTACTAGTTCAAATGGGGCAGGTTCTATCTCACATAGTGGACCAAATACGTCCATTTCACATAACGGTCCCACTTCGGTTCCAATGCATGCATCGAGTGATGAGTTACTCTCCCAGAATTCGAACATCTTACCTCAATTTCAGCACGCTCATTTTCAACAAGCTGTGCTTCAATCACCCCACCAATATGCTCACATGACTGTATCGTCTCCAATGCAGCAACCTCATTCACAAGTTCAACCTCACTTTGACGCTGCTCACTTTCCTTACCCATATATGCAATCTCCATACGTTTTGGGGGCTCCTCAACAGCACATGTACACAGTAACTGGTCAACCTATGAATCCTGCAACTCCGGTCCCTTTTCATCAACACCAACAATACTCTGCTACAATTGGTCAACATATCCAAGGCTCCATAGTTCATCCTCAGCAAATTGTTGCCCCAATACCTCAAGCTCCTTATGGACCTCATCAACAATATCAAATTCCTCCTGCTGCTCCTGCCGTTCAAGGTCCAGCTAATCTTCCAACACAAACAGAGGCTGTGGGAAAACCTACTACTCCATTTTCTCAAACAGCTGGCGCAGATGCTGAACGGTCGAGAACTCCTCAACTGAATTCAGTATCACATTCACAATACCAACCCCAATACTATGCGCCTAATTTGCAGTTTAGAAAGATATGGGAATCTTCTTCAACAGATCACAGTAAGTCTTTGTCTCGTCCAAGAATCCCATCGTTGTTGTTGGATCCTTTGATTCCAGCAGCAAATCCAAGTTCACTTCCAAGAATTATTCAAAGTAACTTTACATCACCAGTTATGCAAAACAGTGAGGCACCACGTTCAGGTACTTCTCTGGTTAAGCCAAACACTAGTATTTCAAATCTGATCAGACCTTCTTTGGTTGGAATGCAAGCTAGAAGCAGTGGAGCATCCACCCCAAATCCAAGTGGGAAGAGATCACACGAAGAATCTGTGAGTTCAACTAACTCATCGATATTCCTGATGCGGTCGACATCTTCTGCTGCTTCATCGAGTTCATTGTCGTTCGGTCTTGGTAATACTGTTTCTCCTAAACCCTTTTCTGGAATTCCCAGTCAAGTACCATGCCGCAACACTTCATTTGGGGCAGGTTCATTCCCTCTTTTGAATGCAAAAAGTGGATCATTTGCTATTGGTCCAACAGATGTTTCTGAACACTCCAAGACTCAAAGTGTGATTCAAGTAGCACCCATTAGATCAACTTCACCAACTGCAAGATCTGAGACCAATATGGGAGTTGCTACTCCACGTATTGTTCCTAAGTGCAAAGGATCTCGCTCTCAAACGTCTTCACCATTATCACAGTGTCATTCAAGTACAATCAAGGAGGTACTTGAAACACCCAACGTGAAGAAGATGAGTGTTATGGATATGCTTAATGAGCGTTCGGACAAACGGAGAAAGGTTGACTAAATGGGTAGGAAATGGATAAGGGTTCAAGTTGTATTATATTTTACGGTTGCAAAAGTGTTCTGATAACACAAGCTGGGAGTTTCTTTATTATCTTTTATTATTATTACTTTATTACTGTTGTCAAATGGTGTAAATCTTGGGGTCATGTTATCTTTATCATTATTATCATTATTATTATTTTATTACTATATTTATACTATATTTCTGGGTGTCATTTAAAAGATTCTTTATATATAATTAAGCTATTATAGATGTATCTTGTTTATAATATTATTATCTGTTGTATTCCGTAATGTGTGTTAGTGTATATTGATGCTAGTTTGGGAATTCCCTTGGTCAAAAGGGTCTCTTCTTTTTACCAAATTGGAGCCCACTACTTTTGGTCACCGCCCGATGTCGATGCTTATTCGATATTTCATCATCATCGTCTTCAATATCATGGATTTTCTTTATAGTAACTGCTTTCTGCTTATTCAGGGGGTCCTTGTGTACTTTTCCTGTTCCGTTTGCCTTAAATTTATTGGCTGTATTTCGACGTTGCTCATCTCTTATCCTATTTAATAAAGCGGTCATTGGTTGTGATGTAGATGTCTTTTTATCTTTCTCTATTCCGTGAGGTTTCTTGCCGTCTCCTTCGACAAAGTCTTTCACTGTGCTCAAATCTTTCATGTTGGATAAAGTCCCCCCTTGTGGAATGATAGGTAACTGTAGAAATGGATTGTCAGCAGGTATTTCCGGTTGGGCCTCTTTCTTTTCAGGTGATGATAACCAATTGGACACCTTCGTGTTCATTTGCTGAATGGAAAGCTGGAACTTTGCTTGGAGGTCTTGTTTCTCCTGAATCTCCTTACGTCTGTTTGCTCTGGACGACATGACGAGTAAAGATCTGTGACCTAGAGGTAGATTTTGGCTTTAACATGAATAAATTTCTTGATGATGCGACTCAATTAAAGGTATTTGGCCTACATTTTTGCCTTATATACCTACACATCAGTTGTTCACTGGTAGATGATATGATTTTTCAAACAGTAATTATGCATTACACGTTTAGCATATTGCCTGATACTCACAAGTACCATATAACATCAAGATTAAGGCGGTAGAACAAAATTAACTAATATGTAGATTGTTTTGTGGTACGATGCATTCATCTGTCTCAATCTCTTTAACAACAAGTTGGTTTCGTGGTCTAGTTGGTTATGGCATCTGCTTAACACGCAGAACGTCCCCAGTTCGATCCTGGGCGAAATCAAATTGTTTTTTTGTGAGGGTTTTTTCCATTATTGACACAAATGCACACTACTGCTATTGGGAACGATCCAGTAGTGTTATTTGGCCGATTGAATGACCATTGCCATCATTCCTTAATTCCAATACCCCCGAAGGCTGAGTCTCAACCAGACGTACGCCATCGGTTTTAGAGGTTAAGCAATGAGACGTTCCCGTACTAAGTAATAACAAATATGTGGTGCATGCTTCTTTTAGGATGAATTTACGCAGATTCCCAGGTTTAGCCGGGGTTAGCATGCAGTGAACCTTTTGTCACTGTTAGTGCTTGTCACCCAGTCACTACTTGAATATGTAAGGATAAAAAATGACATCACTATGTATGAATTTAAGAGAGACCTGAAACGTATAACTGCGCAGTTGGCTATTCTATTATTGTTGTTAGGACTGCATTTTTCCGATATTTTCTCGAAACAATTATACCGAAATTGTATCAAGATGGTCCGGGGTAGAAAGTGTGGTGTTGAATTGGGAAAGTGTCATTGGTTGATTCACATATTGAATTCTTCAAATAGTCCGGTAAGTTGTGTCCGTCCCATAACCTTAAATATACATGTAACTTTGTATTCGTTCCTGTCAGTATGTGCGCATTTTACCACTTGAGCCTTAGTAGCTTGTCACATTGCTGCTTCTGGAGAAGACATGCAAGTGAAATATGTAGAAAAGAGTCGCTTTGCATAAACACCCAACAAGCATGCTTAATGCCTTGTACAAGTTATCTGTTCACAAACGTGCATGCAATAATACGACACCGCTTTAGCATGAAAGAGTATGAAAATCTGAGTATAAGCGAAGCAAGATGAATTACGCTTAAACATGCTGGGCGCCCCGTAGGCTTTAATGAACGCTCAACTTTTCACATTTGTGCTATAGGGTTATTACGCTCTTTCTAGCAAATTGAGTTTAACTTCATGGAGAGATGAATGAGAAAGGACTTCATTGAATTTAAGGTTTAAAACGACTCCCTTCTAGAAGCGCAAAATAAGCTTCGACCCAGAGCTCAGAAAAGCATTGACGGATTCTTAGATTTTCCGGGAACCTTCTTCTTCCAACAAACTAATGTAGCACAAAAACAAGAGAACAGTTAAGTGTAAATCGAATGAAGTGTTAAGTACGTTGTTGTGTATAATGAATAGATTTGGGAGATGTTGGTACCTCCGGAAGTTTGTGCATCAACAATAGGCCTGGTAAGCGGTGTATTAGAAAACCCTTAACATTCTTCAAAGATACGCTTAATATTACTTTTGACAATTTCAAGTTTTAAATCTTGACAATAATCTTTTTCTTAGTACCGTTAGATGTGCCTTCGGTAGTTCTTCCAAGATAATTCAAAAGAGAGAAAAGAAACTTATTTCAATAAGCGGTGAAATTTTAGGAAAAGCTAACCATTTAAGTTAAAAATATCTTAAAATGCACAAGACCTTTTTCTTATAACAAAGTAATCTTTAGCTTTTACATGCCAATTGCAAAGTTGAAATTTTAGTGAATCAGATCTTAAGCGCAATGATTTGGTACAGGAGCACCCGGTGATAAAATCTCTATCACATATTCAATTCTTTCGCTTATGTCGCCGTTTTCGTTCAAGCTGCAGACAGTACAAAAAAATAGATACTTTATGTGACGGATAACATTTTGGATGATGAAGTAACTATTATGCAAAATGGTTAAGCTTTGCATCAAATTAACTACATGCGTCAAATTTATGTAACAAAAATGGAAAATTCCTTTTCACCTGAGTTATCCCATAATTTAGGACGCCCTGTGCATGTAAACTACAACACCCTTTTTTGACTTGTGATATTAAATGTCTGCGTCTGCAATATTTACCCACTAATACAGCAAGCGCAAGCTGTTTCCCAATCTTGGTACCGGTTTTCCTTTGCCTAAACCGGTACCATTCTGCATCCATTCTGCATCCAAACCTATTTTGACAAGAAATGGTAAATAGCGATCATGGCAAGGTTATTCCGTTTAGCCAAATCCACGACATATAGTTGACCATACATTGAACGAAAGAACATAAGGGATCTTCAACAACAACAGTAATAAAAAGTTGAAAAACAAAAATTAAAGACATGCGCAAACCCGGAATCGAACCGGGGGCCCAACGATGGCAACGTTGGATTTTACCACTAAACCATTTGCGCAAGAGATGTGCTCCGCGACGGGGAATTGAACCCCGGTCTACCACGCGACAAGCGGTAATTCTAGCCACTAAACTATCACGGATTTATTGGGGTGAAAACGCTGCCTGATTAATACACTGTGCCGTCTCGAGAAAAAGTTGTAATGTTAACTCACATTTATGTTGTGACTTTCACTTCAATAAGGCTATGAAAAACTAGAGAATGGGAAGAAATCAATGTAACGGAGATGTTGAAATGATTGGATTGACTTAATTGTAGTTTAGCGCAATTGAGCTCTCTGAAAAACTTCAATAATTATTTCTATCACCCATTGGAATCTAATAAGAAGCGGCCTTTTATTTTAAATATACTTAAATCTTCTGGTCCCATGGGGAAACTGTTTTATGTAACTACCTGTTTTATTCTTCGAAGTCTAGAATATCATTGTAAAGTCTTCGGCAAGAGAAATAGAATCACCAAACTTGGAATAGCAACGGTTGCATCACCTAATATTTATCATTGGCAATTTCAGAAGAAATATAATGAAACGACACTCTTGGAAGCTCTCTCAAATAATGAGTATTAGTTTCATCCAAACAACTATAAAATTTAGTACAGTTAGCCACTTTCTACAGGAAATTGGTAATTGGGTGCAAAAAATTTCGCAGATGAAAACTATTGTTGAAAATTCTCAGATCACAGCACAAAAAAGAACATAGAAGGGCAAACTAGCCTTAGCTCGGCTATAATTACTTTCCTAGCCAAGATCTATCACTAGTCTCATACAAGTGGTCAATCCGTATGGTGTGGATAGGTGTCTTCATAACAAATGTCATTTGTATTACACAAAATCTGACTCGCTGTGTTTTACCGCGGTCTGAAAATCATAGGACTATTCCGTTAAGGGCTTCTTTCCTTTACTACTACTACATAACATTATGTCTACTCTAATAATAATACACCCATCTACATTATGCAGCTATATCATAGCACTATGTGTCAATATCATATATCGTGGAGCCCTCCGGATTGTCATAGTGGAAAGCGAAAATACCCGGGGGTCAGCGTTGTTTGAACAACGACCTTGGGTCGGGATGAATACTATTACCAATTTCCGATTTCAAAATGCTAAACTTGGGACAGACGTACTAAATCAACTTATATTCGATGATTCTCTTGGGATGATACGATTATCCCAGATCCAATTCATTCATCCGCAATTTGTTAATTTCAACGCTGATAAGCCTTCACCACAAGAAATCATTCAAGTATCATCGCATACCAATTTTAATTCTCCAGTTATTGGAATTTTATATCATCCTCAATATGTTCTAGAACGATTAAGAGATCATCTACAGTTGCATAGAAACATTTCATTTGTTTATTCCCTGAATTTCTCTCAAGTCATTGCTGAATTTGCTTCCCCCACGAATCTATTTGCTAATGATAAGCTATATGTACTTGATTTCCATGAAGCTCAAAGAAGCTCATTCCATATGACAAGTTCCGACAAGTATTATTTATTTAATACCAATCTTTCAGGCGTACTTTCTACTACGGGAAAACTACCTCGGAATATTCTTTGGGTTCCTCGATTAATTCAATCTCGTAAAGAGCAAGAATCACCGTTTGTTACGCGAATAGTTAATCAAACAAGGAACTTCTTACATGTGGGCATTAATGGTGGGAGTAATGAACTAGCACAAATTTATTCTACAGTGGATATAATTTCATGTTTAAGATACGCAGATATTTCACTAAGTACTTTGGCTCAGCTTCCACTTGCACAACCTCGGTTATAATAATTAAAACTAATATACATACATACAGACAGTCAGACAGACAGACAGACAGACATACAGACACACACACAGTCACACAGACAATATCTATAGATAACCTTCTTATACTGGTAATGTGGGAGAAATACCAGCTATTCTATTAATGGCTGGTGCAATTATAGGATTAGATAAAATATCACCAATGATTGGAACAGAGCGTAAAAATTGAACTATTGTACCGAAAAAATCACCGAAAAGCCCTAAAATCCCAATACTCTCTACTATAAACCCAATAAACAGTCTTTTCAATAAAATTAAAATTATCCCAAATACAAAAAACACCGTTCCTCTAATCTTATTGGGCCTGGAGAAGAAATTGACCGTACGGTAAGGTCCTATGATTAGAATGAGTCCCAATACAAAGAGAACATTGCCTAAAGCAAGTAGCCCTGAATCAAAAAGGGTCATGATTCCAAATAGGAAGAAGAAGAGTCCTCCAGCAGTGAAGGCGACTCCAAACTCTAAAAGTTGGTTAAGTGGTTAATAGCCAATCTAATCATTGAGAACCTCAACATAAAAAATGCACATACTTTGTCTTTCCGAAAGCCAAATCATCTTACTTAAACAGACAAATTAACCTCCAATGCCTTCAAACGTTAGGTAAATCTATAAATGTTTTGACAGAATCTTTTGTTTTGTCCGTACCATTCAGAGTTCTAAGATCACGTGACTATAAAATTCGATTTCGTGTTGTAACACGTGATAAACAGTGTGCCTCGATTTTGAGTACAGTTTTTCATATTCATTTACCCCGTAAAAACTGTGCCTCTAAATACTCTTAGTTTCATTAGATTATCAATACTTTAAATATAATGCCAAAGCCAGGATACAATGAAGAACTCCCCACGGATGCCCCACCTCCGTATTCCGAGACCCCTGACCCCATATCTGTGAACTCCACCAATAGCAGCAGTGAATACCAAAGACCACTACCTTCTAACTCCACCAACTCATACAAACCCCCACCACCACCAGGAAGACCTCCACGGCCAGCTTCACTGAATACTCCCTTATCCAGTGGATCCTCGTCTTCCAACAAACCGCATTCAGGCTCCGGTTCCGGCTCTTCGTCCTCCAATGTACTGGACATCTATCTGAATAATCTTCAACTCCCATTTCAGTACCCAGCCGGATATCTATGTTCCAAATGTAAGAACACCGGTCTCAAGAAAAACGGTGGCAAGTGCATGAAGTGCTGGGAGAAGTTCTACTTGAACAAACACGCATACAACCCAAACCCCTCCCTTCCCTTCAAATATCCCTTAGGAGTGCTATGTGAAAAATGTGAAAATACAGGGTATAAGAAGAAGAATGGGTTACTGTGTAAGGATTGTTGGGAAAGATACGGACCAAGAAATAGACCCAATGCCGTACAAACATCCTTCAATCCTTTTGATTTGTTTGGGTTAACTACTACTACCACAACCACAATGGTACCTTCACCCTATGGAGCCGTCTCTGGACCTCCAATAAAGGTTCGTCCAGGAGATCCAAGATTGGGAGGTGTTCTCTGTGGGAGATGTAGAGGTTCTGGAATCGTACACTTTCTTTTGGATGAAGAGATGTGTCCTGTTTGCAGTGGGTTAGGACGAATAGTGAACCAACCAAATGGTCCTCCTCCTATGCCTCCACTTCCAGGTCAATTTCCACAACAACAGCCTTATCAACAGCCTTATCAACAACAACCATATCAACATCAACAGCAACAAGGGTACTACCAATCTCCACAACAAAACCATTATGGTGACTACAAACGATAATGTGCTTAAATATAATACCAATAATTTAATATAAATGGGGTTGAATAAATACAATGTCAATTGGGTTTTTTTTAAGGATCCAATATTATTTTAAGTGTTTGTGAAATCATTAACTGTAGTTGGAAGGATACTTATAATCAGTTAATTCATAAAAGTTTTCCTTGATGTTTCTAACAGAAACAAATCTGCTCAAGATATTCCCACTACCAGCTTTATCATTGGTACCAGAAGCTCTAGCACCTCCAAACCATTGTTGTCCAACAACAGCACCAGTACATTTATCATTAATATAAAAGTTACCGGCAGAATATCTCAATGCTTCTTCAGCCACTCTAACTGCACTTCTATCTCTAGCAAACACAGATCCAGTTAATCCATATTTGGTTGTAGAATCAATGGCATTCAAAATAGGAACAAACTCATTATCTGGGTACACATAAACAGTCAATAAAGGCCCGAAGAATTCATTCTTTAAAAATGGATGGTCTTTGGATTTGGCTTGAACAATGGTAGGTTGGACATAATATCCATTGGTCTTATCATATTCACCTCCAGCAATGATTTCCAATTCGGAATCTTGTTTAGCTTCATCAATTGCCAGTGATAACTTGTTGAAGGATTGTTCATGAATAACTGGTCCCATAAATTCATGAATGGTGGAAGAATCAGAAGTATTACCGATAGTTATAGTTTCAACTCCAGCAATAAGTTTCTCTTTAAATTCTGACCAAATAGAATTGGGAACATATAATCTTGAAGTAGCGGAACATTTTTGACCTTGATATTCAAAAGCACCTCTTAAAGTGGATAACACAGAATGATCAATAGAAGCAGATGGGTGAATTAAATGGAAATTTTTACCACCAGTTTCACCAACGATTCTTGGGAAATCTCTATATTTATCAGCAGCAACATTACTATTGATCTTACCGTATAAACTCTTGAAGACTTGAGTAGAGCCAGTAAAATGTAATGCAGAAAATTCAGGATCCTCCAAAACATTATCAGTTACCATATTTGGTTCACCAGGAATGAAGTTGATAACCCCTTTAGGTAAACCAGCTTCTTCCAAAATGTTCATTAAAATATAATTGGATAAAGCAGCAGTAGCAGATGGTTTCCAAACAACAGTATTACCAACCAAAGCTGGTGCACCAACAAGATTAGCAGCAATGGCAGTAAAGTTGAAGGGAGTAACAGCATAAACAAACCCTTCTAAAGGTCTATATTCAGCTCTATTCCAAACACCCGGGGAAGATTTGATTGGTTGAACACCATACATTTCTTCAGCATATTTGACATTAAATCTAAAGAAATCACATAATTCAGCAATAGAATCGATTTCCGCTTGATAAACATTTTTACCTTGTCCCAACATAGTGGCTGCCAACATATCATATCGATATTTAGTAGAGATCAAATCCGCTGCCTTCAAGAAGATAGCTGCTCTATCAGTCCATGGAGTACGAAGCCATTCCGATTTGGCTCTCTTGGCAGAATTGATGGCTGACAATACATCTTCTTCACTGGCTTGTGATACTTGAGCCAACACTTGAGAATGCTTTGCAGGGTTCACTTGAGGAAGAGTATTCTCTTTATAAACCTTCTTACCATCAATAATTAAGGGGATATCAAGAGCTCCATTATCGGTATATTTTGTAAGGGCTACTCTAAGCAAATCCCAATCCTTTTGTTCGTCATAGGAGAAATTCTTTACCGTCTCATTGGTCAACTCGACAGGTACTTTTGGGGTATGCAATTGGGAAGCTATAAATCTCTTGGGGATAACCCTTTGAGTTGTAAGGGCAATTCTTCCCCCTAATGGAATAACACGGGCAACGCTTAACATTTGCAACCGGAAAGAAATGTGATGTGTATTAATATGATACGTGTTTTTTTCTTTAATCAGGAGATCGTTTGCTACTTATATACTGTTGATCCCTCACGCAATTGCTGACCCCATATACTCTTGACTGAAAAATCCGTTATAGGCAAGCGACGCCGAAGGTGGCCGTTAGCGAGGGTCTGAAAATGGTGCGACTAAACGAGCGGATCTGTCTTACCAAATTATTATCGGCACGGCTTAAACCTGATAATGCGTTGCTACATACAGGTGAGGTTGTGCAAAGTTAGCACTGTGAAAGAAGTCAGAGATTCCCCGATTAGGGTGAGGGTTGCAAATGATACAAGCTGCACTTCATAAGTGTGCCACTCTTAAGGAGTTTGGTGCCATGGGGGAATGGAAATGTGCTCTATTGTAACTACTTATGGGTCAAAATTAGTCAGGGTTGAAATGGTTATATAGATAGAACGGAGTTCAACCCAAAAAAGTAATACCTATTTTAAGTGAAGATACAAGTCTGAATACATGAAGGAAGAGATTAAATCAGCTAGTTGAGTTAGTAAGAGTTGGAAAATGCCAAAACTTCCCCAAGAAAGTGTCGACAACTCAGCAGCACCCACGAATGAAGAACATTGGGTGCTGATCTCTTTCGAGGGTCAAACAATAACCTCAGCCAACCATCAATAACTTTAAAAGCTGAGCGAAAAAGATAGTGAGACTGGCATCCTGGGACAGTACGATATCAGGACCAGACATACCATGATCAGACATATCATGGTCAGACAACTAGAAGCTGACCTATAGAGCCTCAAACTGACGCAGGAAGTTATAATGAGGGATCTTGAACTTCAAAATTAAAGCGACGACTATGACTCGAAGCAAAGGGGCCACCACAACAACTTTATCTAACTGTAGTGAAGCTACTGTACCTTCTGTTAGAAGCGAAAAAACCGATAGAGACTACAGCAGTCACCTTTGGACAATCAACACAGGCTCAGAACCTGACGAGCGTACTTTTAATAAAGCTCTAAAGCATAGCGATGAATTTGAGATCGAATATGCTCAAGACATGGCGCACAAAGGTAAGAGCACAATTTGATCGGCGAGCTTTCAAAATACTGTAGTGAAGGAATATTTCATAAATCTTGAGACGTTGGAAGCAAATCAGGGGAACATGTTGGTTATTGATGTCTGCCATGAATAATTTTGATTATAATAAAGTATCAAACAGAAAGTCCAATTGGGTGGATCCATATGTGAAAAATTATTATTACTGTGCATTTGTAGACTATCTTAGGGAGTTATTACAGCAACAATTCCGATTTAAACCTACTGATCTCAATAGACAATGGACGAAACCTAATATACTAGTTTACGAGATGTTATGGCTAAGGTGTTACAAAGGCACCATAGCACTAGTTACAATTCAGGCAAGGCAATGCAATGGATCGAAACGAGATTACATAATATCTCAGTGATCAAAAGGACAATTTATCGACATCAATTCATAAGAAGAAGTTTACCTGAATCTTATTTCTTTATACAGAGAAGCGAAAAGAGCAGATATAAATGTTGCAATGCAATTAGCATTAGCAGCCAAATACATCGGAGCTTCAATCGCTACATTAGGATTAGGAGGAGCAGCTATAGGAATCGCTTTAGTATTCGTAGCTTTAATTAACGGTACATCACGTAACCCTTCGTTTCGTAACAGATTGTCATGAAGAAAGTTGAACGTATCAAATATGTGACTCTAGGGCTCGGTGCTTAACGTTCGTTCCACTTACTAAATAGTGTGCGAGGTCGTGGAACGTCAGTAGATTATCCGATTAAGATTAAGTTGATGGCTGCAAGATTGAAGTCTGCCCTCACCATACTGAGAAAACATGGATGCTGGTGCTAAGGGAATGAGCTGTGTTTTGTTATTACCCGTCGAATTGATCCGATTGAAGTGGTACAAAATAGAGAAGATTATGTAGAAAAGTAGAATACAAGAAGGTTCGTAGTAAAGACACATTTCTATCTGAATATACAAACAAACAAACTACGAGTTGAGTCACTGAAAGCTCAAATATGTTTAAACTTAATCCCATTGCAATTACTGAACCTCTTCAAGGAGGTATGCACGCACCTGAAACATCCACGAATGAAGAATGCCGAAAGTCAATACCATTTGAAGGTTGAATGTGCGAGTCCAATTAGCGGTGCCCTAGTTTTTAAAAAATGCAACAGAGACTGGCTGTTATCGTTAAACGGTTTGTGAATATAATAGACAGATGATAACCATGGAAAGTCATCGTTAGCTCATATTGCAATTTGAAGCGATGTCTAGATTTAGAGGTGAAGATGCCACAACTCCAAATGTCGGGACCCCTTAGGATGACAACAGTGTTGTGCATGATGATGAAAGCAACAATAACCATGCGTTGAGCTATCCAAACTGACATCCCGTTGATAATGCAGCAAAGCATTTGTTGGAAGATCCAACAAAAGAGGCCAGAAGATGGGTCACGGCAACAATGGAAGAAGAACTCAAATAGATAGCACAGAGCTTACACCGCCACTATATTACCAATCTATCATAAGAGGTTGCTCTTGTTGTTATGCTTTGACATCGCTCGTCTACTTTGGTACATAGAAATGTAGAAAGCATGGGGCCTTTATCCTTAAATTGATCTCAGCGAGCTATCAGAAAGGACCAGAAGTAGAAAAGCCAATTGAAGCACATCTCAATGCGGTGAACTCCAATTGGCCTTGACACTAGAGGAAGATTAGAAGAAGTTTTGAACGGTGTTGAATATCTATCTCTCTAAGCTTCGCTCCAAAACAATCAAACAACAAGTACAAACTACTTCAAGCCTACTGAACTTGAACCAATTATGTATCACATCCGAAACCCAGAGAAACTGCTGATACACTAAACTTCTGATATACTAAGGAGTGTCGTACCCCAGAATATTATTTCAATAAAGCATACGTCTCAAGCATGTACAAAGCATATGTATAAACATATGTTACATATGCAGTGCCTTCTCCAATTCGTCCATCTGTTTGAGAATTGACTCCTTATTAGTATTAAAATTCGCTTCATAAGCTTCTAAATTCTCCATACATTTGTTAATGGAAGTATCCCATTTAACCATGTCTGCCATAATACTATTGACAACCAGATCAAGTTCCCCAACAAAGTTAACACAACAAGTGGTATCGATATGAACCCGTTGTAGAGTCTTTAAACGTTCTATAATACGGGGAACTGTATGGTTAACTGCATCGAATTCAGGAATCCGACTACACAATTGTCGAAGTTGGGTTCTCTCAGTTTCAGAAAGACCAGCATCACTTCCTAGACCTGCCAGTCGCTTCAGAATATTATTATTGCCCTGTATTACATTTAGAACTTTGGTTTGAGTTTCTAGAATATCATTCTCTTTCTTGATGCTATCGATTTTCTCCTTCACAATGTCAATGGCATATTCCGGGTTCTGAATAATATGCGTCTTTCGTGTCAATTCCTTGATCACAGCATGGATAGAAGTAGGAAATGCCTCAGTAAAGAACTCCGGACCAATTTGGGTTTCTAATGAATTAATTTTAGTTTCTAGTTCCAGTATAACGCCTGTATCCACAAGATTATTATCATTATTATAATTATTATTATTATTCATGTCACGTGATCTTACCCTCGATTTGTGTAACTCATTCGTTATCAGATCAAACAACGATTTCACTTTAGTCCCATATAAATTCTGCTCAGACCTGTCAGCTTCCTTCTTACCATTTTGAATCGTATCAAGCATTGAAATCAAGCTCTTAACTTGTACATCATCCTCCTCTAAAGACAATTGACTCAATTCTTGTTCTATACGTGCAAGTTTCTGTTGTCGAGTTTCATCGACTCTTGCAACATTGTAGCCTATAAATTTGCCCAAAGATACGTTCCCCAGGAAGTCCACTGCCTCCCCGACAACTACATCGTTGCCAAATCGGATCTCGGCCTCAGATCGGTGTAGGCTTTCTTGTATTATGTTTGGATCGGACCTTGGAGATTCAGGCACGTGACGTTCTTCCTCCACGTCAGAATTCTCAAACACTTCCTGTGCTCCGTAATCCACATCAGGAAGTCCTTTATATTTGCTGACCATAATTAGGATTGAAAGTTAGGAGTAACGTTAACGGTACTGAAGTTATCTAATTCTGTTTACAGTAATGGAAAATATCGTTTCAAAAAGTGACACAAAGCGGTGCTATCTTATGTCTATATATTACATAATATACTATCACCATTCTTCCTTACTTGGTAACAATTTGAACCACATCTTCATCATGAACAGGTTGATTTAATCCACATTTCTGTGGAGAATGCTTTGCACTTGAGCCCCAAACTAAAGCATATTTGAATTGATTTTTCATATCTCGATGAATGGCATCACAAACTTGAAGAATGGTAGAATCTGCTCTGACCACCATTGGGTCATCAAAATTAGGCATTATACCTCTTCTTTTAGTATATAATCTTAGTAAACCAAGTTTCCTCCATATTTCTTCTTTTAAATCTTCTATTCCTAAATCCATTTCACACGACATCACCACGGTATTTGGCTCTCTTGCCAAACGGTCGGTTTCTTCCAATGACACCGCATCAACCTTGTTGTAAACATAAAGACACTTGGTGTATGTTACGTACTGTTCGTTAATAACATCAATGAAATCTTCCATAGTAACGTTCTCATCTCTAATCAATACATCAGCATTATGGACCTTATAATCCTTTAATATAGCACTAACCATTTTCTCATCCAAATATTTAGGAGTTGTCAATGAATTCACCTTTATACCACCGGTTTTCTTCATTTTAAGAGAAATGTTGGGCCTTTCCTTATTTAACCGAATCCCCATACTTTCCAATTCATTTTCCAAGACTTCTCTTTGATCTTTACCCTTGGTAGCATCCAAAACCATTAAAATAAGATCAGATGTTCGAGCAACTGCAATAACTTGTCTCCCTCTACCTTTGCCTTGAGAAGCAGCCTTAATAATCCCGGGTAAATCAACAATTTGAACCTCAGCTCCATTATATTGTAATATACCTCCAACAGATGTCAATGTTGTGAATTCATATCCAGCTGCCTCTGATTTAGTACTAGTCACCTTATTCAAAAAGGAAGATTTACCAACAGATGGGAACCCAATTAAAGATACTCGGGCATCACCAGCTTTAGCCACTTCAAATCCTTGACCTCCTCCACCTCCACTACCACCTTGAGGTTCCAAAAGTTCTCTTCTGTATCTGGCAAGCTTCCCCTTCAATAACCCAATGTGATACTCGGTAGCTTTGTTCTTTTGAGTTCTACTCAACTCCTCCTGGATCTGAGCAATCTTCTCCAATATCCCCATTACTTGACTATAATGGGAAAGGAAAGACTTTGATAGTTTCCTTCTGATCAGCTTGAGTTTATACTTTTCGCAAGTGTCAGTGTAAAGCGGTAAAGACACGCCTTCGCGCGCTCTTCTACCTCATCGGAAATTTTAGGTAGTCTTGTCATCGCAGACTACTATCCAACTACCTACCCGAGTTTACACTGTACTCTAATATCACAACAGTACTTTGGTATAGCGTTGTTCCAATACATTCATTATGGGAAAATCAAGGGAAAAGGTGACCAACAAAGTAAGCAAAAAACCCCAGGGTGTGCTGAGTGCAAAGTTGAAGAAGAAAATAAGAGATGTGGAGAGATTACTTAAGCGGGACTCATTGAATGGAACCACCAGAACCGAAAACGAAAGAAAACTAAAAGCCTTGAAGGTTCAACTAGCAAACAGTAGCCTTAACTTACAAGCCAAGAAGAACGCCAAAAAGTATCACATGGTCAGATTCTTTGAAAAGAAGAAGGCTGTCAGAAAGTTGAAACAAGCAATTAAGACCTTGGAGGAAGCCAAAAAGACTGAAGTAAAAAAAGACATTAAAAAGGCCAGAAAATCAGTGAAGTTCTGTGAAATAGACCTTGTGTATACCATAATGTTCCCCAAGAACGAAAAGTATATTTCATTATATCCTAACCCCAAGGATGAGGACAAACAACTGACATCCACACCTCAAGCAAAGGCAGGAAAGTTGGCCAGTGAAAGTCTTAGAAGAGAAAAGAGAAAGGAATATGAAAGGTTGATTGAAGAAGACAAGTTGCCTTTCACTTTGGAAGACGTTTTGGCAGGTAAGACCATTTCATTAGATTCCGAAGTTCTCACAGCAAAGATGGAACAAGAAATCGATGCCGAAGGAGAAGAAAATGGAGAAGAAGAAGACGATGAGTTTTTGGAAGAAGCTTAATCGCCTTAATCTTTCAACGGATCAAAACCGGTATAGTTATAGATTTGTTATGTTGAGTACCGTTTGTATAATAGTTTCAAAATTTCACAAACTAACATTTTCACAATACCGTAAGTCCATAGCATCATTAATGAGATGTACTTTCACTTCTTGACCTTTCAATTCCGGAGGAATTGTCACCAAGCTCTCGATCTTCCCCCTCTTGCCAATCATCTTGGGACTGGCTCTCTTCAACACAAGTAATTCGTCATCTTGTAGATCAGATACGATCAAGAACCACGACTCTCTTTGGGGTTTGGGGAAATGTGGACAGTAAACTTTGAAATCTTTGTTCAATGGTGGATTCTTGTGGACTAAAGTACATTGGATATTGTTCCCATCAGAAGTCTTTTCAACACTAAACGTACCCACCGGTAATTTGGAAGCAATGGTGATAAATTCATTCTTCATGTCCTCAGTATTGTGAATATAAGGCTTCTCAATGGCCATCTTATCTTGAGTATTGTAAGTAACCCCTAGGGTTTCGCTTAAATTAGCCAACCTTGTCCTATTGAAGTTACCCAAGTTTTCCAAACTTGTCTCTGATGCTTTTTCATTCATGGCTTTAACCATTAAACCTGGTAAGGCGGTCACTGGATCATCATCATACCAATACCTTTGCTTAATGCATTGCATCAACTTAATAAACAGCATTACAGTCTTAAAGTATCCAAGTTCTGCTGCAGCATCAATAAATGCCTGTAAGATACGGAGAGACTGATCAAGCACAGCAATTGTATCTTGGGAATAATCAGCAATTGGAAATTCAATTCGACTTATAAAAGCTTGAACCAACAAATAAGCCTTGATATGAGGGTCCCATATATATTCATAATCCAAGTCTTGAGCAGGGAATCTTGACACTTGGGACAACTCCATATTGATGAGTTCTTCACCATGTCTAGTTGCCAACTCATCGTATTCTGTAGCCTGGCAAAGCAATTGAAGACATTCTCTAAACCCAAAGTCTTTCTTAATTTTTTGTACAAAGTTCCGAATGGTCTTATGGGAAAGATAATAGTATGAAGTAATGTCTAAGAATGGGGTGGAGATAAGTTCATCTTTACCATTCACTAAAACACATTTTGACTCACGTAAATGTTCTATTGTTTCGTCAATAAGTCCTCCAAGGTACTTGGCAACTCCCATAGTACTTTGATCTTCAATTCCATAATAAGTAGGGTTATTATGTGCCCTTCTGTATAAGAACGTCCACGTTAAAAAGTCCATAGCTTCTTGTCTTGTCTTAATAGTTCCTGAAGAAATTTCAGCACCAATATGATCATCAAGTACTTTATGCAATGATGATTCAACAGGGAACCCTATGTTCAAGAAATGCTTATAGAATGCCTTTTTTGATTCCTTCGTATAAACAATTGCTATACCACTGGTATCAAAAGCCGGACGACCAGCTCTCCCCATCATTTGCAAAATGTCTGTCAAATCCATATCTCTATAACCTTCAATTTTGGAATCAAAGAATTGAGTTCCTTTTATAATCACCAAATGAGCTGGCAAATTAACACCCCAAGCCAAAGTCGAAGTTGCAATTAAGATTTGAATCTTCCCTGCTTCAAACAACTTATGAGAGATTTGTCTGTCTGATTCAACCAACCCTGCATGATGAAGCCCCATTCCAAACTGTAAAGCAAGCCTTAAAGTCTCATCCTTAACATTATCCATTATAGATTGAAGTTCATCTTCTCCCATATTAAGGAACCGTCTAGGGTTGGACTCCATGCCACACATATGGATCAAATCTAAAGCAGTAAGTCTTGTTTGTCTACGAGAAGCAACAAAGATCAACACTGGTTTGTGGGGAGAATGCTGTTTAATGGCCATAAATGCTGGCTTATTCATGCTCTTCATCAAGGGACTAAACCCGATATTATCCGGGAAACCATCAATGTACATTTGCAATGGAACAGGCCGTACAGATTGAGGGAAGTTAAATAACCCTTCTTTAACACCTAACCAACCTGCCATATCAAAGGCGTTGGAAACAGCAGTAGACATTCCTAACAATCTTATAGGCTTTCTTGTTTGGGAAGAAATATAGTTCATACGACTAACAATCATTTCCAAAATAGGACCTCTATCACTCGCCAATAAATGGATTTCATCCATGATAACCAAGGAAATACCTTGAACAAACTTTCTGGTTTGCCAATTACGAGATATACCATCAAACTTTTCTGGAGTGGTGATAATAATATCGGCTTCTCTTACCTCATGTGGTTCAGGTAAAGAATCACCCGTCAATTCAACTAATTTATACAGAGTTTGACAACAAATCCGAGCACGCCAGTCGTCAACTCGTTCTCTGACTAAAGCTTTCATCGGTGCAATATAAACCACCTTAGAACCAGGGAACTCATTAAAAGCATGCCAAATTGCAAGCTCTGCCACAACTGTTTTCCCAGAACCAGTTGGAGAACCCACAAACACGCTTGAATTAGTATTGTATAACGAGTGGAAAACCATAGTTTGCATGGGGTTGAAGTATTTGAACTTGGTGGAATAAATCAGCTCAATATCTGGATTATGTAACGCAGTCACTGGCAATGGTTGTAATCTCAAAAGTTTGGTTCTAATTGTTTCATTCTGAGGTCTAATTAAATGTTGGAATGAAATTGCATGAACAGATTCAGATCCAATCCAAGAGTCCGATATAACCCGAACAACAACTTGAGGAGGCAAAGGATCCGATAATGGAATCATAAAATCCAATTCATGGTTCCCTTTCATGGATCTTTTGTTGAGTATCAATTTTTCCACATGAAGAATCTCTGAAGCATTCGACTCTTCGACGGTGATCCAAAACATTTGAACGGTCCCATGATACTTTTCATCCCAAACAAAATCAGGATATAAGTTCACATGAACACGCATGACATTAGTAGCAATTGGGAAGATTTCGGTTTCGATATCAACGTATGGGAATTTCCCAATCAATTTGTATAATGAGTGGCCCATCTTTGAGTTGTGGACATAATCACCCAACTCACCAGGACTCATTTCTCTTAACATATCCATTGAAGGGTTCTTATCTCGAATATTCTTCAACACCGTATCTGGAAGGTCAAATTGGGTCATTGGATGATCAAACTCCCATATCCGTTTATCAATTGCTTTACAGAGGGAAAGCATAACCTTCAGAAATATACCCCATTTCCTGGTGATTCCAATATTAAATAAAGCTCTGCAAATACGAGCAGCATTTTGAGCAACATAATTGGAATCAGCAATTAAAGCAGGCTCTCCAATAGAAGCTCTTGATATAAATGCCTGTAATAAGATGTTAGCTTTGCCCTGTGGCGACTCAACATCTCCTGGAACTTGACAAGCTGAATTGGTTTCATATAACTTTCTAAGTGCACCTTCTTCATCTTTTCTAAACACAATCCCATCAAATTCACTACTCATACTGATCATTGCAAGCACATCTGCTTCAGTAGCTCTTGGGTTCATCATTTGATTAAAGATTTCCACCGAGTTGTTCAACAAATAGAAATCAGAAGCAATTCTACCCAAGTTCTTGGAAGTGAAAGAACCGGAATTCTCATCAAAGATAATCATTTGCAAGTGATGAAGTCTTCTTGCAGACGTTAATATTAAAGTTCTTCTTCTGTTGTATAATAGAGGATCTTCCTTGAGCTCTGCCCATTCAATACCATAACCAAATGGGTTCTGCCTCATTCTTACAAACATATAAGAATAACCCAACCATTGTACACCTTCTTCAATGTTAGTCACAGTTCCCAAAGATATTTCTGCATTCAAATTATCAATTAATTTCTCTGCAAGTTTTGACTCAATCGGGTGTTGTTGAGTAATTAAACTGACATAATGGTCTAATTTATCGATGGTTGTCAAAAGTATACCCGTACCAAATTCTTCAAATTGAGGTCTACCAGCTCTACCAAAAATTTGGATAACGTCAGATATTCCCAAGTCAACAAGACCACCCTTTTTAGAATCATACACTTGGGTTCCCTTGACTATGACAACAGCAGCAGGTAAATTAACACCCCAAGCTAATGTTGCAGTCGTACAAAGTACCTTTAATGCACCATCCATAAACATCCTCTCTGTCAAATTACGATCAGATCTAAGCATACCAGCATTATGAATACCAAATCCACTGGGGAAAAGCTCTCTCATGTCTTTATTTCTATTCTTATGGCCCATTTCTTTGGAGTAAAATGAATACTTGGATGAATTTTCACAAGAGAAAAGTCTTGTTTCACCTTTCTCTCTGGCCATTCTAATAAAAGTTTTAGCTGTTTTGACAGTTTCTTTCCTGGAATGAACAAAGATCATCACCTGCTTTCCCTCTCTTAAATACTCCACCAATTTATTATAACAAACAGAATCTAAATTCTGTTGTATTACTACCATTGGCGGCTTCCTTTCCTCATTCTCTGGTTGGTTCTTATTGACACCAATCAAGTTTTGTTGTAAGGGAACGGGTCTAAAAGTTGCATCAAAATAAAACATCCCAACTTGACGGTTTACACCAAGGAAATCGGCAACATCCATAAAATTAGGAAGCGTGGCAGATAAACCTACAACCCGGATCATCAGTTGGGAACTTTCAACTTGTCTCAACGTTCTGGCAACCAAAGTTTCAATGACAGAACCTCTATCTTCATGTAAGAGATGGACTTCATCAATAATCAATAGCTTAACTTTTGCAACTAAATCGTTATCACCACTCAGTTTTCTGGTGACAACATCCCACTTTTCAGGGGTAGTAACAATGATTTGAGTTGTCATGATCTCCTGCTTGGATAATTGCATGTCCCCTGTCAATTCTTTAACGGTAATCCCTAGCCATGCCAATTTCTTGGAATATTTGTCCACAATTTCAGCTGCAAGGGCCTTTAAAGGAGCAACATATACAATCTTAAACTCTTCGTAATCAATGTCAAGTGTCATACCCTCTTCATGTTGAATTTCATTAGAAAATTCACTGATAGTTCTTAGAATCGTTAACATTGCCACATCGGTTTTACCAGCACCAGTGGGAGCACATACTAACATGTTTTCATTCGTTTCGTAAGCAACTGGGAATACAATGCTTTGCATCATATTCAAAGTCGAATAGTTTTTGAACGTTCCTTGACAAAATAAATCAAGAGAATTAACCTTAATCAACTGTTCCTTAGTGATCCACCGATTGGCCTTTCTTTCTGGAGCAGGAATTATTATTTCTTCATAAGTATTGTATTGTTGACGAGTTGAGCCTTGTGGTAAGGCGTATTTCTTTCCAATACTTGATAGCATTCCTGTTCCAGAGTCTGGAGCTTTGAACACATGCGGATACTGGCGAGACAGCAGTTTAGGGAGAATCCTCTGGTTCTTAGTTCTATTCTGGTTATCAACTAATAGTTGAACTCTTTCTTCGGTGGTCAATAATCTATTTGGATCTTGGTCTATGATCACACTCTCTTTGTTTCTCTGAAGCAAAGAATCCTTATGCTGCAAAATCTTGGATATTAAGTCAAACTTTTCAAACCCTAAAATATCAAACAATTGGGATTGTAATTCTTCTTCCTCAGAACTCAATTCAATCGCTTGACGTATCATATCTAACACTTGATCACCCAAAGTCTCACATTCTCGTACAATTTCCTTAGCAGCGGCATCATTTTTTGAAAAGGAATCGGATCCAACAGGTAGAATTCGACCAACATCTTGTATCTTTACCGATTTAAATCCATCAACTATTTTGTCAATCGAGGTAATTCTACTTCTATCATTATCTATTGTGGGAATCTTAGGTATCGTATCGAGATCACCCAATTGAGCCATTGACTCTTGGAGAAACGACATGGCTCTCATATACGACTTTGTCGCATTCACATCGTAGTGCACCGACATTGTATAGCAGCAATCTATGGTAGTGAAATCAAAATAGTCTATCTTGATGGCAACTTTTGGTAGCGGATTCTCAATAGTGACTTTTAATTATGGATATTCCCAATTAGGAAAGTAGTGTCATTTTGCACAAGTCATGTCGCACTTTCCCATTTTGGTCTGAAGCTTGAGTGATGAGATGAGGTACTGATTGAAAATTCAAAATGCCACTGGTTACCACTATTCATAGTAGATTACCTCCACATTGATCAATGGCTAAAGGTAGTAGCATAAAGAACAAGACTCGGCAAAGAGCTGAAGTTGTGTCAAAGAATAAGAGAAGCCATAAGGAAGTTGAAGAATCAGCTGACGAAGATGAACAAAATGAACAATTGGTGGAAGAATTAGATGAAGAATTTGAAGATGTTGCTGAATTATTAGGTGATGACATTCAAGATCCCGAAGCTAGAAGAAACGAGAAAAGGGCTAAAAGGGAACAAGAAGAAGTTGAAAGGTTGAGTGCTTTGACGAAGCCCCAAGTGAAAGAAATTGCAGAATCCAACAAAACCACAAGTGAAGTGTCAACTAACTTTGAGGATATCGGCTTATCTGAACCTACGTTAAAAGCCATAAAGAGGATGGGTTTCACTAATATGACAGAAGTTCAAGCTAGGACTATTCCACCATTGTTGGCTGGAAGGGATGTCTTGGGTGCTGCAAAGACTGGTTCAGGTAAAACTTTGGCATTTTTGATTCCTGCAATTGAAATGTTATACTCATTGAAGTTCAAGCCACGGAATGGTACTGGTGTGATTGTTGTTTCACCTACTCGTGAATTAGCATTGCAAATCTTTGGTGTTGCTAGAGAATTAATGGAATTCCACACCCAAACTTTTGGAATTGTTATTGGTGGAGCTAATAGAAGACAAGAGGCTGAAAAATTGGCGAAAGGTGTTAATATTTTGATTGCCACCCCAGGAAGACTTTTAGATCATTTGCAAAACACTAAAGGATTTGTATTCAAGAATTTGAAAGCTCTTGTTATTGATGAAGCTGACAGAATATTGGAAATTGGGTTCGAAGATGAAATGAGACAAATCATTAAGATCTTACCAAATGAAGATAGACAATCAATGCTATTTTCTGCTACTCAAACTACCAAGGTTGAGGATTTAGCAAGAATCTCTTTAAGACCAGGCCCATTATATATCAATGTTGTTCCCGAAACGGCTGCTTCCACAGCTGATGGGTTAGAACAAGGGTATGTTGTTTGTGAAAGTGATAAGAGATTTCTTCTTTTATTTTCTTTCTTGAAGAGGAATGCTAAGAAGAAGATCATTGTGTTCCTTTCATCATGTAACTGTGTCAAGTATTTTGGAGAATTATTAAACTATATTGATTTACCAGTTTTGGATCTTCATGGTAAGCAGAAACAACAGAAACGGACAAACACATTCTTTGAGTTTTGTAATGCTAAACAAGGGATTTTGATTTGTACGGATGTGGCTGCTCGTGGGTTGGATATTCCAGCCGTTGATTGGATTATTCAATTTGATCCTCCAGATGATCCAAGAGATTATATTCATCGTGTTGGTCGTACTGCCAGAGGTACTCAAGGTAAGGGTAAGTCATTGATGTTTCTCACACCTCAAGAATTAGGGTTCCTTCGTTACTTAAAGGCCGCAAATGTTCCATTAAATGAATATGAATTCCCTACCAATAAGATTGCTAATGTTCAAAGTCAATTGACAAAGTTAATAAAGAGTAACTATTGGTTACATCAAAGTGCTAAAGATGGTTATAGATCTTATTTACAGGCCTATGCATCTCACCATTTAAAGACTGTTTATCAAATAGATAAATTGGATTTGGTTAAAGTTGCAAAGTCCTTTGGTTTTGATGTTCCTCCAAAGGTTAACATTACCATTGGAGCCAGCGGCAAGTCTTTAGAGAAGAAGCATAAGAAACAGAAAAGGGCATAAAGTGTATAATAAATATATAATTATAAGACGAGTAATAACTTACTGTAATTGTAAATTAGTGTCGTAACAAGTAGTGCGGTGCTCAATGTACTGACGCATCTTTCAGACTGTAGTATCAATAAAGTTCACAGCTACCAACGCGTGTGTACTAACAGTCACGTCACTCTGTTACACCGATGGACTTTAATAAAGAACAGACGACAATGGTTGAGTACGTCAATAAAGATTTGTCTTGCGAATCCACCGTAGATCGGGTCGGTGGATATCTGTATAGCGGGCAATATGAAAAGGTAGATGACTTTTCACTTGATCCAGGTTCTAGACATTACAACCACCAGTTTTATTATATATACCAGGCGAGATCGCGTGAGTTGAGACCTCGGACGGAAAGGGAGGCTCTTAGCAAATGGGGTAACGGTGATAAAAACATAGATGGTCAAACCATTATCAAGAAGGAAAAGATTTTGGATATAACTGCTGGTATTTTGTGTTGGGTAACTGGGACTATATTTCGTGAAATGAAGAATAAGTTGGACATTGTTAAAGATGTTGTCACTGGAGATGATGATGTTTTACCTAGTATACCTGCCAAGTATGTGGGTAATGAAGAAGATGATGACTCAGAGGAAGGAACTTACATAATTGAAGATGAATCTGGGAGAGCTATATTAAACTCTGATACCTTATTTCGCGAGAATTTGATTGTGACTGGATGTTATATGGGAATTTTGGGTATAGAGGTTGAAAGTGGGGTATTTGAAGTTATGGATATAGCATATCCAACTATGGCTCCACAACGGCCATTACCCATTGCAGAAAAAGAAGAAGAAGAAAAAGAAGAATATATTGCTATTGTTTCAGGTTTAAATATAGGGCATGAAGAAGATTTAAAGCTTGATCTTTTATCCCAATATCTTATAGGTGAACTTGGACTGAATGAAACCAGAGACAAGGCTAAAAGAATTATCCGATTATTAATTGTTGGAGACTCTATAAGACCCAAAACAGTTGATCTTCGGAACAAAGATTATCTAAGTTCAAATAATTATGGTCTGAAGAATGTTTCAACTTTAGACTTTCCAAATTTGAAAAAGTTTGATTATTTCACCAATGAAATATTGGCTAGCATACCTATAACGATTTTACCTGGACCTAATGATCCCAGTGATATTTGTTTACCTCAACAACCAATGCATAGATCATTTCTTAAATCCAATAAACAATTGGTTAATGATATCAATGCATTACATTTAGCTACTAATCCTACATGGCTTGAATTCAATGGAATACGAGCCATTGTCTCGTCTGGTCAAAATATCCAAGATATTAGAAGATACATCCCTTTATCTTTGGACAAAGATGCCCAAGATTATAGTGGAGGAAATGAAGGGTTTAAGGGAATTGATATTATGAAATATAATATAGCATGGCAAAATATTGTACCAACTGCCCCAGATACATTATTTTGTTACCCCTTTACAGAAAAGGATCCCTTTGTTCTTTATGATGAGACCCCACATGTATATATAGCCGGGAATCAACGCCGATTCGATGCAGCTAAAGTCGAAATTCCAAATTTCGCTGGGAATGTCAAATTAGTTAGTGTCCCCAGGTTTAGTGACCTGGGGACTATTGTGCTTATGAGTACAAAGACCAGGGACGTAGAGGTTGTTGAATTTAGCATTTGATTTTAATGACGTCATGAAGATCAAATTATATGGATCAGCTTGTTATTGTCCCCCCTTTGCAAGTAAGCCCTGAACATAACTTTGTAACAACGGTCTAGATTTTAGCAATCCCCTCCCGGACCCAGTCAAGCAACGAAGAAGAAGATCAGGGCATAATAAGAGTAAAGATAAGAGTAAAGATAAGAGTAAAGATATTTATACACCATAGCGTAATACCATAGTGTAGTACCATAGTATAGCATAGCATAGCATAGCATAGTATAGTATACCATAGAGTAACACTGCTTAGCACGGTCCCAGTATGGTAGAATAATATTCTATGCTGTGTAAGGTCGTATAGATGAAGACACCTGTATAGACTGGGAAAAGCTATTGTTCCCAACGGAATGTGTCTCAATCTCAATTAGGACAGACAAGGACCATATCTAGCAGTGGGCATTGATATTTGTATATACGCCGTATATCATGGAAGAGGTACATCTATCCCTGCTGAAAGGGGTCTACGCAAGCCACACTACCTCATAAGGGGGAACAAGGGGTATACTTATGGAGTTTAGGCCAGACTCCTGCACTAATGGATAAAGCCAATTTTACTTGCAGATGAGCATACGTTATGTAAATGCCACATATGCATGCACAGTATTCTAGTAGTGTATGGTTCGGATCCGAAGAAACCGGGAACTTGAACCATATTTCTATAAATATATGGACAATTGAATTTATAAGACACAGAAACAACAGAGGGTACACAGAACACACAGAAGAGCGTTTACAGTGGAAAGTGATGTACTGTGCTGTATTGCACTGTATTGCTTTGTAGTACTGTGAGCCGTACGTTGCTCTACCGTAAACTGTTGTTCTGCCATACGAAAATATCGTACTATCTGAACTACACTGTACAAAATACTTACATTACGCTGTGCGTACGCTGTACATACTATTTGACTAGTAAGTAATGCTCTGTAACAGTACTCTGTAACAGTACTCTGTAGCTTTAACAGTACACTGGAACTGTACGCTGTACTCTGTAACTGTACGCTGTACTCTGTAACTGTACGCTGTACTCTGTAACTGTACGCTGTACTCTGTAACTGTACGCTGTACTCTGTAACTGTACGCTGTACTCTGTAACTGTACTCTGTACTCTCTAACTGTACGCTGTACTCTGTAGCTTTACGCTGTACTCTGTAACTTTACACTGTACTCTGTAACTTTACGCTGTACTCTGTAGCACTAGTATGGAGTACTACAGGGTTTTTGTTCTTGTCTGCTGAAAAGTTTTTTTTGTGCGTTTGTGCCTGTAAGGAGCCAATTGTTCCCAATCGACAGTTCCCTCACCCTCAAATTATTCCCATGTCTTTTTCTCCCAAGCCTTTGTCCAATCTGCTCTTACTTTTACTCGCCACCCAAACCAAAATCTAGCGGTATCTCGTTTGAGTGAGTGATCCCAACATTGTCTATATCAATTGTGACATTTGATTCGTTCGACTATTTGTGTTGTGTCGTGTCGGTTTGATTGGTTAGTTGATACAAATTATTTTGGTGAGTCACGCCTTTCCCTTTGTCGTCGTCGCTCAAACTTACTCCTTCCCTCCAATTGTCGTTGATTCGATTCATTGACATTCCAATACCGTTTTCGTTTCGTCTCTATCAGTTCATTCCATTGCCATTGCCTTAGTCATAATCATAGTCATTGCTATTGTCACTGTCATTGTCACCACCCACCACTTTCATTCCCCCACTCATTTCATCCCTTCACCCGTCAACTTAGTTTAATTTGATTCCATTCAATTGGTCTTGTTTTACCTTTCCGCTGCATGTCATTAAAATGTCCTACAACTACAATAGTAACGGTCTAAAAGATTCGCTTCCCATCCCTCAGAATTCTCTGTTGCAACTGCAACTGCAACCTCAATTGTCCCAAGTTTCAACTCCTCCGGGGATTAGCATCCATTCCAATGACTTGTTGTCACCAACTCCCCCTCCTTCGGCTTCTACTCCTCCCACGGGTAGTACCCAGCAGACTGTAGGTCCTAAGAAGGTGAATTTGCACATTGCTCATAGACGTTCCCCTAGTGAATTGACTACGTTGATGATTGAACAGTACAACCTTCAAAAGCAATTGGAGGAAGTACAAGCTCAACAAAAGCAGTTGTTGCAACAACAACAACATCATCACCATCAACAACAAGTTCTGGTTCCTTCTCAGCAACAGCAACTGCAATTGGCTTATCCGAATAGCGAGTTTCTTCCTCCTCCAGCACAATACCGTTCTCACTCTCGTTCAGGTTCAATGAACAATACTTCCATGGGCTCGGTAGTTGGTGGTCAAGCTCCGCAACAACAACTGTTGCAACCCCCACAACCCACTCACAGAAGAGCTGGTTCTGGTGGAGGTGCCAACTCAAGCATGGGACACAACAGAAGACATTCTTTAGGCTTGAATGAAGCTATTAAGGCTGCAGCCAATCAACGTCAGTCAAACAGATCTACGTTGAATCCTAATCAACAAAATCAGTCTCAATCCCAATCCACTGGCACATTCAAATTCCCAGACTCTGGTCCTGGCTCTGGCTCCTCTGATGAGTTGTCTTCTCCCACAGCAACTTCGCCAGGTGGTCACAATCGTTCTCGTTCTTTGGCTTATGGTCAACAGTCTTTTAAGTTCCCCCCAGATTCTACTGATACAAAAGAGTCATTGTTACCTCCAACCCCAACTTTCTCTGGTGTTCAAAGCCCTGAACGTAACAATTCAGGAAACCAAGGTCATCTGAGGCGTTCTTCTCATTACAGGTCTAACTCAAGAAATTATGATATCAATTCAAATTGGAGATCTCAACAACAACCTCTGCAACAACAACCAGGAAACAATAATAACAGGCGTAACTTGTCACAACAATTTGATCCTCCACCAGGAGGAATTTTTGTTCCAGGACATAAAAATCGTTCAGGTAGTCAAGGAGGCTCATCGATATCCTCTTTGTCGCAATTTCTCCCCTCTGGTTCACCTCAAGGAAACCAGACACAAGGAAATGTCAATCCTAATAATGGCAGAAAATCTCTCTTTGCTCCCTACTTACCTCAGTCTTCTTTACCAGGTCTTGTTTCTGAGGGTCGCTTGGTCACTGGTACTTTGCGTGTTAACAAGAAAAATAGATCCGATGCCTATGTTTCTACTGATGGTTTATTGGATGCAGATATTTTCATTTGTGGTTCAAAAGATAGAAACAGAGCACTTGAAGGTGACTTAGTTGCTGTTGAGCTTTTGGTTGTTGATGAAGTCTGGGAATCTAAGAAGGAAAAGGAAGAAAAGAAGAGAAGAAAAGATAACATTGTTACCAGAGGTCCTGGCAATTCGGTTCTCAGCGACGATATTCACAACGATGCAACATCAGCAAGTCAAAGTGTTGGATATGAGACATCTCATGGAATCACGAGTCCTGGTAAAGATGGATCATCGTCTGATGGAGCACCAATTTTACAGAGACGTGGTTCCTTGAAGCAAAGACCAACCATGAAGAAGAATGATGATGTTGAAGTTGAGGGCCAATCACTTTTACTAATTGAAGAAGAAGAAATCAATGACGATGTGAAACCTTTGTATGCTGGTCATGTGGTTGCGGTTGTTGACCGTATTCCTGGACAATTGTTTTCTGGTACTTTAGGCTTGTTGAGACCTGCTCAAGCTGCACAAGCGGCCAAAGATAAAAAGGATGGCAAGGAATCTCTGATCCAAACTCCAAGGGCTCCTAAAATTGTTTGGTTTAAACCCACTGACAAAAAGGTTCCTTTGATTGCTATTCCAACTGAGCAAGCACCAAAAGATTTTGTTAACAATCATGAAAAGTATGCTGATCAATTGTTCGTAGCATCTATTAAAAGATGGCCAATCACCTCCTTGCATCCTTTTGGTACTTTAGTTTCAAAATTGGGTGACATTGAAGACCCAAAGACTGAGATTGACTCCATATTAAGAGATAATAACTTTTTGTGTGATGAATACCCTGAAGATATGTCATTTGAATTTCCGAATTTGGAGGACGAACTCCAAAGCTCACAAAGAGTTGATTATGGAAATGATTATATTATTGCTTTCACTCAAACAGGTAGTTTCACAGATCATGCCTTGCATGTTAAGCGTATATCAGATACCAAAATCGAATTGGGCTTTCATGTTCCGGATATTTCTTACTTTATCAAACTGGGCTCTGCTTTAGACCGTAAAGCAAGGAAGAGATCGTCATCAGTATTTTTACCACAAAAGCTTTCTAACTTATATCCTGATTTCCTCACTGGTGTTGTTTCTTTCAATGAAAATATGAAGAAGTTGGCAGTATCTGTCGTTTTTGAAATTGACACCATGACTTTTGAAGTGGAAGATTTGTATATCCATGAATCTATTGTTGTTGCAAAGCAATTGGTAGGTTATGGACAATTTGACACTGTCATGGCTGGACTTGATTGTCCAACTATCTCATCGGCCACAGCTGATTATATCAAGACATTTAGCCTTATTGCTAAGGAATTTCGTCGCCAAAGATTGAATGATAAGAGCTTGGGTTTAACACCTAATTTGAACTTGTTGGACTTTTTGGATGATGAAAAGGTCAAGTTAGATTTGAACATTTACAAGGGTTCAACTGCTTACGATGTTATTACTGAAATTTCTCACAAGGTTAATAGTGCTATTGCTGCCAAAATCCATGCTAATATTGGAGATCGTGCCATGTTACGTCGTCAAGCTTTACCAACATTGCAAAAAATGGAGAACTTTGTCAGAAGAGCAACACTCTTGGGATTCCAAATTGATACTACTGATTCTGCATCATTACAGAAGTCTATTTTACTGATTGAAGATCCTGTGAAGAGACAATGTGTTGAGACATTATTGTACAAGTGCATGCCCCGAGCCAAATATTACATTGCAGGTAAGCAAGATCCTGATAGTTATGGGCATTACTATTTGAATCTTCCATTATACACTCACTTTACTGCACCATTAAGACGTTATGCTGATTTAGTTGTTCATAGACAACTCAAGTCTGCAATCCACAAGAATGAAGAGTATGAACAAATCAAAGATTTGGAATCTCTTCGTGCCACAGCTGATTACTGTAATTTCAAGAAGGATTGCGCAGCCAATGCTCAGGAACAGGCTATTCATTTGTTATTATCACAAACCATTAATGAAGTGAGTGAGAATGCTGGACAATTACTTTGTATGGGTATTGTGATTCAAGTTTATGAATCCTCATTTGATGTTTTCATTCCTGATTTGGGTGTTGAAAAGCGAGTTCATGGAGATCAATTACCATTAGTTAAGGCTGAATTTGATCGTACCAATAGGATTTTGGAGTTGTATTGGGAAAGAGGCGTTGATTCTGCTACATACATTCCACCAGATGAACAGAGTTCGTTATCGTATCGTACTTCAATCAAGAATAAGTACAGAACCAGTACTATTCAAGCCGCCAGATTACAGAACACGAGCACTCAAACGTTGGAGAAGAAGAATGAAACTATAATTGAACGGTTGTCGAAAATGAACTTGGAACCTCCCCGAGTCAAAGCACCTGCTTCATCATCTACAACTGATAGTCTAAAAGCATATTTACAGAATTGTATTACTCGAGTTGAAGGAGAATTTGCCATTCAAGAAATCAGAGAATTGATGCAAGTTCCTGTGTTGTTGAGAGCAGAAATTGGTATGGCTTTACCTTGTTTGACTGTACGTACAGTTAATCCCTTTGCCATTTATTAATGAATTATCATGCGTTTTCTAATATTTGTTTCCACGATTTATGACTTATAACTATAGGTTATATTAATTACTTTATCATTATAATTATCATTATTACTACTAATATATCCGCTAATCTGTATGGCTCTGCTACCTCCGCTTATCTCTATATGCTTGGTTATATGCAGGATAATCGATCTTGATTTTTAATATGTAAAAATTTTCGACCCATTTTCAATCAGTCATTCAGTGGTCCTTTTACCATTGACTACGATATCATCATGGCCGATAAGAGTTACAATGGGACCGTGACTCCCAAGCCTGTGTTACCCAAAGAATTGGAACAATTGAGAAATGTGGGGGTTACTCCGTTACAAACCCGTGTGGCCTCACCATGTACATTAAATCCGCCTATTGATAGCGATGGATTATCATGGCCAAGTTTAGGGGCCAGAAGTCGGATTGAACAGACGCCGGAAGAGGCCAAAGGACGAGAGGAACGTATAGCCGCGGCCGTGAAGACGATTTTGACCGAATTGGGTGAAGATGTCGACAGAGAGGGATTATTGGAAACACCAGAAAGATATGCTCGAGCCATGTTGTATTTTACCAAGGGTTATGAAGACAATATTCGTGATGTTATTAAGAGAGCTGTGTTTGAAGAGAACCACGATGAGATGGTTATAGTTCGAGATATTGAGATCTACTCGTTGTGTGAACATCATTTGGTGCCATTTTTTGGGAAGGCTCACATTGCTTATATCCCTAACAAGCGAGTACTTGGATTAAGTAAATTGGCAAGATTAGCGGAGATGTATGCCCGAAGATTCCAAGTTCAAGAACGATTAACTAAACAGATAGCCATGGCATTAAGCGAGATCTTGAAACCCAGAGGTGTGGCTGTTGTCATTGAAGCGGCTCATATGTGTATGGTCAGTAGAGGAGTACAGAAGACTGGATCTTCTACTACCACTAGTTGCATGTTGGGATGTTTCCGTGATCAGCAAAAGACCAGAGAGGAGTTTTTGACGTTACTTGGAAGAAGATAGTTAATATTATTAATATAGAGGCATTTAATGAGGTTACGATATTCAACTATATAAGTCATTAGTTATGTTCCGTATGAATTTATATACAATTGTGTTCTATGGTGGACCCAAACTGGAGCACGGCTTCATCATCTCCATATTGACCAATGATCTGGAACCCGGTGTTATCATAAGGTATCAGTAGCGCAGGGAGTCCTGCTAAGGAAGCAGGGACGGTGAACACATCGTTGACGTAAGCAGTCAAGAAGTTCTCCTTTGCGGTGGCCATGGCCTCTTCAAGTGTAGGAGGTTTGGTGATGGTTGTAGGGATCAAGAGGAAGTCGCATTTGGAATCATCACGTTTGATAAGTTCATGGAACAAAGGATTGGTCATATTGAAGATCTGGTTGAACTCTTTAACTAGTGCTTCTCGCTTCTGATTGGCCCGGAGATAATGGTTACCTGAGACTCCACTCAAGGTATATGTTCCTAAGATGATTCTTCTGATGGTCTCAATATGGAACCCTTTAGTTCTTGTCTCCGCCATTATCTCCGGTGCGGAGCTACTCCCAGCACCACCACCAGCAGTATGGCCATACCGTATACCATCAAGCCGTGCTAGATTAGAAGATGCTTCTGCGGTACAGATGGAGTAATATGCCAGAAGCAGCTTGGGGATATGAGGAATAGAAACTGTTCTAATCTGATGGCCCATTTGCTTCAACTGGCTCAATAGTTTCAACCATGAGTCTTTTATCTCCGGGACCAACTCTGTTACAAGACACTCAATGGGTATACCAATAGTCAAGGACGTCGATGCTGGGGATACAGGTGATAGCCTCTTTATTCTTCTTCTCGTCTCTATGGTCATACTTGTGGGATCCTTCTCGTCATATTGATCCAAAAGCTCATAGGCCCCTCTTAAGACAGCCATGTCTTTCGATACAATTCCAACGGTATCTAAACTTTGTGCATATGCAACCACCCCCCATCTGGAGATCCGTCCATATGATGGTTTATACCCAATTTGACCACAATAAGTAGCTGGAAGTCTCACTGACCCTCCAGTATCAGTTCCTATGCCGAAATCAGCAGACCCCAGAGCCACTGCTGCCGCTGTACCGCCTGAAGAACCACCTGCTACCCTTGGATTGTCTTCTATGGGATATTTGGGATTGAGCACAGGTCCAAAGACCAGGTTGGTGTTATTAGACCCCATTCCAAACTGGTCCAAATTGGTCTTACCAACCATTGTGCAATTGGGTGCATTTTCAAGTAGATCAACTACTGTGGCATTGAAGGGAGATTGATAGTTATCAAGTAGTTGTGCTCCACTTGTAGTTAGGCCTTCTTTGGTGACTATGTTATCCTTAATGACATACCGAAGACTGCTAGGCGGCAGTGACCGAATTAGTGTGGAGACATAAGCGTTGTATGGATCAGCCCCCGTTGTAAGGAACCGTCGAATCATGGTACACTATGACTGTACTATATACTATGACTTTAGTATACAGCTTTACTATACTATGGTATACTGTACTATACTATGTATACTGTACTATGTATACTGTACTATACTCTGTTCTATAAGTTACACCGTCGCTGTAGATACTATACCGCACAACTCTTATCGAAAATTTTTCAATGAGACAGAATCAAACCAGTTGCTCTTTTTATACCATCAACACACATAATGCAGTTGTTTGGATCAACCAGTAGCTCGTTATGGGCTTTGTCTACCAACTTGAAGTTTGCTCTTGCCACCAAAGTGTTTGCTCCGTTGACTATAAATACCGAACCAGACTCCGTGGTGCAATTGAAGGATAAAGATTTCGAATTGTTTGAACCCAATGCCATAGTCCGTTATTTGGCCGATGACTTTGAAGATGATTCCTTGGTTAATGCCGAGCAGACTATTTTGTATCGTGGTATCAAGCTGAACAAGAAGGAGAAGGCTGTAGCTGCATTGCAAGAGATGATTAATTGTGCCACTAAGTGGTACGCCAAGGCAGAAGTGACTGCTCATCAAGTGATTGTATTTGCCTCAGTCTATGCCATATTAAAAGATTCAGAGGATACAGACTCTGAAGTGTATCAATGGTTTAACCAGTTTAAGCAATTACCTAAAGTCCAAGATGCTATTGCCTTGGCTCTTCTGATCACTAAAGTTGAAAGAACCCCAGAAACCAATACGGGCGTCCGTAGAGTTAAGTTGGATCATAAGGTTAGAGTTTTAGGCAATAATATCTTGCCTAAGGAAGGTGAAAGAAATATCTTGATCACCAGTGCCTTACCATATGTTAATAACGTTCCTCATTTGGGTAATGTGGTGGGGTCTGTGTTATCTGCTGATATTTACTCTCGTTATGCAAAGAACAGAAACTATAATGTTCTTTTTGTTTGTGGTACCGATGAATATGGTACTGCTACTGAAACCAAGGCCTTGGAAGAAAAGGTTACTCCAAGACAATTGTGTGATAAATATAACAAAATCCATAAAGATGTCTATGATTGGTTTGACATCAACTTTGACTACTTTGGTCGGACTTCAACTCCTCAACAAACAGAAATTGCTCAAGATATCTTTAACAAGTTACATCAACATGGTTACTTAGAGGAACAAACCAACGAACAATTGTATTGTGAAACCCATAATGCTTTCCTTGCTGATAGATTTGTTGAAGGTACATGTCCTAAATGTGGTTATGAAGATGCTAGAGGTGATCAATGTGATAAATGTGGTAATTTGTTGGACCCTTTTGAATTAATTAATCCTCGTTGTAAAGTTGATGATTCGACTCCTGTTAAGAAAGAATCCACTCATATTTACCTTAAATTGAATGAATTGGAACCAGAATTGAAAGAATGGGTTGCTGAAGCCAGTGAAAGGGGCCATTGGTCCAAAAACTCCAAGACAATCACCAACTCTTGGTTGAAACAAGGCTTAGAACCAAGATGTATCACTCGTGATTTGGTTTGGGGTACTCCAGTTCCCTTGGAAGGTTACGAAAAGAAGGTGTTGTACGTCTGGTTCGATGCCTGTATCGGTTATGTTTCCATTACTGCAAATTACTTTAAGGACAAGAATCCAAACGATTGGGAAAAATGGTGGAGAAACCCCGAAAACGTTGAATTGTATCAATTCATGGGTAAAGATAATGTTCCATTCCATACCGTGGTCTTCCCATCTTCTTTAATTGGTACTCGTGATAAATGGACTAAATTACACCATTTAAATACTACCGAATACTTGCAATACGAAGGAGGTAAGTTCTCTAAGTCTAGAGGTGTTGGTGTTTTTGGTAACAGTGCTAAGGATACTGGAGTTCCCGCATCTGTTTGGAGATACTATTTGGCAAGTGTTAGACCAGAAACTTCAGACTCTCATTTCTCTTGGGATGAATTTGTTACCAAGAATAACAGCGAATTGTTGGCTAACTTGGGTAATTTTGTTAACCGGGTAGTTAAATTTGCCATTGCCAAATACAACGGTGTTGTACCTGAGTTCAACACCAAGAACATTAAGGGTTACGAGGAATTTGAATCTGATGTCAACGCCATCTTAAACAACTATAATGATCAAATGGAACAAGTTAACATGAGAAGAGGTTTGGAAATTGCCATGTCCTTGAGTAGTAGAGGTAATTTGTTCTTACAAGATAACAAATTAGATAACAGTTTGTATTCCAACTTCCCAGAAGTTTCAGATGCTGTTGTTGCTGTTGCCTTGAACTTGATTTACTTAGTTGGTGCTGTTATTTCTCCATTTATGCCAGAAACAAGAGATCAAATTGATGAAATCTTGAACACTCCAAGCTTGTCTATCACAGACAAGTTTGTTTTACCTTTGGAACCTGGCCATTGTATTGGTAAGGCCCAATACTTATTCAAACGTATAGACGAGAAGAAGATTGAAGAATGGAGAGCCAAATATGGCGGTCAAAAGAAGTAGATTCGAGACAATCATAGTTTAAAGATAGATAATTAGAAATGTTTGTTAGGAATGAGGATTCGTACAATTTTAGTAAGGTGAGTTTACATAATTTTGCATTCGTATATTCTTAATATACCAGTAGAAATTCGCAAGTAGTTGAAATACGAGATGATGAAATACGAGGGAATAAAATAGTACGAGGAGAAAATATTAAACTTTATACGAAGCCATTAAACTCAATAATCTATGTGTATATCTCTTTTAGTACTCATATCATCACTCCATTATGCACCATTTAAAGGTGCCGCAGTTTCGGTTACACGAAGTAACACATATGTTAAGAAGAAGCATTCTGATATCTTATTTGGGTTCACCTCATATCACAACCTGTACAATTAGTGGACTTATTTTTTGGAAGGTTTTATGGTTTATTTGGTTATCTATATACTCTATATACTATGAGCCCTAGAAAAGGGTTTAATTACGCCCAAAAAGGGCTTAGGGTCCCCATCACTTAGTATTACCAGGTGCCCGAGTACGTTTCCGTATCTGCTTGGGATGTTGGTACATTCTAAGGAAGTCTCTTGGAATCTTGTCATGATAATAAGCCTCACTACCACTGGAGTAACCACTCAAACCTGGGCTGATACAAGCGTCCGATCGGTACAGATCACCACTAATGATCCGCTCCAGACCATTACTGTTCAGTTCAGCAGTGGGGAGATACTCAGAGAGCAGAAGAGGGGGACTAGTAGGCTGAAGTGGGACTTCTTCTACTTCCTGAAACATGTCGTTAGGGGTTTCAACAACTGAAGAAGCAGCTGGGGGTTCAATTGAGGGACTGAAGACTTTGACCGGTTCTTGGTTAAGCTCAAGAGGTTTTTTCCATTTGTTAGGCTCAAAGGAACAATCGCAGTCATTGTCTGTCTCAGTCTCCATAGCCTTTGCTTGGCTAGACTTAGTTTGATAGTCGGTGTACTCAAAGATCACGAGGAGTGCTTTTTCAAGTAAGGAAGCTTGAAGTGGTGGAGTAAATAAGATGTTCTCCTTGTCATCGGTCTCAACAGCAATGGTAGTAGCTGGAGTCTCAATGGGTACATGATGGGAAAGGGGGGTGGGAAGGGTGCTTGGAGCAGTGTCAATGGTAACTGGCAGGCTGCTTGAAGTAGTCAATGCTTTCCCAGCTTGATTGTCGCAGGACATTGGCAGGACAATGGCGTCAGAAGTGAGCGCCAGTTCAAGGATATCTTGTTGGTGGTCACGTACTTTGTCATTAACTTGGTGACGGTGGAAGAAGTTGTGGAACTTCTTGCGGAAGGCAGAGAGTTTGGCCCTGGAGAGCCGATGCTAGTTCTGGAGAATTTCATAATTCTGTAAACTGATGTGTTGTCTGATTAAAGAAGAGGAAGAAAGAAATCCAAGATGCTCAGCGAGTAGACCTCTTTATATACCCAAAGTTTTCGCAGCCATTAGGAGAGGTTCCATATACTTTTAAGTACACAGAGACTCCTAATTAGGAAATGGTTCCTCCGGTGAAATTTCGCAGCCAAGGATTACCAGACTGAGTGCAGCGGTAATAAAGTAAGCTACAGTTTTGCAGCAAGAATAAATAAGGGAGGTATTGAGTATAATTTGATATAATGTTATGGGAGTACGAGGTCTTGCATAATTGAACAGATTAGTTCACTAATAACAACAAATAATGGCGCATCATTTATTACTTCTCTACATAGTACACAATTTCTTAGGTTCAATTATGATCCACTTTGTTGTCACCATTCCACGCTGAGCCTCTCTTAGTCTAACCCTTACTCGTTTTCTCCTTTTGGATAATGGGGTCATTCATCTTGGTATTGTTGTTGTTCTGGGTTTTCCTTGCAGTCTGCTGTAGTTAACCTTGAAGTAATGTCGGTGTTTCTTATCTGCACAGGAAACATGTAATTGGGATTATGGTTATCCAGATTATGAACTCCCTCCGTAAACCTTGCACTTTTCAGCTTGAACCATTACTGCTCATTTAATGAACTTTTGTGGGGTCGTTTAAACTGAATCTCATTGTACGGTACATCGGGGAAAATCTTCAACCATGTGGTTCAATTGGTCTACAGCTCCAGTTTCATATGGGCATAATTCAATGCTGTTCAACTGATGAAACTATTGCGGGTTCATTGCAACCTCATTTGGCAAATAATTTGCAGTCAGATTAACCCTAGAATAGTTATAAACGAATTCAACTGTGCCTTTACGTAAGTATCGATAATATATGTTTTATTTCGTTCCGATAATTGCCTCTATAAACTCGGTATAAGACTGCTTTTCCATGCAGTCTAGCCGATATTGTGACACTTGGGCCATCGGGCACCAGTTCGGAGTCGAGAGGATCAACACGAGCCCGGGGCTCTGTACATTATAAGCACACCAACAGCAACTTATATACAGTAGTAAGTGGGTTCACATGGAGTCATCAAGTATTTTTTGGCGTGGTCAGCCGGAGTTGGAGGGGAGTTACCAAAGCCTTATCCCAATACGGATGTAGACGGGTGTACGATAAAAGTAGGGTGCTAGTAATAGTAATTGTAGGAGTACTATTGCGACTACTAGTTAGTGGCAGTAGTAGTACGACTAGTTAGTAGCAGTAATACACACTGTACTTACGCTATCTTACTAAAATTTACTCTATGGGCATTTAGTGGTCCCAATCCATTTCCTTTCCGATTCTTCTTGAAGGTGGCAGCTGAGTCGCAATGATTTTGTACGCTCAAAGATGTGAAAATTCACAAGTATAAATACCCCAGGCGTCCCCTCGTTTGTCATCTCCAGCATTTTATTTACAACACTTATACCTGATTTACTATATTATGGCAAGCATTGCTAAGAAGTCGCTTGTGCTAGGCATGGTAGCGGGCCTGATAGTTCCACCTTTGATTTGCAAGCTCTACATTTATCCAAGCATGGTGCTGGAACCTTATAAAGAAGTGGTTAATCTTCGACACACCATAGACCATTTGGGATGGCATGTACGGAACCTTCAAGAGGAAGCGGGAATAAAGGAAGAAAATCTTTATGTTCCGATGCTGTACTTTCAAGGTCACTAATCATATTTCATCATTCATTACTTGAGCTTAATGTGATTAATACCGTTGGGCATTACGTATGCTGCGATTGTATGCAGTACAGATAATAATACGAGTAAAGAACTTACGTGGGGTAATAGCAGGCTCCGAAACCCACCACACATTTCTTGGTTGATCAAATTAGAATAATAATATGGCATAAATTTAGGTTTTAAAATACAGGCATTTAGTATACAAAAAGAATAAAATTTGAAGATTATTTTTTTCTTCATGTCAAGCTTTTAAGCAGGCATTGATCATCATCGTCTTCCTCGTTTTCTTCTCCATAATCAATATTATCAAATGCAGTATCAAGGTCTTGTCTCGTAATGCTCATATTTCTGGATTCCCAATTACTTAACTCTTTAGAGTCCTTCAAGTCTCCACCAGTAATCACCCGAATCAACTTCATTTTGAAATCTTCACTTTGTTTGCTGAAATCAAGTCTCTCTCGCTTCAAAGACGGTACACTCTTGTGATGACCGATGCTTTGTCCAACTCGGATAAGTGTTTCCACCGACAGTTCCAGGTTATGGACCAAATCTTGATCAAACTTAAATCGAGTCTTATCAAAGAGAAGTAAAATGGTCGAGCCGCCAAACTTGAAGTACCCGATCTCATCTCCTCTGTCTACTTCAGTTCCTTCTTCTACAGAAAGAACAATAGACCCCACCATCATTGCTCCGATACATGCATACACTACGGTACCAAACTTTTCAGTGTCTATAACGATAATGCTTCTGACGTTTTCTCCATAGACATCCAACTTACTACGGATAGCCATGGGGTTCACAGTGTAGTATTCTCCATCAATGTGCTTAATAGATCTTATTCTTCCCTTCACAGGACAATGGAAACGATGATAATCTTGAGGTGCAAGGCGGAAAATACCCAATGAATAATTGGAGTCGTTGGCAATGTCTTGGAAATGACCATTGAAAAGCTTAATGACGCTAAAGTTTCTTCCCTTGATCCAAAACTCAGTTGCATCATTAACAGTTCCAAATGCTGTACAACGACAATCTGCTGGTGAAACTATGATATTACTATCACCTTCATTTGGTCTTGCGTCGCTCTTAAGACGTCTGTAAAAGAAGTCATTAAAAGTTGCATATTTCTGATAATCATCCTCTAAACAGTCCGATAAATCAAGCTTGTGGAACTTGATGAATGATGGAATATCCTCCTTCAGCTCCGGGCTATCAAACTTGGCACCCTGTTTAACAGTTAACTTCTTAAGAAGTATACGGAAGTGTTTGGACTTGGACAGATCCACACCATTATAAAGAAGTCTGATCCCCATTCTAACGTATACACTCATCTTCTCTTCTAGGATGATACCTGTGGTACGATCTTGCACCAAGATATTGGCTGAATGTGATCCCAATTGATACTTCCCGTAGGAAACCTTCATTACAATCTTCAGGAACCATTTCCTGGTGGCTATTTGAGGTGTGACATACGAAGCTACCAAAAACTTACTCACAATACTCCAATCTTTGCTTGCACATATAGCAACATGGGTAACGATATCAATGTCTTGTTTCTTACTGAGTCTTTTCTGACAACAAATAGGACATCTTTCTATTTCAAAGATCCGAAGACTCTCGTTATCTCCTTCACCTTCATTATTGATATGAGTTTGAACTGATTCAATAATCTGGTCATAGGTTAAACTATCACCAGACCAAGGAGTTTTATCATAATCCGCAAAAAATTTGCCCACAATGCTGTCACTGTTCTTACAACCCAAAGTATCCAATAAGGAAATCAATTCAATGTAGTCATAAGTTTTTGATTCGTTCAGCAAAAATTGGTCCAATAGGATCTCCCAGAATCTTCGAGTGAGCGAGTGATAAGTTTCAAATCTTGCACCGATCTTCAATTTGGGTTGACTTGAATCAGCATACTTTTCGCGGAACACTTGTAAGTCCAAGTTCATGGTTCTTAATTTAGAAGCATTGGCATTCTTATCAGACAGCGAGGATTTATGTTTAAGAGATAATCGATTCCGTTTGGACTGTTTCATTGGTTTTGTCTTGGGAGTCTCTGAATCATCAATTACCTTGATAATGGGGTGGTCTATTTCATAAGTGGAATCAAAGTCCGATAAGGATACATTTGCACTAGAAGAATCTGGTGTAGATAATTCGTTTTTAACAGTTGCAACTTTAAGAATGTCTTTCATTGGTAACGTGACATTTGCTATCATATCATGGAATGAAAAGTGGTCTTTATCTAAGACAGAAAACTGAATGTCGTAATTCCGTTCACTAGACAAGATTTCAAAAGCCATACGTTCATGAAACACTGGATTCAAGGTATGTCTCTTCCAACTTGTACGGAATGTCTTCTTACCAAAAGTTACCACCACAAAGGGGTCAATATCATATGTGGTTCTGGTAAAGTTCCTATACGGTGGAAGATCAGAACATGAAACAATCTCTAGAAACACAACCCCATACACATCTCGTTTAGAGATTCTGAATGGTTCATCTGTTTTATCTGTGGACGCTTTTGAAAATCCCAATCTTGATCGTCTCAGGGGTTTCTTGACGGGGCCACTGTGGAAGCTGGAACCACTAGGAGTTCTACTTAGGGCAATGGATGAGGTCTCGGTATAAATCGTAGAAACATCACTATCACTGGCAAAATTACTACTGGCATCCTTCTCAGCAGTTGCTATTCTCCGGACACTCAAGAACTTGCTATTACTACCTGACCAACCACCACCAGCTGCTGCTGTTGACGAGTTAACGGAAAGTGAGCTGCCATTGAAGTTACCAATGGAGTTGTCACCATGGAGGTACAGTTGTCTATCGTCTAGATTCATATGGGAAAACTCCACGGTAGTGGTACGTACAGACTCAATATCTGACTGGTCATCAATAGTAATAGCAGCCTCATAGAACCCTTGTTCATTGGGCATATAATAGTCTTGATCGGGGTTAGGGAAGTTCAACAGTTTGAGCCAACTTATGAGCATGTTTTGTTTTGTTGATGATGTCGCCACAGGAGGCAACTGTAGCAAGCCCGAGGTATCAACCGTCTCCGGTCTTCCCACAACCATCGTTGAGTCCTTGAGGTCAGGCGTAGAGTTGCCAGCATCAATGACGGCTACTTGGGGGACAGGAATATGAGAATTGCTTACAATGTTGATGGATAGTTCCAGTCCATCCAGCTTCAGCCGAGCTCTCTTTGATGGCTGACATAGTTCAAACGATAAAAGAATAGAGCCTGGTATGTATCCGTGTTTGTCGTCACTGGAATATAACTTGTACCACTTAAGTTCTGATGGGTTCTGGAACTTGTTGTCTTTGTTGAAGAAAATGTCTGTTATTATCAACCTCAACTCCCCTAAATATGACTTGAAACGTTTATGCTTGTCCCATACAGTTAAGTTCAATATTTGGGTGTGATCATTGTGTTTCAAAGGAAGGATCAACACATCATCCCAAGACGGCTGAGACGTATTACACTTTCTCAGTGTCTTTTTACGTTCATTGTTCAATGTAGCCACTAGTATAGGATTGACTGGTTTCCTTCTATGTTTCAGTTTCTCCTCGCCTGAAACATTAGGCGCAAAGGTAGTCAAATCAGCGGCTTTGAAGGCATTAATCTGGAGATATAAGTCCGAAGTTTGCTTTCTCAGTGAGTTCATATTGGAATGGACAGTGGAATTAACTGAGACAAAAAAGAATTAAATGCATAAACATTAACTAGATAAATAAAAATAATATGGGATTGACAAACTAGTAAGAATTTGAGTATATATATTAAGCAACGTAGGCTTGTAGTTAGTAGTACGCTGGTGAGTAGTGTCTTCTGATGTCACTTTGTTTGACACACCTGTGTTGGTGGGGTAAAAGAAGTACAAATAAGGGAATAGGACATTTTGGCGTGCATACACGACTGGCACCGCGGCACAGATATTTTTTATGGTGTAGTCCCTACGCGGATATACGATAGAAGTAGTATATTTAGGTTCGTATTTATTTCATGTACGATTCGGATCATGCAATTACTATATACGAGGACAATATAAATAATAATTTCATCACTTCATCAACAGATTAACAACTGACTTAACACTTAATCGTTTAATGTCTGTATATGTTTGTCCAGTACCAACAAACAAAATAGGAACTTTTGTAGCCATCACCATATTAATCATAGTTCCTACTAAATCTCCAACAGTATCAACTTTAGATATAATGAAGAAATCCAATTTCCTCTTACTACCAAATGCATTATTGAAATTGATTGCTTGTTCAACAGAATCACTTCCAACAAGGGCTTCTCCTACCATAATAATTTTATTAGGATCAGCAGCTTCACCAAATTTCTTTAATGGGGCCATCAATTTGGCATTAGAATGCGTCCGTCCTGCAGTATCAATTAGAACAACATCAAATCCATTGTTACCAGCAAATTCAATTGCCAGTTTAGCTGTTTGTACAACATGATCTCCTCCACCATAACCCTTTTCAAAAATATCAATTTTGGTCGATTCAACATTATTCAATTGTTGAAGATTATTAACATGCACTTTTAATTGTTCTACTGCACCACTTCTAAATGTATCACAAGCACAAATAAGTACATTTAAATGATTTTGTAAAAGCCAATAGGACAATTTGGCTAAATTTGTGGATTTACCAACTCCATTGACACCAACCACGGAAATAACATATGGACGGCCCAGTTTATTCTTTTTTATATCGTAAAGTAAATCAGTACCAACATTTGGAGTTAAAATCTTGGTCAATTCATCAATCAATGTTTGTCGATATAATGTTAATGTTATATTGGATTTTGATTGAAGTTTCTCTTTGATTCTAGATATGATTGACGTAGCAGTTTGAGGAGCTATATTCTTAGATACCAATTGATCATAGAATTTCTTTGAAACTTCATCCAAATTAACTGTCCCTGTGAAATACGAACTAAACTTAGAGAAAATTGAACCAAATTTGGATGTTTCAACTGTCTTTTCCTCATCAGATTCATATTCTTCATCCTCTAATAATTCATTAAGTTCTTTAACCAATACTAATTCATTTTCCTTTGTAAATGCACCTTGATCAACGGTTAATGTTGATAAAAGATTTGGATTTGAATTTGAATTTGAATTTGCACTTTCAACTTTTTCTGGTGCATCATTAGAATAATCCAATATTTTACCATCAGAATCATCAATCTCATCACCATTCCATTTCCTTAACTTCTTCCCTGGTGCAGTCTTTCTTTTATCAGTTGTAGTTGGAGTAAGTGGATTGGGTGCACCACTTCTTGGTGCACCCCCTAAAGGAGTAGAAGAATTGGAATTTATGTCTTCTCCAATACTTGTAGTCTTTGTTTTCATGAGTTGGTTAAACTGTAAATCTGCTAGTGATTTGAACTTCTCCATATTGATCTCCTCTTCTTCATACTTATTGAATGTCTTTAAAATGCTTTGCAAAGTACTCTTAACTTTATTCCCATCCAAAGTGACAACCCCATCAAAATATAACGCTACATAGGTATCATGCTCGGAGTTTTGGAAGGCATAGAACTTTTTCCGATTAACAGTGTTGGTAAAAAAGTTGCTGTCTAATTCCACAGCTGTCTCATTGACAATGGTCCCTATAAATTCATTGAATGCATGAACTTTATTATTGTGTTGATATTCAACCTTCCCTGAAGTTCGGAACACAATTAATGATTGAGACATTGCTTAATATGATCTTTCATCAAGCAGCTAAAAGTATTATCGGTGATTAATTTTTTTGATCACTGACCAACTAAGTAGATTTTGCGGGTACTGCATATAGAGTTGCTTTTTAATGTTATGCCTCTTGATAGTGAAATGCAGTATCGCAATCAGCCACACCATATGAATGATTCCAATAATTCTAATACAGTAAACGGACAGTCGTGAACAAGCAGTTAAGGGAAGGAAAGTATCAACTTGAAAATAAAAAAATAGAAATGGCGTCACAGACAGGATTCGAACCTGCGCAGGTAAAACCCAACGCCTTAGCAGGGCGTCGCCTTAACCACTCGGCCACTGGGACTCCATATAATACAATTGCAAGTTTTTCTTAGACGACTAAACAAGCGTCCGCGCTGCCATAAATCTGCGATTGTAATTCTCAAATAGTTAAAGTTTACTTTTTTCAAGCGCTTGAGGTTTAGTGGTGTAGCGGCTATCACGTTTCGTTTACATATTGCGATTGCAAAGTAAGCGCCGAAAAGGTCCCGAGTTCGATCCTCGGCTAGATCAAGCTTTTTTTTCCCATTTTATACTAATTGTTTAGTAGTTAATGTTCATGTATATACTCATTACTGTACACCATGTTCCATAAGACTAAGTTAATCATAACACTACTTCTTTGTTAAGGAGAATAATGTTAGGTAGAACGGCAAAAATAAATACGCTGGATTCCTGGTACTCATACGTGAAGAGATTTAGTCACGTGATAAAGTCTTCAAATTAGAAGTACTTGCTAATAAGTAACTACTTAAAAAATAGTCTAACTAACCCTAGTTATAATCCTATATTAGCTAAATTTCTTAAATATGAGACGGATTTCAAACAAGTTATTGGCTACCGAATGAACAAATTACTTAAAATATGGTTTGAAATACTCCAAAATGGGCCACACACTATGTAATATGCTCCTTTAATCACAAATTAATTAGAGAGAACTCAATGTGAATAATTGCTTTTACCGTAGAAATTAAGGTAAAATAAATGCAAAAGTGACTGTAGTCGGTATAGGTTTATTTTTCTATAAACTGGAGACATTGTGCTTTTTTACAATGCGATATGTATCCGTTACCCAAAAGTAGGCTGCATTTTTGTCTTGAACTTCACAAGGTGCAAATAAATGTATTGGATAACTTACTCTATGGTCTACTCTTATTTAAGAGAACAAGAAGATATCGTTTAGGTTTTTATAAAAGAATCATGTCAATGAGAATGTCTGTTATGTCACCTGGAAATAAAAGCATTTCGCCTTTCCACTTCAACCGAAAAATAATTGAATGCTTGAATAATTGTGCTTGTGGTAGTTATTATAAAGAGGTGAGTGTCCGATTTTGTTAATGGGTCTACCAAATTAACCAGTTGTAACTAATATATAATTAGTGCTTACAACAGCATTTTCATATAATTGTTGCAAAAAAAAGTACAATATCGCGAAATGAATGCAGAGGCATTGGTAAAAATACTTTAAAACTCAGCAAACAAAATGATTTATTAAGCCAGAAAGGATCACAAGAGATAGCAAATAATTATTTTCATCCTTATACTAAGCTGAAACCGTCTAAACACTCAGGAATATTTTCATTTTGGCCAGGGAGTGTTTTGTTATACACTCTCATTGATCTAGAACGGTGCAAAAGTTGGTTACAACAGGAGCCTGCGTAGCGTAATGGTTAACGCGTTTGACTTCTAATCAAAAGATTGCGGGTTCGACTCCCGCCGTGGGTTTACTTTTTTCTTTTAGGTGCTGAATTACCGATACTCTAACTATCCAGTATGTCCTGATGCAAATCATAACTATTTCTTTTTGCAGAAATCAATTACACTCTATGAAGGCACGCAACAATTATGGGTGACCAGGGGCTGAAGAACATAGCCTTGATGCCTAGTACATTTAGTTCACAGCCCAAGGGAAAAAGATCGCAAAATAATGTGACTGAGCGTTTGCTTCTAGAGGCTGTTTGACAACTGTTACGTCTGATCGTACGACGATAAAAGTTTACATCAGTGAGGGCCAATTAAGTAAATCATGAACCAAAATAGGTTCATCTGATTCAATGCTATAAAAGAACATACAAACAAAATCAAACCATATAAGCACAATCCATCACATGTCAAGAACAAAAGTAGAAAGCGTAAAACAAATTAAAGTGACAACTATTCAGAGATGCAGAGATGCTATTGCATGCATCACTGATGAAAGTCAATATGTAAATACGACTGTAAGCCAGAATGTCGAATACAACCAGGTATTCTCTATCTCATGGGGCTCATATAATTATGACAATTAAAAGATAGCATCTAATGTGCAACAGATACATAATGCTGCCAAGCATGCCATTAAACATGATTGTCCGCCACCACTTGAAGATTGCTGTTGGACATACATTGGTTGTTGTGCTTGATAGTAGCCACCTTGTTGTGGGGGGTAGCCGTATTGTTGCTGTTGTGGAGGATAAGCATTATAACCTTGTTGTTGATAGCCACCTTGCTGATGGCCACCACCCCATCCACGTTCTTGTTGATCTGAGTATCCTTGTTGCTGATTTTGAAAGTTTGGTGGTGGCCCATTAGGAGCCGAATAATTGCCACCGTTATGGCCCGGTGGTGCACCACTTGGTGCTCCGTAGTATTCTTTCGCCGACATTGAATATGTTTGTCTACTAAAAAAGGTTGATATTAATTATCCTTGTTGAGACTATTTAGTTAAATAATCAGTGGGGAAAAAGATACTACCCTTAATGCGGACAACGATGTTTTCTTATATGTATAACGGTCATATCACTATGCATTCTACGTGTGCAGCAAGTTTTCTTACTTTCGGGCTTAGTAGGCAATGACCTCACAAAGAAATATGCGTCGGCATTGTATACAGGGACACCCATCACACAATAGAGTAATCGGATACTCAATGTCCACTGAATGTGTGCACTCGGTGTTCGAGATATAAGTTTGCAAAGTACGGCACCTTGTAGTTTAATTTACGAGGCCACAATCGATAAAGACATATATATGAGAACAAAATCAATATGCCATCAACTATATAAACACAATATAGGCAGTATTCTACCTATATTAGCTTACTTTAATGTACGAACATTGCAGTAATTTTATGCTCATTATTAAATGTGGTTTAGTTGACTCTTTGTTTATTCATGAACACTTTTATCACAATAGAGTTTTAAATTAAAAAGGACGATCATTTAATTATCGTGACGTTATGTGACAATTTCATTGATATTTAGCCTTGTATAGTTGAGTAATTATTTTCTGTCATTAGACCTAAAGTACATGTGCTAAAAGCAAGTACTGTATTACAAAATCAAACATAGCTCACACATAAGTAACTAGTGCTACTACAATCGTCCACTCATAAACAGAACAGTACTTTACCAACTTAAATTAATGGAATACTTAATAAGTACTTAATAAATTCTGTATATGTCTCGTTAACAGTTCAACCGGTACATCAGTCACTTCCTACTATCATTATCATAAGACACAATATCTTGATGTAAAACATGACTCGTTGTATAGTCACTTGAAATCTTCACGCACGTGACCTTATTAGGTCTTATAGCCCCAACAGTATACTTTTTCAAGTCTTATACTGCAACATCTTGTGCGGGTAACTCCCAGATTGGCATACTGTAGAGGAAATTTTTTTTCGATTTTTGAGACTTACAAAAATCGTTACCATATATGCAGGTAAGCAGACCTGTGCGCAGTCGTTCCTTTGCCATAGTGAAACTTTGAATCCAACTTCCTTAAAAAAATTTTCAGCTTGTTCAAGTATACATAGACGTTTTTTCATAATCTTGGTACCATAGTCGAAGCATCAACATAGTCATGTCTGAACAAGAATTCGTTGAAGAACAACCTCAAGAAGTTGTCCAAGAGGAATTGCAATTAGTTGAATTAGCTACCGCTATCCCAGCTGATGTCCAAGCTGCTCAACAAGAAATCAAGTTGTTCAACAAGTGGTCTTTTGAAGATGTTGAAATCAAGGATGTATCTTTAGTTGATTACATTCAAATTAGACAACCTATCTTTGTCTCTCACACTGCCGGCAGATACGCCTCCAAGAGATTCAGAAAGGCTCAATGTCCTATTGTTGAAAGATTGACCAACTCTTTGATGATGAATGGTAGAAACAACGGTAAGAAGTTGAAGGCTGTTAGAATTGTCAAGCACGCTTTGGAAATTGTCCACGTTTTAACTGAACAAAACCCTGTCCAAGTTGTTGTTGACGCTATTGTCAACTCTGGTCCAAGAGAAGACTCCACCAGAATCGGTTCTTCTGGTACCGTTAGAAGACAAGCCGTTGATGTTTCTCCCTTAAGAAGAGTTAACCAAGCTATTGCCTTGTTGACCATTGGTGCTAGAGAAGCTTCTTTCAGAAACATCAAGACTATTGCTGAATGTTTGGCTGAAGAATTGATCAATGCTGCTAAGGGTTCTTCTACTTCTTATGCCATCAAGAAGAAGGATGAATTAGAAAGAGTTGCTAAGTCTAACCGTTAAGACTATCATTGCATTCCCTTTTTCTATTTTATATTTTTCTTCCATACTATCAACCTAATGTATAAAAGTGTCTATAAACTAAGATGTACAATATTTAAAAAAGAAAGATACTCTAAAGTTTGGGGATTTGTAACTTGGTTTTGTAGAGTTTATAAAGGGAATACTCTAATAAATATAAATGTGTCTAAAGTACAGAAGCTTATTACTATTGATGGTGACACCATAAGCCATATAGCGCTTTTTGTGTAACTTTATCCCAAAAGATAATAGCCCTCTGGGTATGAAGGCTGATCAGATATTGTCGAGCCTCTTTTAATAGAGCATTACCATTAAACATCTCCGTAACCAGCATAATAATATAATGAGTGGCTCAGACTCCTTGACAAAAGGAATAGAACTTGTGCAGAAGGCTATTGAAGCCGATACCGCCACCAAATATGAAGAAGCTTACAAATTATATTATAATGGATTAGACTATCTTATGTTGGCCCTTAAATATGAAAAGAATGCCAAACTGAAGGAGTTGATTAAGTCCAAATTTCTGGAGTATTTGAATAGAGCAGAGCAATTGAAGGAGTATTTGAGCAAAGAAGAAGAAAGTAAACGATCGGGTGAAAGTTCAGCTACCAATGGATCCACTAGAGCAAAAAAATCTGGCGGAGATGATGGTGATGATGATACAAAGAAACTTAGAGGTGCTTTAGCTGGAGCTATTTTACTGGAGAAACCAGATGTGAAATGGTCTGATGTTGCTGGGTTAGATCTGGCCAAAGAAGCTCTTAAAGAAGCAGTCATTCTACCTGTGAAGTTCCCTCAATTATTTACTGGTAAACGGAAACCAACTTCTGGTATACTTTTATATGGTCCTCCAGGTACTGGTAAGTCATTTTTGGCCAAAGCTGTTGCTACTGAAGCCAATTCAACTTTCTTTAGTGTATCTTCATCTGATTTAGTATCTAAATGGATGGGTGAATCCGAAAGACTTGTGAAACAATTGTTCACAATGGCCAGAGAAAGTAAACCTTCTATTATTTTTATTGATGAAGTCGATGCATTGTGTGGACCCAGAGGTGAAGGTGAAAGTGAAGCCAGTCGGAGAATTAAAACCGAATTATTGGTACAAATGAATGGGGTGGGGAATGATTCAAGTGGTGTTCTTGTATTGGGAGCTACAAATATCCCTTGGCAATTGGATGCTGCCATTAGAAGAAGATTTGAAAGAAGAATATATATTGCATTGCCAGAATTAGAAGCAAGAACAAGAATGTTTGAGTTAAATATTGGTGATGTTCCTAATGAATGTACTTCTCATGATTTGAAATTATTGGCAGAGATGACAGAGGGATATTCTGGTTCGGATATAGCAGTTGCTGTTAGAGATGCAATGATGGAACCAATTCGTAAGATTCAGCAGGCTACCCACTTCAAACACACAGAAAATGGGAAACTTACACCTTGTTCACCAGGAGATATAGGTGCTAAAGAAATGAGCTGGGAAGAATTAAGTACAGATGAATTACAAGAGCCAGCATTGACTATAAAGGACTTCATAAAGGCAATCAAGAACAATAGACCAACTGTTAATCAAGATGATATTTCTAAACAAGTGAAGTTCACAGAAGAGTTTGGTCAAGAAGGTAATTGAACAAAATTAATATAATGATTGCATATTTTTAAGTCTATTAGAATAATGAAACGTACCTTTTTGAATTATTATTGTTGTCATCTTCTTTCTGGAGATCTATCTCTTAATTTATGAGCAAAAAGATCATCACCTTGATCACCACGACGGTTATTGCTACTACTTTTTCTTCTTTCACGTCCTCCACGATTACCACCACGGCCCCTGCCACGACCACCGCCATATGCTCTATGGCGACGATCCTCAGAAACAGGTTCGTTGTCTGCGCTGTTAATAACTGCATCTAATTCCTGCTCAACGCTTCCTAGCTTAGATGCAAACAAATCTTCCTCTGGCTCCTCTACCTCCTTTCTAACTTCCCGAGGCTCTCTTTCACGGTAGTTATTATTATTACGTCTACCACCTCTGTTGATTCTTCCGTAGTGTCTTCTGTCCGGTTCGCCGTGGAGCAAGTAGTATCTTGAAAACATAGCAGCATTAGAAACTTTCTTGTCAGACTCAAAAGCAAACCTCAAGTATAAAACTACGGACGACTGATCTTCATCCATTACAACAGGGACGTCAGCAACTTCTGGAGTTTCTGATAACGGCTGTGCCTCTTCAACTACTTTTTGACCCAATCTACTACCCAAATCTTGAGACTTCTGGAATGCTATAGTTGAATTATATGGTTTAGATTCACGTTCTTGCACCATCTGAGCCACCAATTCTGGGTTCTTGAGGGTTTGTTCAGCATCAAGGTGTTGTTGATCTTGAATGATATTGGGATTTGACAGGGTTATAGATAATTTTTCAAGTGCATGGTATGCTTGTTCATGAGTTTGAAATACAAGGTTAACTTCTGAATCGTTAATCCATTGAACCTTGAAGGGGATCCCATTTTCAAACTCAATCTCTTCATATGAAACCTCGCCGTTCTCATCCTTCACTTCTATATAGTTGATATAATAATCAACAAACAGTGTAATGTTTTTCGTGGATAAGCTATCCACACCTCTGGCATGAATGACGTTAGGACGTAAGACTTCAACACTGTTGTTGACCGTGATTTCAATAGCTTGTTCCTTAAGCTTTTGTACTCTAGTCTTTTCATCTTCTATGGTTTTCGTAAGCAAACCACCATAGGGTGCCACCTCTGCCATCAGGACGATATTATTCGTAATCTTGCAATAAGGAAGTATATAAATGCTCGTTCAATTAAAGCGTGCAATTTCACCTCGCTTGACATTTTACTGCGAACATTAATATCTTCGACCAAAGTCAATGAATAAAACACCACTACTTAATCCCTTCACCTACATTCATTTACTAGTAGGAATAACCCATTATACAGTATAATTGTATTGTATTGTCGAATCATTATTAAACTATAGTACATTAACATTAGCAATAAGCTCTAAAATTATTCCATTTCTACTTCCTTCATCGTGGTGTCTTCCCGTATGAATAAAACATTGTTACATCTGATGAAAATCTCACCTAATGGCTCTTCTGCCGTCTTATTACCGTCGGAATCACGTATTATCTCGTGTGATTGTTCCAAGTGTAAGTTCATGTAGTTATCTGTAGACACTAATATTCCCGAGTACTCTGTTTGATTCCATTTAAGTCTAACTATCACCTTCTTATCAATAAGTGTCTTTAGGAACGGCTTAGGGTTCACAGGTTCAAACTGATTAATTAGTGTTAGTATTTATTTCATTACTTTCAAGCTCATCCTTCATATCATTGTTGTTATACGTACAGTGGACATGGTTTATTATGTTTAATTAAAATCACTTCATTTCACTTCACTTCATACCCGATGTTATAACATTAGGTTCTTTAAACGGTGCTACCATTTGATACATACACGAATGATTTGTTACTTTCGTTCTACTTATGAACAACCTATAACATAGGCACATATTATACTTTCACGTCACTAAATATTAATCCATTCAATTTCCATTCCCAAAATGGGTACTAAAGCTTCACTGCTTCCCACTGTTTTAGTGGTTGGTGGTCTTATCCGACTTTTACCGCTATTATTTCCCCTGATTCCGTACCAATTGTCTTCAGTAGTGGAAATCTCAACTCCCATCAACTCATACAAATCATTACAAGAAGCCTTCTACTACTTAAAACACGGCATTAACTTATATGATGGTGGGATCAACCATCATCCGCCATTGCTTGTGGTGTTATTAAGTTATGTACCAAATTTCAGCATTTTCTACGCATTGGTTGATGTTTACATCTCCTACAGTCTTGTTAAGCTTCATAGATGGTATCAAGAACATAACTCAATAAGAGAAAAACAGCAATTGGTGGGGTTAGGAGATAATTTGATTGCTGCTTTTTATTTATTCAACCCATTGATATTATTGACATGTTATTCTGGCTCCACACTTCCATTGAGTTTCCTATTCATAGTAGAAGCCTTAGTTCAAGCTTGTATTCAGCAAAAGGGTCCAAGAGCCGTCATGATGCTTTCAATAGCTGCTTATATCTCCTATAATCCTGCTTTTTTGATTTTTCCATTGTTAGGGTTGATTCATGTTTCAGCAAGAAAGGCAGCTGTCAATCTGAAAACCCCATGGAACCCTATCCAAGAATACATTGAATCTTCAGGTATATACATTGCATCATTGAGTTTACTCTTTTTATGTTCCTTCGCTGTCACAGCAGGCACACAATTTGTTGATCAATGTTACTGGACTGTGATTTCCTTATCTAAGATTTCACCCAATATCGGATTATGGTGGTATCTATTCACAGAAATGTTTGAATTCTTCCGTACCTTTTATATTGGGATCTTTAACATTTATGGGTTTATATTTTTGATCCCAATTACGTGGAGATTATTTGAAAGGAAAGACCCTTCAAATATTGCAACTGGTGATTCCTTCTTAGCATTTGTCCTTTGCTTTACCTGGATTAACTATAGCAAATCCTATCCAGTGGTTGGAGATTTGGCTCAAGCTTTACTGTTCTTACCTTTCTTTTACACCACCTCATTACCCCATACTCGATTTGTTTTCGTTCCATTTTTAGTATTCTTCGTGGCATTGATATTAGCCCCAATCTTTTACTACTGTTGGATTGTGTTGGGAAATGGGAACTCCAATTTCTTCTACAGTTTGAATTTGGTATGGGGGATAGGTTACGCACTCTTGCTAACAAATGTGCTTTGGGGAAGACTAGTGAAAAATTACCTAAATACCAACAAGGTTACTCCAGAAAAACATAGTCTGATAAGGTTAACTCAAATGTAACAAAAATTATATAAGTGTATAATAATTACATAATCTATATTAAAGGGAGTAAGAAATGTCTACAACTACTTTTCACCTTAACTAACGTCGTTGTTACGTGAACTTCTTGTTGTGTAGTATAAAAGTCACGTGACATGGCTCGGCCAATCATAAGTGCGAGAAAAATAAGAATTTGGTGTCAGACTATAACCACTCAGGATCGAAGAGAAAAATTTGTATGTAAAGTTTGGTGATAATAAGTAAGTTATAATTAGGAGCGATTGAATTTCATCGTTATAGAGATCATCCAATTTTGTTCTATATACGTCCGTTTCCCCATGTTGTCTCGTTCAGCCGTTCGTGCCTACAGCTCTTCTGCCGTCAAATTGGTTGCCAGAGATGCTCCAGGTAATTTGTCCACTTTAACAGTTGTTGTGAACAATGCTGGTTCCAAAGCTGGTAAGGCTGGTGTAGCCCATTTGTTGTCTAAGTACAACTTCCTTAACAATGAAGTCAAATCCGCATTAAGATTTACCAGAGAATCGGAATTGTTGGGTGGTTCATTTGCTTCTACAGTCACCAGAGATGATATCATTTTGTCCACCCAATTCTTAAAGCAAGATTTACCATACTACGTTGAAGCCTTGGGTAATGTTTTAACCAAGACTTCCTTCAGACCTCACGAATTATCTGAAATTGTGTTACCAGCTGCTAAGGCTGATTTCACCACTGCTGCTGCTGACAATGCTTTCATTGCTCTTGAAGAATTGCATCAATTGTCTTTCAGAACTGGTTACGGTAACCCATTATATTACGACAACACCACCAAATTGTCTGTTGCTGATGTCCAATCCTTTGCCTCTCAAGCTTACACTTCCAGTGGTGTTTCTATTTTTGCTTCTGGTGTCAATGAAGCTGATTTGGCTGGTTTCGTTGGTGAATCTGCCTTCTCCGAATTGCCAGCTGGTTCTCTTGCTTCTCCAGCTGTTAAGACCTTCACCGGTAAGGATGCTAGAATCAGAGCTTCGGGTGCTTCCAGTGCATTGATAGGTGTCCCAGTAAAGCCTGCTGATTTTGCCAAGTTTGAAACCTTGTCTGTTGCAGTCGGTAGCACTGTCTTGCCCAACCCATTTGCTCCATTGGCTTCTATCCCAGGTGCCACCTCCCATTTATACAAGTACAAGGACGCCGGTTTGTTCGTTGTCTCCGTCACGGGTGCCAATGGTGCTGTTGTCAGTGAAGGTATTAAGCAAGCTAAGAAGATTGTTGATGGTGTCACTTCTTCTCAATTGAGCTCCGCTAGTAAGGATGCCGAATTAGCTTTGACCTTGCAATCTACATTCGAAGCTCCTTTGGAAACTGCTGTTTCTTCAGTTTCTGAAGCCAAGTTGGGTGCTTTCAACTATGTTGCCATTGGTGATGTTGATGCTTTGCCATACCCTGAAGAATTGTAATTAGACAACTATAACTAACTCACATATATTCGCCCATCTGTCATGTCAAAAACTTTTACATCATTTTATACATTCACCTTTAGTACCATAGTATGAATAATAACAAAAATATTCATTATTGATAACATTAAATAGTACCTTAGTTAACAAGTTGAACCCTAAGCTATATCTTGCGTCGTGCGTTTACCAACTTTATATTTTTCAAAAGTCTTCAACATCGAATAGTGATGGGCTCTCATCACATCAGTAAGCAAACTTTAAAGAGATATCATATAAAAAAAAGGGCCTGTTGCCATACCAATAGCATAGCAGTAACATTAACTATGTCTGATTTTGAAGAGAATGCCTTCAATGAAGGACCCGAAAACTTTGACGATTTCGATGCTCCAGATCACTTTTCCGAAGATGACTATGAAGAACCCGCAACCAACAACAATAACGAAGATGTGGAAATGAAAACAGAAGATGGTAAAACCATTATCAATGGTGGATTGGGACCTGATGATTCATCGTATGCACAAGCAGCAGCTTTCAAGTCAAAAACACAAAAGGGTTTATCGATACCTAAGGAAAAGAGAACTACCACACCTTATATGACTAAATATGAAAGAGCCAGAATTTTAGGAACCAGAGCATTGCAGATTTCATTGAATGCTCCAGTATTAGTGGACATAGAAGGTGAAACAGATCCTTTACAAATTGCCATGAAGGAATTAGCACAACGAAAAATCCCCTTAATCATTAGAAGATATTTACCTGATGGTTCTTATGAAGATTGGGGATGTGAAGAGTTGATTATTGATCATTAAAGAAGTTTCTACTAACAAGCTTTTGTGTGTTAAATATAAAAATTATAATATTCTGTTATAGTATTCTTTCCATCCATTTACAATTATAATACTAATTTAGACTATTTCTGTTGTATAGGCTTTAATCGATATAAGCATCTAGCCATTTACCTGTTAGAAACAATTTTTTACCGTCTGTTTGTTCCAGTACGAAACCTTTAACTAATTCGTCAAATGTCTGTCTTGTTAATCTATGATCTCCAGACCCAATTTCTCCCAATTGAACTGAGCAGCAAGCATCTTTCAACCGATCCACGTCAATAATCAATTCTTCACTAACTCTATTATAGTCTGCTTCTTCTGCAAACAATTTCAACGCATTGTATATGGTATTTCGATCTTCAAACACCAGCAACTCTTCAGCCATGGTCTGCAGAAATTGGGCGAAATTTATACCCTCACTATTCTTAAGCATTCCATTGAGTTGGTCATCCAGTGGGACCGGTAATCCTAGTTGTTGATAGAGATTTATCAAATCTGTTTTAGTGATTATAGAATCTCGAGACTCTCCATCAATAAGTGTAAAGGCATTCCGCAACTGTTGTTTCTGGTTATTAGAAAGTGTATTTAATGCCAGCATAATAAGAATATATAACAGTTTGTAGTGTGATTATAGCAATACCGCAATGATGATCTTCTCTTTTCGTTCCGTATAATACACCGTTCTGTAATGTTACCATGTTGATTATATATTTATTTCGCGTTTCAGATTTCACCCAACGTAAACACCCACTACCTTCTTATCACCATCTCCATATAATGGACCTTTATAATCAGCCAATTGTGATAGATAATGGCTCGGGTAACTTGAAGGCAGGGTTTGCGGGGGAAGAGCAACCCAAATGCTACCAAGCTAATATGGTTGGAAGACCTAAATATCAAAAGATCATGGCCACTACCACCACAGCAACAGCCGGTGACACTGCTGATACAGCAGACGGACAAAAACTGGAATCACTCTTTGTGGGTCAATTTGCCCAACAGAATAGAGGTCTATTGAAATTGCTGTATCCAGTTGAACATGGGATCGTTACCAAATGGGATGAGATGGAGACATTATGGTACCATACATATTCTACCCAATTGAAAGCCCTGCCTCAAGAACATCCCTTATTGATAACCGAGTGTCCTTTGAATCCTCGACAGAATAGAGATAAAATGTGTCAGGTTCTTTTTGAACAATTCAATGTGCCTTGTTTATATGTACTGATTCAAGCAGTGTTACTGTTGTATGCCAGTGGGAGAACCACTGGTGTAGTCCTTGATTCAGGGGATGGTGTTAGTCACATTGTACCCGTTTATGATGGGTTCCTGTTGCCTACATCTATTAAAAGAGTTGATATCGCTGGTCGAGACATCACTGAACAATTACAATATGAACTTAGACGACTTCAAGGTATTCTGTTACTTTCATCATCTGAGAAGGAAATTGCTAGAATAATTAAAGAAAAATGTTGCTTTGTATCCAAAGATCCCATTAGAGATGAAAAATTATACAATTCAGTGTATTATGATAAATCAAATACGGATTTGTTTTCAACTTATAGACTTCCAGATGGTAAAGAATTGGTTCTTGGAGCTGAAAGATTTAGAGCTTCTGAAATCTTATTTAACCCACAAATAATAGGAAACGAGTCTCCAGGAGTTCATGAATTGGTCAATTTAGCTATTGCCAAAACAGATTTGGATTTGAGGTCTGTCTTATATCAAAACATTATACTATCAGGAGGTACAACAATATTCAAGAACTTTGGAGACCGATTATTAAGTGAATTAAATGCCAGTTCTCCAGGGACTACAAAGGTTAAAATCTATGCACCACCAGAACGGAAATATTCCACTTGGATTGGCGGGTCCATTCTAGCAGGGTTATCTACATTTAAAAAAATGTGGGTTACCTATGAAGAATACCAAGAGGATCCAAATATTGTTCATACAAAATGTCTTTAACTTTAGCTTTCAAATACAGTAATATCTGTCACCAAAATCACCAAGACCAGGGACAATGTATTTGTTTTCATCAAGTTTCTCATCAATACCACCAGTGATAATCTTAACATCTGGATATTTATCATTGAAGGCTTTGATACCTTCAGGGGCAGCCAACAAGTTTAAAAAGAAGATTCTATCCATCTTCACACCTCTACTGAGAAGCACTTCAACTGCCATCATAGCACTACCACCAGTAGCCAACATTGGATCAAGTAAAAATACATATCTATCACTAATATCTTCAGGTAACTTCTCATAGAATAATTTTGGAGTAGCAGTTTTCTCATCTCTTTGGATCAAAATCTTACCGATTCTAACTGATCTACAACAATCTCTAAGGCCCATTTCCATAGATTCACCAGCACGAATGATAGAAACCCCACAGATTTTCCCTAAAAACTTGGATCCCTTATACTCGTTACCACCATGGCACTGTATAGTACATTCTTCGACCGGTAACAAGTTCAAGCCTTCTTCCACAAGCAAACGGATGATTCTATCACTGTAGAAAACAAAGTCACCTCTTTTCGTGGACTTGTCTCTGATGATAGAGTACAACCCAATGAGTTGATTGGTTTGAGGAAGCAAGATCACGTTATCACCAAACTCTGTAGAAGGCATGCTGATGGGGATGTTGTACGATGGAGATTAAGAAAGTAGAATGGAATCTTTTTCTGATAAGAGACCCAAACGATGAATTTGAGATGAGCGAAAAATAGTGTCATGCGACGCAAGTACTAACCTATTCACTAGTACCAGCTCTATTATCTACATGATAATGATAATGAAATAGTGCCAACTAATATTATATTATACAAATGGATTGTCTATGTATTCGCTTCCTGACACAGGTGAAATCGATAGTAATGAAGTACATCTTACGACCACAAGTCCCAAGTCTCTGGTTCTATCAGTAAGTTCTGTATCATCTTCTGGATCTCTGATGTATTCCTTAACCTCTTCCAATACCAAATTCATTAACTGATCATACCCTTTTAATATACCTGTGACGACTCTTCCTCCAGCAAACTCGACACGAACTTGTTGATCTTGGTACTTGGCCAAATCTAAAATAGCTTCTCTCTTGGGACCATCTGGCTTTGAATATCCAGCATTATTTTTTCTTCGGTTATTATTATTATTATTGTTATTGCTATTGTTGTTATTGTGATGGTGATTATGACTGTTGTGGAAAGTACCTCTCTACAAATTTCTGTTAGTAAAATTGAATCAGTAAACAAACAAACAAACAATAAAACTTATACCATAGAATTAAGTTTGTAATATGTCTCTTTATTACTAAAGCTGTTCACATACGCCTGACATCTTGAATGTGCTTAATGTTGTATTGCCTTGCTTTTAATTAGAATCATTAAGTAGTCATTTTTGAGTACCTGCAAATTTTCGACCTCTTTTGACTGCGACAAAGTCGTGTTTCCCTCGTTCACCATAGTTGTTGACATATATTATTTACAGTACGTTGGTTACGATAATGATACACTGTAACCTTCATTATACAAAAATGGCTGACATCAATGTTTATGTAACTTCGGATTTGACATCTTCTGAAAGAAGAATATCTCCTCAATGGACCACAGAGCACTTGAAGGAAAAATTAGAGCATATCACAGGTATCCCTCCGCAATCTCAGGAATTACATCATTACCCTACCCATTCTTCAAACTCATACAAAATAATAGGTCAAGATCCAGATACAACAGTGTCAGCATATGCAATTGCACCATACTCACGGATCCACGTGCTTGATAAGAACCCTGACTCGGAGTTGGGTGCTTTGGTAGATGATGAGGCTACTGGGTCCACGTCTGAGGAATTCAAATTGACTGAAGAAGAATACTCCAAAAGGGAAGGTTCTGTCTTACAATGGAAACAGTCAAATAAACTAGGAAGATTTGATCCTGAATACGTGAAGAGAAAGAATGAGACTCTTGAAGAAAACGAGTCCAAGGCAAAGAATATAAAGGTGGGAGATAGATGTCGTATCATTAACATTCAAGGTGAAAGAAGAGGTGAAGTTAAATTTGTAGGTAAAATAAATGAATTGGACAAGGGTGAGAATATATGGGTTGGTATTGAGTTTGATGAACCAGTGGGGAAAAATGATGGTTCTATTGATGGTACTCGTATATTTTCCAGTCGTCCCTCTCATGGTAGCTTCTTAAAACCAAAGATAGTTGAAGTTGGTGACTTTCCAGAGTTGAACCCATTTGACAATGATAGTGAGGACGAGTTATAGGTTGTTGTATTACGTAATCATTCGACTTCGGAAGTCTCGCTTTCTCTTGGTGAAAAATAAAAACCAAAATAACAAACCACTGAAAATGCATATGTCAGATTTATTACAAACTTTATATATACCCGATGTTTGAGTTCATTTATAATTACGTCGACAAAGAAGAGTTCACCAAGTACCTTCGTTTGACAATTGTGATAAGTTTTTATTTCTTTTGTCGCCACTACTACACCAAATGGGCCACTCAACATCAGATCAAGAGACAAATAGCCATGGATAACCAAGAGAAGTTGGAAAAACCAGAAAGAGAAAAGAAAGAAAGAGAAGCAGAACAAAAACGGTTAGAAGATGAAGCAGCCTCATTTGGATGGGGTAAGAAAACCAGAAGGAATCTTAAAGTCTCGGAAGCGGTTTTGAATGACCAGTTAATGCAAGTGAGAGAAAGACATCAATCAGCATATGATGCAGCTGAAGATCATGATATCGAAGACTTGTTGGAAGAGTAAGAACTTATTCAATGATAATTTCTCATAGTGAGACCATCACAAAATGGTCTAGGTCTTCTACTTCAGTAGTTGATCGTGTGTGTGTATATAAATGTATAGAGTATTATATATCAAAAAAGTATGTTTAAATACAAAATAATTGGTTATTATGCCTCGTATATTAAAAGAAATCGCTTGGAATAATGATCTAGCCGTAGATTTGATAGTATCTTGTCGAAGCAAACTTTTCCACAGTAGCAAAGACAGCAACTACATCGTGATTTTCAGTCGAATTAGAAAATTAATCGCAGCAAGTCTGGCATATATCTAGCACCATTTGACCAATAAACTTGTCAATATGCGATATGCTTCTTGCTTCGTAAAATATTTCACGGAGAGATGTAAGTAGTCAAGGAAGGTCAATAAGTTGGCTCTAACATATAAATAATGAAAGCACTTTAGCTGAAGGCTACTGCAAACCTATGATGGAAGTTGGTTTGCAGGTTTCGTGCTCATAATATGTGCGGAATTGACAAGAGATTAATTAAACGTAATTAACTACATCATTATCTAATGGAACTATATATTTCCGTATAGGTGTAAATATGTAGCATGCTTTGTATGTATTATGATGAGAAGGTCTATTCTCAATTACTTTAGTAACAGGTGACAGCATGTAACAAAATACATACAAACTGTAGCAAACTTTTTGTGCTTCAGTTATACATAAGAGTCACATAAAATTCTCGCCTACTATTCCGTTGCTCTTTTTCTCCTAGGATGGCAAATGGACTTTACCAAACGAACATTCATTTATCAATTCGATGTAATAGATGACTGAAGCTCGAAACTCACGTTTTACTTGATAGAACATTCAGTCCCACGTCGTAAATTCATCGTAACTCGTGTTCTATATGCAGTGTCTTGAGGTTTAGGTGATTTTGCAGCATTTCGTGGGCCGCCCTTAGCTGTCAATCCCACCGCCTTGTGATGAAGAAGGTAGCGGTTTTAAGAACGATGACAAGGTTATCTTCTTGTCGTCTTACAGTTTGATGGCAAGAGATGACAGACCACTTAAATCGATAACGTACTAAAGATTCGATTGTTCTGAGCACATTTAGTGCTGGTGGTGGTGGTGGTGCCCAATCTATTCGATCTTCAGGGACAAACGTTCAATCTTCAGAGAAAATAGACAATTTGATACATTCCAGACGAAATTCTACTCCCAACCATAGGAGATCATTGACATCATATTCTGGATCAGATAAGAAGTCCAAGGATTCTTTCTGAATATATTTCTGAGTCTAGCTCATTCCAAGAGTACTAGAGGATATTTAGACTCTCTTGGTGGAGGAGTTAATAATGATCACCTTGTAAGAAAGCAAAGAACGTAGCGAAGGAATGAGAAAATAAAGTACTATAAAGTTGTGTTAAATGGAAGGGGCCTTATAGATGATCTATGGAATGTAATAATAAATCAACTAGATACAATATATGTGTTGAAACTACTTAGCATTATACCCAAATCAGAAGACTCCAAAAAGCTCTCAACAACTTTGAAACAGGAACTATACGGGAACGGTCTTTTGTTAACAAGCGATAGAGAATTGTTTTCTCAGAATTAATTTTACCAATATTTCCAATGCTCGTCTGGCATGGTTCAAAGTTGATTCAGGAAACTCGGCCATTTCAGCAACTTCAATTGCAAATGATTTCTTGCTAATTCCCGGCTCTAACTTATGATCAATAAAACTATCAATCTTCCCATCAGTAACACCACTTTGGTTCTATAGAAACGAATATGATCCACGTTGACATTATCTGATTTCAACATGGACTCAATGGACTCAATTTCATTACCAAAACGAGTAGCGAATAATATGCTACACTTATTCTCCGGTATTAAAGACAAAATTATGGCATGGGCAATTCCTAAGCCTTCCTTGCCACTTGTCCCTCTTCCAATCAGACTGAAATCGTGGAATTCACTGATCTAGTTCTATGTAGCTACTTAGGTACTAAGAGGTCCTTAATGATATATTAGTGTACCGCTAAAATTTTAACAAGTAAGGGCTCTGTGGCCGAGCGGTCTAAGGCGGCAGACTCAAGTTCTGTTATCGTAAGATGCGCGTGTTCGAATCACGCCGGAGTCATCATACTATACTTCCTTACTTCTTATTTTTTTTCCTGATCTTGCCTAAGTCCATTTATAGACACATGCATTGACTTAAAGGGGTTCTACAATTTAATTGCTTGTGCATTGCATAACGTGGGTTCACTTTTCCTTACAGGGATAGATAATGAAATTCATGACATAATTTGAAAAAGGGCTTTTAACTGGTCGTGTATCTGGCTAAACGTGTGATATATAAAAGGGCCCCTGTGTAAGCTCTTTACGGGTTGGCTGATGTTCTTTTTCACGTGTTATCAATTGTCAACTATTGAAACTAACTTAAATATGTCTCCAATTAACTACTCATCCGAATCTGGCTGCTCTTGTGGTTCTTCCTGTACTTGTGGCACTGCTACTTGCACTTGTGGCAAGAAATAATCTGCTACCACCACCTATATAACTGTGTTTAGCGTTTAATATGTTTTAAATTCATTCATCATGTTTCATTACTATGTATATTATAAACCGTAATTCTGTTTTCCCAACTCCACCAATGATTTATAACTACTGATTCTTATATGTTGGGCGTTAGATACCTTCTTCAATTCAGCTAATCTCTCTCTTAACCCTGGAACATCTCTAAGATTCTTTTCCAAATCCAATCGTTCATCTTCATATTTCAATCTTTTGGTGGCATCCAAAGGTCCAAAATAATATCCACCTTTACCATCAAACTTGAGAATATAATTATGGAAATGCCAAAGGGCTGATCTATGAGCAACAGATAAGAGGGTAATTCCCATGGATTGAGCATGTTCATACATAAATTGTTCCATAGCAGGTGAAACGGCTGAGGTACATTCATCTAAAACTGCAAACATTGGTTGATGATAATATAATCTGGCCATTGCTAATCTTTGTTGAGCACCAACTGAAAGTTCTTCATTCCAATTTCTTACTGAATCAAGAGATCCAATGGGGTCACCTTGGAAAACTTCATCTAAATCTAATGTTCTCATGATTTCAATCAAATCCTTATCAGTTTTTTTGTTCTTCTTTTTGGATTCATATTGTTCCAAGGTAAAGGGGTAAATCACTTGTTCTCTTAATGTCCCTTTACAAAGATATGCTCTTTGAGGTAAATAAAACATATTTTCAGTTTCGGGGATAATGATTTGCCCTTCTTTACAGGGCCATAATCCTCCCAACATTCTGAATAATGATGATTTTCCAGAACCATTAGGTCCAGCAATTAACAAATGATTCCCTCTTTTAAGACTGAAATTCAACTTTGGTATCAAAGTAACATCTGCTGGAGTTACCAATCTGACATCTTTGAAAGTAATTTCTTCACCATATTGAACATTATTAGATGATTGCAGTTCTCTATCCTTAACAATCTTGCTCAATGAATCTTGGAAACTAGATACTCGTGAAGCATGACCAACAACTTGTAAAATATACTTTCTAGCATAAATCAACTTATCAAGAGAATCTGAAGCACTTAGTAATAATCTTCTGTTAGTAATGAAATCTCCTGATGCATTAGGGTCAGGTTCTTGTCCCAAATATTGGTTTATGAAAACAGGTGCAGAACAAAGGACTAAACCAGCAGCTCCCCAAAAATATTTTACAATAAATGTTTGAGCTATTTGATGAATGGCTCTTTTCCAATAATCCATTTTCAAAAAGCCTTCCAATTGATAATAACTTCTATCAATGATATCCAATTCTCTTGGATGACCCTTGAGAAAAGCGATTTCTTCATTATTGGCAGATATTCTTGAATGAGCAGATCTGAGTTGTCCTTCTAATCTTGCTTTATCAGCAGCTAATCTTGCAAAAGGTGGGGATACCAATCTTAAAATCATTGTTGAAAAATGGGCTATAATACCTAAAGCCAAAGTTCCTTCACCACTACCAACGCCACTCTTACCTAATTCTCTAGCACACAAGAGTAAATCTAATGTAGGTTTTAATAATTGGCCTGGTAAGCTTGCCAAAGCACTGGCTAATCTACTTACATCAGTTGAAATTCTTTGATCAGGATCAGCAATTTTCCCTTCAGAAAACAGAACAAGGCTATAGTAATTTGGATCCAAGGAATCTGGTAAATAATCCATAATAATACTTCTGTTCATATTAATTCTCATATGTTGTCTGAATTTACTCTTTGTCCAATTTAAGGAGGCATTGACAACTGAAGCGGGAATACCCAAGAGCATCCAATATATGAGTAACTTTACAAATCTTTTCAATCTTTTGGACACCAAGGCACCCACCAACTTACCATCTAAAGTAGCAACTTTAATAGTCAAATAGGCTCTCATCACCAATAGTAAAAGGTGGCCTGAAAAATATACAACTGTGGCATCTGTAGCTGATGGGATGGCGGATTTAATAAGTCGTTTGAATGAAACTTTGGATATTTTGGGGTGTTTTTTCTGTTCTTCTGGTGGAGATATATTTAATGATTGTGATTTCTGCATATCTGTGGTAGTTATTAAAGTACCAGGTGGTGCTCCTTTGGTTGATGATTTGCTCTCATTGGCACGTGCAAACGTTGTCCCACTGAAAGCTGCAGTTATCAATACCAAATATGACACGTTCAAAAGAAGTGAACGATTCTGCTTGTAAATATCAAAGAGTAGAAGCGGGACCGATTTGGTTCCTGCTTCCACACTAACAGCTGGCATTATTATTATATAGTAGACTCTGTTATATGATTATGTTAGTTCTATCCAACTGTATTTATATGACTATGTACTTGCCCAGAAAGAATACAGTGGTATAAAAAAATGTCTACTCCACAAGTTGATTTCTGTCAGTATAAATAAAAGGTGTGGGGGTGGGGTGGCTATATCTATGTGCAGGATTCTTGGTATGCGAGCTACTTCTATGGCTGGGGATGGAGATCATCATCAAATAGTGTGGAATTGTGTGTCGTGTCATTATCTCCAGATGAATTCATTATATTGAAAATCTTAAGGTCGACTTCTTTAATGATTAAAGATGTTTGTCTATGTGCTGTACTATCTATCCCAGTATTGAAGTAGGTGGGGATCTCGGCCCATGTGAAAAATTGAATTCAATATGGGAAGTGCACGCACACCATCCATTCTCGCAAACAGTCTTAGGTACAAGTAGCTGTAGTAAGGCATCTGTATAGTCAGTATCTCTGTAAGCAATGTGTCGATATCCAGCAATGCATCCGTTTTCAGTAACGTCATTCACGTGTTAAACCCTGTGTCTCCAATAATGCTACTCTGATGGTATACCTGTGTTCAGTGGTATCAGTCCATGCCCATTCCATATTATCCATCGAGGGTTTGAATAAAGTTCTTCTTCATTTGTTGCAACGTATCTTCAATCTCTTGTATCCGATCGTAGTACAAAATGTTAGCCAATTCTGTAGTAGTTGATGCTCCAAATACATTCAATGAGTTAGCGTATAGTTTTGTTATTTGCTTCAACGCCGGTTTATGTTGGAACGGTAATTGATGCATCTCTTGTGATATTTTGATAGCTTTATGATTATACCATTCGTCAATGATTTCAGTCACTTTATCATTGTTATTTTCAACCACATCATCTGGTTGTATGAGATGATTATTATGTAGTAATTGGCACAAGAGAAGAAGATCTCGCTTATTATAATTCTCAGGGTTAGTTATGGCACGATCCATCTCTATAGTAGATGGAGATCTGTACTTGGAAATATCTGTACTACCAATAGGAATGGATCTGGACTATGATGGTGTAAATCTACCAGTTAATTTATGTAGTGCACGTAGATGAATTCCAATTGCTTTGACACGAAACATAAACAACTTGTGTTTAGCACAACTACACGACCTTGATTCATCTATAACCATACATCAACTTACATACATTAAACAGTTGCTTGTACAAGTTTTACCATTACTTCAATTTGGACGACTGCAGTTTGATCAGGCACATTATTATACGTCATATTATTACACGTCACATTATTACACGTCACATTATTATACGTCACATATATAAACAAACATATATAATTACCCTTTTAGTATAATCTGATCATCAACAGTTAGTATTTCCTTCCTTCTATGAACCGACTGCATGAGTTCGAAGATGATTTTGCCCAAATTGCTATCAACAGGCCTTCTAGATACGTGGGGGGGCAAAACATCCTGTCGCCCTCTAAAAAGAAATGCTATCCTTTGTCTGTTGACGGATATTCAAACTCTGACCCACGGCACCCTAATCTAGCTACTGCCAGAAGAGCTGAATCACGACACTATCGAAGTAGTATGACTACCAGTACCTCGCATCATAACATAGGAGCCATAGGACATAATTCTACTAGTAGTAGTTCTACTACAAGCTCTACCACTACTAGTTCCACATATGCACCTACAACTCCATCGTCTACTCATTTGACTGATCACCATTACCCCAACAAAACCAGTCAGACTGCCAGTGCACCATCTTCTGCTACGAGAAGACGAATAGTCAGTTGTCCAACAGATTCCACTACTTCCACCCCTCCTTCCTTCATGAGACAAACATCAGCCTCTTTATCCAAGCAAGTCTCCAGTCCATTTGTCACTCCAAAAAGAGTTCCATCAGGTAGCAGCACACTGTCGGTTACGTCGTCTAAACCTTCTTCAAATAGACCCATCCGAAGATCAGAACAAAACTATAACTTTTTAGCATCATCATCAAAACTGTTTTCCAATAATCCTCTGGATGTAACAAATGTTGCCAATAAATATGTCTTTGAAGAGTCTCCCATAAAGAAACAACCTCTGATTCTGAAACAAAGGAAAGCACATCCTTACTATCAATTACGACAAGCTACAACAGCAGCAGCAGCAGTAGACACGACTATTCAAAGTCCCTTGAAACATTCACAAATAGAAAATTTTACACCAACAATAAGTTCAAAGTACTTGGACGATAAACCCAAACCATTGAAGGTGTCAATTAACAATGTGATACTAGATCCAAATTCTAAAAAGCTAAAAACTGACAATAAAGTTTTAGATTTGAAATCATTGTATGAAATAATTTATGAAAAGGATAGCACTTTGTTTCTTCCATCTCAATGCGATTTTATTGAGCAAGAACCGAAATCACCTTCAGAATTTATAGATGATCCATCTTATCAGCTTAGCATTTATGAAAAGGGTGAAATAATCCGGAAAAAGGTTATATACTATATGCCTAAGAACCAAAGAAACCAAGATATCAATATCAATAATCATAGTGCAAATTACGGGTTTGATAATGATCAAGGCAACTATATATTAAAATGGCATGATCATATTAATTATCGATATGAAACCTTACGGGTTATTGGTAATGGGTCATTTGGGAACGTGGCACAATGTCTTGACCATAAGAATGGGAATATTGTTGCTATTAAAATTATCAAAAATGCTATAAATTGGTCCGCACAGTCGATCAACGAAATCAATATGCTAAAGGCTTTACAACAGAAGGAGGATGAGCTGCTGCTGCTGATACTTAAATATTTTGACCATTTCCATTTCCGAAATCATCTGTGCATTGTGACCGAATTAATGCTGATTAATTTATATACATTGTTGGAATTGACAGAGTTCAGAGGCTTATCACTTAATCTTGTTAAGCAGTTTAGTCGAGAGATATTAAAGGGTTTGGAATATATTCATCAACAAAACATTATTCATTGTGATATCAAGCCAGAAAATATCATGATAAAATTGAATAAAGAAGCTACAGTTTTGGAATTAAAAATAATTGATTTTGGATCTTCGTGTTTTCAAGATGAAATAATGTTCACGTATATTCAATCCCGATTTTACAGAGCTCCAGAGATCATTTTGGGTGCAAATTATGATAGAAAAATAGATATTTGGTCTCTTGGATGTGTTGTTGCGGAGTTATTTACTGCAAAGCCTATTTTACCAGGTCAATCTGAATTAGAACAAGCTGGTTTGATATTGGAATATTTTGGTCCACCACTGCCCAGTACGATTTTACAAATGAGAAGTAAACTTCTTCACCTGTTAAAAGCACAAAGGTTGAAAAGTAAAAATGGAGGGAAAATGCTTGATGGTATCAGTAATTCTTTCAAAACAAGCAGCATGTTGATGCCACCTTCTCATACGGAGAAGTCCGATTCCCAAGCTCTTAAAAGAACTTTACTCTATACCTTGTTTGATACCCAGGGTCGTGTTAACTTACAATCCTTGAATCTTCGTTTGGGCCAATTAGGTGTCAAGAGTAAACGTTTGGGTTCAAAGCCCTTGGTATATCAATTAAGAATCCTGGATAATAGAGAGCAAACTACTCAATTCATTCAATTCTTAGAAGCTATCTTCAAATGGGACCCAAAGGAAAGAGCCAACGTGGAACAATTACTTCAACTTGACTTTATAAAATAATGATACCTGTTAAAAGATATTATTAAATTTTCAATACGCTTTATAGAAAAACATCAAATATAATGAATTACGTGTTAACCAGAGTGATACGGTATGGCGTTGTACTTTATAGGTATAACTTTAGTTGGTTAAAAAAAATTGCGAATTCTGTGGATCGAACACAGGACCTTCAGATTAACTGTGACTGGAGTTTAAACTTCAGTCTGACGCTCTCCCAACTGAGCTAAATCCGCTAATTGTTGAACATAATCTTTCGTGCAAAAACACGACATTTCAGTCTTCAATATTCCTACACATAAACGATAATTTAGGTATGTGATAAGGGAAGGCTTTAGGTACTAGTCAAATGAAATTACTTAACTAATCCAAAGGATTAATCATCGCTTGCTGAGTACTTTTCAGAAGGCAATGTGCGTTCTTCGAAATGGCCAGGTAACACGAAAGATCACTTTTCAAAAACATCAGTCTAAACCGAGTTCTTACATAAGCAATGAAGAAAAGTTACTGAATCCCAAAGGTGTTCTCTGGTACATTGACTGACACTCTTTTGCAAAGATTAAATGATTGTTTCACAGATCTTTTTGACTCTATCCAATTTATTCTATGAATTATATGCTACCGTTATAAGTAAAAAGTCCATCATATACTTGATTTACACCCATATATAATTTTCCTGTATGTACTGCTACATTAGCTGCAAAAAAATGATCTTTACCCCCGTAAACCAATTCGTATAAATACGAAGCGACACAACGTTTATTGCGACATGGCAACATTTTTTGTCAGTATAATTGAATATACCACAAGCACTGCTATAAGAGATAGAAAATAAACAATGCTAACCAATGTGTTACTTGGATATGTAACTTATAAGTGTTTCCTTCGTAAATACCAGTACTCACAAGAAAATGAGACGTTGTGCTTGGGTAACAGGATAAGCATTGAGGTTGCTTTGAAGAAGTAGTTTGGATAATTAGGGTGGAAATAGTCTTATGATTTGAAGATACCGTCATTGTAAAAACAGACAAGGAGGAATTTTTAGAGGATCCTGTAGTTGGAGACTGGGAAACTAGAGTATATGGTTCATTAATTGGAATTGAAGAAACGAGTGGTATCGTTGAGGACAAAGATTTCCCTTCTGGTGTATTAATAGAAACGGTAGTCGTAATGAAAATATTAGTACTAATTGTAGGATTGGGAATTAATATGGTATTTGAAGACAGGACTAATGTCGTCAAATAACGACCAGAGGCTGGAGTAGGCACAGTATGGAGCGAACTAACAGCTGTCATAGTAGATATGCTAATATGTGGCACAGTCAATATTAACCTTGGAGCTGAGTAATACCCCAGCTCCGTACCAGAAGACGTCTCATCAAACGGTTGAGAGCTTCCTAGGGTTGACGATACGACATTATGGCCCAGGGAGAAGAAAGAAATAGTCGTAGTAGGTGTGTGTTCCAGTCCGGGTGTGTTTTCTGATGTAGTGAAACGATCTGGTAAACTGGAACAACATGTATGAAGTTGGTAATTCAGTGTGATACCTGACTCTAAAGTAGTAAAAGAAGACGGCCCAAAAGTAAAAACTTCCCTTGAAGAACTAAAGACACTGGACTGAGAATTCACACTAGGAATAGACAAACTAATGGATCCAGACAGTGTCAGACCAGTTATAAACTTAGAGTTCTGAGTAGTAGATGGGAAACTCAATGATGCCAGCACAACTGTGGAAGAAAGCAAATATGAAGGAGGATAGCTGCTAGAATAAAGATTCAGTGTTCTTTCAATGCAACCCATACAATAAGCTTCAGAAAAATTTGTAGAAGAACTCTCCGAAGTTGTGCTCAACCCATTCGAAGTGCTTGACAAAGAGTGAGAGAAGCTCAGCAGAGAAGATGTATGTAGTGTCTTTTCTGTAGAATGTAACAAGACCAAATAATCAACAAAGTTGGAGCTGACTGTGCCTATGGTGTTGTGGCCACTATCGGATGGAAGAAGTTTTGATAAAGTAGTTGTATGGGTTGTAGCCAACGAAGGGACAGGAGTGTCCAATGAAAACGAAAATTGCAGATTTGAACTTTCAAACGATATTATCAAGTCAATCAGTGTACGACTCTCTATGAAGTCACTCGTGGTAGAAGAGCCTTCGAATTCTGAAGAAGATGATGAAGAAATAGGGAATGCGCTAAACTTGGAATTAGTGTATGATATCAGACTTGGTACTTCAATGGCTACTGAACAGGAAGAAGTTAAGTCCTCTGAGAACAACGAAATTACCTGTGATGAGCTGAGGAAGGAATTTGTCAAGTGAGCAGTGAAAGAATCCACTTGAGATGGCAGCAACAGACTGTCTGATTCGACAAAGCTGCAATCATCTGGTACAAAGAAAGAATAAGATGAGAACACAAGTCCATGCGTTGTATAGCTTGAAGGTAACACAGAAGTCAGTGGGATATTTAAACTTGAAACAAAAGAATCCAAAACCGAATCCGAGCATTCTATGGTATCTGAAGAAGTAAACACCAGTAAGTGGGAGCTATAAGGAACAAAAGAATCACTTGAAGGAGATTCACTGGAAAATAATGTAGTTGAAATCTCACATTCTATTGACGCCTCTGAACTTGATCTTAAAGTGCTCGAGCATAGGGAATCACTGCTTAATAATTGAGTTTTTGAAGATGAAGAAGAAAACAATGGACTTGGTTCAATAGATTGGATTGTAGTCGTAGTCAGGAAATATTCTGATGAAGACAGACTTTGGGACTGTATTAAAGTGGAGCTTGAATAAGATTCAAAAGGGGAACTATCTGAAACGGAAGCGGACATACTTTGACTCTCATACTGTGAAGTAATCCAAGAGCTTTTAATTGTGTCAATCCCGACGACACTTGAAGGCAGTAAATACTCTAAGGTTGAGGAGGAAACAATGAGTGTGCTTCTTGCAAAATCAGATGATACATTTTCAACAAGGGAGGACAAATCGCTGGACTTGCTCAGTTCAATCGTGGAAGAAGGTGGAGAAGAACTATTGAATCCATACTCTGACAAATAAAATGGTGGCATCAGAATACTCGAAGAGTAAACGCTTGTAAAAGAATTCACTTCGGATTCAGCTGAAGAAATTGCGTGGCTGCTAAACTCAGTTGAAGCCGATGGTTTCAACGAACTGACCAGCTCAGTTGACCAAAGATATTGCAACAACTTACTCAGCTCTGTTGCAAATGAAGGAAGTACAGAACTGCTTATTTCAACTGAGGTTTCTGCCAGATTACTCCGCTCAACGGAAGAAGGAGAAAGTACAAAGCTGCTAGGCTCCATTGAGTATTGAGATGGCACTAAACTCGAATACATTGAAGAAACAGCTTCTATCGAAATGCTCCCCACAAATGAAGAAGTAAGTTCTAATGAGCTGTGTAAATCAATTGAAGGCGAAACTTCTTCTGAACTGCTTAACTCAAATGAAGAGGAAGGTTGCAACAAAATACTCGATTCAAGTGAAGCTAAAACAAGCCATGAACTTGAGGAAAATAACAGTTGCAAAGTACTACTCGAATCAACAGAAGTTAAAGAATATTTCAAGATAGTCAACTCATTTGATAAGGAGGATTGAGATGTATTGCCCAGTTCAATTGAAGATGTAATTGGCTCTGAACTGCTTGACTCGGTTGCATGTGAAGATTGCACAGGGAAGAGCAGCGCGGTTGAAGACTCCAATACACTTGAGTACTCACTGGAGGATGATTGCCAAAAGCTGCTAGACTCAAGCGACGATGAAGAAAGTTCAAAACTGGTCGACTCGATTGAAGACGATTCTAGTGAAGAAGATCCACTGATTTCAATGGCTGTCAGTTGCAATGAACTTCTCGATTCAGTCGACGAGGAAGGAATCATCGAACTGTTGAACCCAATCCCAGTTGAATAATAAGGAGGCAAAGTATTGCTTAAATCAGATGAACAGAATGATCTTATTGACGATCTCACTTCAGACCAAAAAGAAGACTGTACTAAGCTGGTATAACTAATAGACAACGAAGATGACGACGAGCTGCTCAGTCCAGTTGATAAGGACGATTGGAGGGAATTAATGGAGTCAGTTGAAGAGTCAGTTGAAGATTGAAACTGCTCAAAACTGCTCAGAGCAACCAAGGATGAGATCTGTTCAGAATTGCTCAGCTCAAGTGAAGATGAAAGCCCCTTCAAACTGCTAAGTTCAAATGTCGAAGAAGATTGCACCAAATTGCCCACTTCAGAAGTTGATGAAGGAAGTACAGAGTTACTGCTAAATTCAGTTGAATATGAAAACAATACCACGCTGCTAGCGACAGAAGCTTCGAGTGAACTACTTGTCTCAGTTGAAAAGGAGGTTTCCCAAGAACAGTCCCAGTCATCTGAAGAAGGTTGCAATAATGTATTCAGCTCAACAGAAGCAGAGGGTTGTGCAGAAAAACTGACCTTTAGCGAAGAGGGAGAAAGCTGAAGGCTGCTCCACTTATTGGAAGAGAAAGGCTCTACCGAGCTGCTTGACATTGAAAAGGAAGGTGGCTCCGTACTCAACTTTACGCATGACAGTTGCAGCAAACTTCTGGACTTCTTTAAAGAAGAAAGGAGTTCAGAACTGGCCGACTCAATTGAAGTTTCCAACGAGATAGAGAAGAACTTTAGCAAACTGCTCAGCTCAGCGGACGATATCAGTTGTGACAAAGTGCTCACCTCAAAAGAAGATGAAGAAAGTTCAGAGCTGATAGACCCAACTGAAGTTAATTCCAGTGAGCTGTTGGGACCATTCGAGTAGGAGAATTCCCATAAACTGTTAATGTCATCCGAAGAAGGTTTATATGTGCTGATAAACTCAATTGAAGAGGATTCTAATGAACCACTCCATTCAGTCGAAGAGGAAGACACCAAAGAACAAATAGAAGCTGATAGCTTCAGAGAACTGTTTGCAATTGAGGAGGAAGGAAGTACAGAGCTGTGGAGCCCTGTAGATGAATGTTGCAAAGAACTATTCAGCAAAACATTAGATGAAGGTTTAGTCCAGCTGCTTGATCCAATTAAAGACGGTTCCAGTGAAAATTTAGTTGAAACTGAAGATTCCCACGAGCATATCAAATCATCAGAGGATGGTTGCAAAGAGTCCCTTATCTCATATGAAGATGTTGGTTGCATAGAGTTGAACAGCTCTACCAACTCTAATGAGAGAGCAGAATTGCTTGGTTCAGCTGAAGACAATTCCAATGAAATACTCAGGTCAACTGAAAAGGAAGACTCCAGTGAACTACTCGATTCAATTGCAGTGTATTCCAGTTCACTCATCAATGCAATTGAAGATGGAGGTTCCAAGCTGCCCAACTCAACCGAGCCCTCAGTTGACAACAATTCCAGTGAACTACATGCTTTTGTTGCAATGGAGCTCACTATCGAACGACTCAGCTCAACAAATGGTGACAGAGTCAAGCTCGAGTCTGCCGAAGCTGAGGAAATTTCGGGGCTACTTGTGGACGAAGGTTGCGAGTAGCTGCTAGAATCAACAGCAGATGAAACCTGTTCTGAGTTACTTGACTCAATTGAAGACCCTTCCAGTGAACTTTCAGTTAAAGCCAAGGACTCCCACCAACACTCCAAATCATCAGAGGACGAAGGCAAAGAGGGGGCAACATCATAAGTTGGTGACGGACCCACCGTATTTGTCAACCAAACCGACAGGGAAGAGAGTGCAGTGCTGCTCTGTTTAATTGAAAACGATTTTGATGGACCAGTTAATCCAAAGGTTGATGAAGGTATTGTACCGGTGGATTCATCAAGAACTGGCAGTAGACTGTACCTGCTCGTGTCCATGGTTGATAAAGAAATCTCCGAGCCGCTGAGCCCAATTGATGATGAGTACTGGTAGGACCTACTCAAGTCAACAGAAGATGAACCTTCCATCCAGTTCCTCAGTATAGCACTCAGCAATCCAGATAAAGACTTCAACTCCTCCCTACTACTTGATTCACTTACAGGAGCAAATGTGGATGAACTAATGCCATAACTTGACTGAATTGAACTGGCTGTAGTAGAAGATTCGGTTGAACTTGACCATACATCTTCACTGTAACTATCGAAATCGGTGTGGTCAATGGACTGACTGATTTCAGGACTGCTATCAATCATATAAGGAACAATTGAGCTCAGTATAACCACCACACTGGATGTGCCCAAAGATACATATGCCGTTCTAAACAGGGGAACACTACTGATGGACTCAACAATCGCTATGGAACTGGATAAAGAAAAGGAGAATGAACTTGCTGAGACAAAAGAGGAAATCAGTACTTCAGTCAAAAGTTCAAAGGAGGAAGAAGTCGTCTCTAACAGAGCAGTGGCCTCCAACGACGGCATGACCTCTGACTCCGCCACCAGCCATTCTTCACATTCATCCTCTAACAACAGAAACAGCAACGCCATACTTGTTGACAGATAAATGAGCCAACAGGTAACCAAAAGGATGAACATAATTAGGGAAAACGACCGGATAAAAGGAACAGGAACTGGTCATAGTGACAACCATACGACTAAATTGTGCAACCTCCTTGACACTTTTATACTTTTTTATTGATACCAGCGGCTAAAGGAGCTGACATGTTTCAGATTCAAGGTTCTTCTACCACCGTTTCATGTATGTGTATATCTTTTCTACTATGTGTATTTTTACTATGTTGATGAAGGATATATATTTTTTGCAGCCGTTAGGACCTGTATATAGCGTTGTAACTGATCGATGGGCCCTTTCCTAATTGGGCCAAGTCTAATAAAGTCGTGGTTCAGCGACTTTATCACACATACAGAATAGTATATTCTGTATGGAGGCTTGCATATGTAGTAACTTATATATGGATCACTTCTTTCTACCAAAGATTCCAAACTTCTTACGAGAGCTGTGCTTCTCGGCGTCACTATCATTGTCATCTTTCTTTGTAGCTTCCAAACTGTTATTACTGTCCTTCCTGTGCAAGTGGAAGAACCGCAGATGAATTCCAGTGGAAGACGTAGCATTGGAAATCGTGGAAGCTCCGCCTATACTGTGGTTATCATCATTATTGTCCGTAGCTGGGGAGGAAGGAAATGGTTCCGTTTTCGACCTGGAGATTTCTCTTGTCGGAGGTGGTGGTGCACGGGAGGTATCGATGGAGTTCACTGGCGAGCCTTCAACGGTAGAGGATGACTTCAACACTGTAGGCGACGATACCAGAGATGTGTTGATAACATTAATCGTCAACGACAGATTCGAGGTTGTAAGCGTAGATTTAGATGCCGATTTGATGGGGTTCAATGTGGTTGTGTTCGATGATGAGTGGACTGAAGCATTCAGTTTTGATGCCTTGCTACCAGCAGATGAAGCAGAGGAAACTGAACTCTTATTAGAAACTCTAGAAGCATAATGAGCAGGAATACCCGTGGGTGAATATATAGCCGACCCATATCCGCTAGCAAGAGAATTACCCAAGTTCAGTATATTCAGCCCTTCACCCAAAATCGTCTTCTTGACGGGGGTCATAGAGAAAATACTCTTAAGACTGTTATTTGATTTTGTTCTTTCCAACTTCAGTCCTTCAAGATTCGATTTAGTACGTTCTAATATCCCCGTATATGATGTTTTGGAGCTAAGAGTTGTCAGAGAATGAACCGGCTTCAATTGGGGCTGTGGCTGTGGCTGTGGCTGTGATGGTTGAGTTGGCATTTCATTTTTCTGATCCGATTCATGCTTATGTCCCTTACGATCTTTTGAAAGGGCGTCCGCAATGGTCTTTGAAATTTCTTCATCATTTAACGAAGGGTCTTTCTTACGAAGTATGCTCTCCATTTCTTTCATCAACCTGGTCTCTTCTTCAAGAAGCATTTTACTCATTTGTCTGGCATTCATAGCCCTTAGCATGAGTTTAACATCCGTTACCAATGCTGCGGATTCGTAGATCAAACCAATGGCATAATCACTTGGAATTGGTGCCTTTGGCGAGACTAGTTCTGCCAAAGTTACGTTCAAAAGTTGTTTCCTGGCATATTCCAATTCATCTTCTTGTTTTTTCATTTCGTCAGAATTGAAATCTGCTTCTTCATCTTCATTATACATTGTGGTAGCTTGTTGATGAGAAGTCTTTCTCAGAGTTGGTCTTGATTTGGGGTTAACAAACGATGTATCATGGTTATCGAGGTACCCAAGACCAGACTCTATGAGATCCATTTCTGTTCCATCAATGTATTCCTCGTCAAGCTCTTCGTCATCATCCTCCTTTTCTTGAAGATCAGGTACAGCTTCAGTAGAGTCCAAGGGAGAGTCAGTGTTACCATCAGGTAAAGCAAGTGATCCACCTTCATTAGCTGCTGCAACATTAGACTGCAGCTTTCCAGGCAGCAACGCCTCGCTTGATAACAGACATTTGGAATGACTGGTTTTATGATAGTTAGAAGACTTCTTAAGTAAAACAATATCCAAATAACCATCATCAACAGTGTCGACAAATCCTTCAAATTCATCAAATGGAAAAGTATATTCTGGGTCAAGTTGGATCCCCTGTTTGCTTATAAAGTTGATATACTTCTTCTTGAACTTCTTCCATTTTCTTAGATTTGCTCCTTCCTTTCTTCCAATTATACCGAATAAGGTTTCGGTGATTAAATTGTACAACAAGGGAACATTGAAGAACTTGGAGAGCGCTAAACAATCTAATGATGTCGGACTAAGAAGCCACTTATCTCCGATTTGCCCCGTGTATAGGTACTCACAAAATGCCTTAATGGTATTGGTGGAAAAGGGAACATACAACTTCCGTGGGATTAATGAAGCTTCCATTTTGTAACTAAGTGGATCCAAGTTATCAAAGTTAAGCAAACCATTTTCATCCATCATCGCACTAGCGTCCAAAATAGAACTTGGATCCATTTCTTGCTTAGAAGTAAAAGTGTCTGCAGTGTGCGGCGGGTGGCCACTACTAGGAAAGCTCCCGGGAGAATCGTGGGATTCGTCACTGATTCCCAGTGCACTTCCCAATAAGAGATCACTGTCGACGGTATTCGTCGTGGATGTCGACGACAAGACTGAAAGCGGTGTCGCTTGTGGTACGGTGGTGGTGTGGTGGTCCAAATTTTCACCTGGGTCGACAGAAATAGACACTCTAGGAGAATTAAACGGTGAATCCCTGGGGGACTTCGGCATAGGGATATTTCTCAAACTTGTTAGGGTATGAATTATCGAGTTTCTTGGAGAAGCAACATCACTTGACGAGTTCTTTCTGGAAGCACTCTTGAAGCTTGTAGTAGTTGGAATCATTGGAATTGGTTCCATAGGTAATGGGAGCTGAGCAGGAATGTCACTCAATTCAGGCATAAACATTGAAGACCCTGATGTACCACCCAATGGACCTGGATCTACTGAATGACTTATGGCCGCCACTGTATGTGGGTCGACGGCTGAAGACTGAGACAAAGTATGGAGCCTGGAGCTCGATATTGTTGATGATGCTTCGCCGGGGAACAGTGATCTTGAAGATGGAGCTGAAGATTCTTCCAGCTTCCTCAGATCCGAGTCTTGGAACGGTAATCTAAATTGAGGAATTTCCTTCGCCGGTGAACCTTGTGGACCCGGAGGTGCAACATTGAATGGTTCAGGACTCAAATGCCGTGATTGGTGAGAATCAGATTGAGATGATTGACTTAAAGACAGTGAAGCCGACAACAGCTGCTTACCACTTTTCTGTCCAGGTGCAAGTTGGGACAATGATAATGATGATGCATTGGAAGTTCTTATATTATTGTTATTGCCTGCTGGTGAGGAGTTGAGCGAATCCTGCTGGAATTTACAAACAGCTTTAATGTACCCACGAGCCAACAAATTAACAAAGTATGAACCCCACCGTTCGATTAAAACATGAGTAGAAACCGGGATTCTATCACCATTTGCCGAAACAAACTCAAAATCAGATATTAAATCACCGTACCTGTCAAAGGCATTTCTTCCTAAGGTTACAGCTGCCGGGGGGAAGACAGAACTAATCGTTGAGAACTTTGCCTTGGGTGCAGCATAATAAATATAATCAGCAAAACTAATGGCATTCTTAGCACCTTTATTAGCGTTATCGATTTGAGTGGAGAGTCTTCTTGAAGGCCTAATTTGTGATGTTGAAGGTTCATGAATAATATTGGCATCATCATCAGAGTCCTCAGTATCGCTCAACAACTCATTACTATAATCACCATCATCATCTGAAGATGATGTTGAAGTTGTGGAGCTTGTAGAGATGGAGGAAGTTGGGATCTGTAACCCATTTGAAATAGCCACAGCTTCGACAGATGAGCTTGTAAAGTAGTCATTGGCCAATTCCCAACTTGCCAAAAGGTTAGTAATCGGTAAACTAATGGTGATCATCGTAGTGAAATACCTTATTGATGATGTTGTTCTTGAGGTATGTTGATTCCCTATAAGAACCACTTTATGGTGAGATTCCCAAACGAACCCCCCCCAGAATCTATGAGATCCATAATCATGATTACAAAAGACATTTAATCTTGACCATTTCCCAGTAGGAATGTTATAGACAAACACCGAGATGTCTAAGTCATTGGGGAGGAACCCCACAATTACAAGATTTTGACCAAATAGCCCACCGGTTGGGTATCGTAAGTTGAAGGGAACCACCATTCCTATTCTATTGAAATTACTGCGCTTCATGTGTAATGGTAGAGGTTTCCCATTCTTCATGGTCTTACCCAATTTGAACGAGACCAAAGGGTTCACCGGAGCACTTTTATAGTTTTTGGGTTCCTTAAAACTGGATTGATATGACATATTGTCATCACCACCACCTTTCTCAAGTCGAGGATTAGAATTCTTTGTGGGGGTATAGATAATAATAGATTCTTCATGAAGGGAAGAGGCTGCATCCTGAGAGCCAGCTCTTGGATCACGGCCACCACGAATATTACCAGCCGCATGATTTAGGGAAGAACGGAATACGTTAGGATCAACAGTATGGTCATAACTCACGATAACCGAATCTGTATAATCCACACTAATATACTTTTGACCATTAGTTGATACCACTTGGTTTAACCCGACCCGTTCATCCTTTTCTTCATTACCGGAAGTGGCCTTCAAATAGAACGATCCACCAGAGTTACTCACAACATATTTCTTCTCCACCAAATCAAAAATAGCATTATCATAAATGTACTCCGAATTGGTATCTTTACCACCAGCAATGAAGATCCCCATGTGGCCCTTCTTGTTGACAAAGGATAAGTTGTTTACTATGGTCATTTTGGGACAGAATCTTGGTTTAGGAATAGAAGCATCTGTATCCCAGCCAGAACCATCATGCAAACATGTCCATTTGGTTGTTGCCAAATTGAACTCCCACAAGTCATTTGAAGGTACCAAATTTTCAACTAGTTTCCGATCTTTATGAGCCTCTTTGATACGTAACCCCCCAAACACATAGACATAATTGTTTACAGCACATATCTCATGGAATGCCCGTGGTACAGGCCTGGGGAGGAACCCCTTGGAATGATCAAATTCTAGTCTTGTCCAAGAACGTTCTAGAATGCTGAGATAAAAGAACTCTCCAGATAAATACGTGGCCAATGACCGAGATTTGGCATTACCTACTTTGGATTCGAAAGTCAGAAAGATCTCGTTGATTGTGAGTTCTGGTAATTCCAATCCAATGGTTAACCCACCAAATGTAAACACAAACGAATTGTAAAGCGTTGATGCTGAACCTGTCCGAACGTTTAAATTGAATCGATCATCCTTTTCTGCTCGAGGCAATGTCAATGGGAAACATGTACTTGCTGCTGGAACCAACGTAGACATGGTGTATTGATTAGGGAGGGGGAGTCTTCAGATAATCACAGGTTTGAATCGTGTGCGTGTATATTATTTTGAAAACGGCCAGCCAACCACCCAATTCCTTCTTGATTGTTGGTTTTTGGCAAGGGAATATTATGACCTTCAATGGATGTGTGTTAAAACGAGTTCTGTAAGTGAATCCTGTAAGTGAATAAGTGCTTACTTACAGAACAGTTTATGCTTGCAGGAAAAGGAGTCCACCTTGTAATACACAATCAGTGAATATAAAAGACACACAATCAGTGGAAAGGGACACGGTAGGTGAGTCCAATCGCTTTATTAATCAACGCTTACGACGTTTTTAATATTTCCCTTGAACAAAGTATTCTTGCCTGCTTGGTTGTGAATTCTGGTGATTGAAAATCTCAAGCGTGAGAAAAAAAATACCCACCTTTGTGTGTGTAAATATGCTGTGCTTGATTTTTGGGGAGTAATAGGTAGGCCCAATTATTATTGTGTTTGGGAAATGCAATACGATGGATGGATCGGTCTGTGGAAAATAAAAAACCCACCTATGGATGACGCAGGTGATTACATTACATTACATATATACATACATTCGTTGATAGATTAAGTTTATAATGCGCAAAAGGAATGCATTTATGGATGCTTGTTTAATGAATCAGGAGTATATACGTAGTTTCACTATATAGTACGCCTAGTAATACGCCTAGATGTTTAGTCCTCTTTCCGCATGCGCATCGAAGCTTTTGACAAGCGTTCTCATTTAAAAATTGGGTGTTCATTACTTTGTGGGGTGTCATACTCATATACATTCGTGCATACGTACATTCATACATACATATAAACACTTATGTACATACATAGTGGCACAGCCTACAGCATACAGTAATTGAACATGGAATGAACTTAGTGTGCTAATGAACATACCAATTATAGTAGCTTTCATTCCGTACTATTCTGCTCACTCGAATACATAAATATGTATGTGATTATTTATTTGTTTGTTACTCATCCTTATTGTAGTTTATTATTCGTTGCTTGCATCAGCAGACATTTGTTTCCACAACCAAGTATTCAACTTTGTCGCTACTAACGATCCATTCCTTTTGGAGTGATTGCTTTATATGCAGTAAGTGAACTATAACAGCGATACACCAGTTGCATAGTTCGCTGCGGAAATACGCGCCCATAAAAATCTTTGAACAATAGTAAACCTACATCTTATCTGCGGGGGATTGATGTGCCAGTGTTCGGTTGTTGAAAGCACTGAGCAATTCCTCTACACAGCACAAACACCCAACGCCAACCATCTACTTAAGGTAACTAAGGATTTAACATTGTATTAATACATTATCTTCAAGTGGAATGTGGTAGATATTTCTATATAATTTCTTCATTATCCGCCTTACAAAGCCTATCTAGGCCATCAAAAGGAGGGGGAGGGGGTGGGATATAGTACTAGGAGAGACCGCATAACCAATAAAGGAGTTATATTTCCATGATAAGCGACCAGCTGATAAAATTCACAAAAACGCCTTGAAACTCGCTGTGTTTCGCCTCGCCCTTCTTTCCTTCGCTTTTAACCTGTTTTATCCCCAGATCCGATCCTTGACCTTAACTATGTTTAATTCTGTTTCTTTCACCTGAAAAATACAGCAGGGATTCAAACTCAACGCTATTTGCTATCTTAAGAAACAACCATGAATCCCATTTGCACTTGGTGATGTCATGCTTTGTGCGCAAGTCTCTCATAAGATGTGAACTGTGGAATGTATTCATTTCCAGTAACAGTCTCGGAGTAAGTTTTAAGGATTCATGAATATTATTTAGCATTGCGTTGAAGATAATAAAAGCATGAGCGTCTAATGTGTAGTTGAACTCAGCGAGTATGTTGTTATCAGTTAATATATGAGACTACGACATTTACTCTATTGTCACTTAAACTATTCCGGTCAGGACTGATTCTACAACCATCGGGTACTATATCTATGGCTTCTGCACATTGTGCAGCTGTAAATAAACTCTTGAGGTTCAATTCTTGTAGATATTGTTTAGGGATGTTCTGCTAAAGTATCTCAGTTACTTGAAAATAGTATCACTATTGGTAATGATAATTTGCGTACTTTCTTTTTGAAACATTCTGTATTCGTCACCCTCCCGTTTATGTGAGAGGCGAGAACAGAGTACTGTTCGCCGACCGTATAGGTTTGTAGATCCAGTTGTGGTAGTCGACGCCAGCAGGATTATTCTACCTGGACCAACCCTAAAATTATATCAAGGTTGCGAAATAGAACCTGTTCCACAGGTAGAGGAGCTAACATAGAGTTAAGCCCCAGTAGACCCCAGCAAGAAGAATAAGTACATTCTGTATATAGATGTGTCAAACAACATAGACGGTAAAGTCAGTAATAGACATAGGGCAAAGATAATTTGGCCGACTACTATTATAACACTTACCCAAACCAGAAGTATATATTGGAGATGGTCATGCCATAAAGTATACAGAAGCAATTTGTGCCACGTGACCAATAGAGTCCACTCATGTTATGTGTCATGTTTCGTGTGCATCATGTGATATGTCATGCGACGCTTGTTATGTGACCACACAGTACTGCAGCTAGACTTGGGTATGTTATGACGTATGATTAATGTCATACTTACTTCTACACATACCATAAACAAGTATAAACAGAAGTATGTAGCCCCGCGACCTTTCACGTTGCTATCGGGTTTCCGGCAACTCCACCTACGTTTATTCCACCGAATGCAAGTCGTTCGAATTATAGATGACATCATTGGTCACTTCTCAACATACAATTGAATTAAGAGCATTCTTTCAATCAAAACGCAATATAGCCAAATAATAGTGTAGCCTTAAACTTCGTCCCTTCAATGGGCGCTACCACAAACACTTACGTATGGACCTTCTCTTTCACTCTTGTTTGTAGTTTTGTGTAACAGTTGTCCGTTTCGACGAAATAACGAGGAATACCTGGCTGGCTTGGGTAACCCCTAAATTTCACTATTATAGCTTATAATAAATTGCTAACTCAGAATTAAAAAAGTGACTGGTCATATTCTTTTTCATCAACAATGTCTGAAACCGTTGACAGAAGAAGCAGCATCACTTCGAGTATTAAGGCTACTCCGCCCAAACAAAGTGGTGGGGTATTGAAGAAACTCGCTGCCAATAAAGAATGGGTATCACCATTTAGACTGGGGAACACACGGAATTGGCATAAGGACTTGCAGGATTTGAATAACATCGACAACATTGAGATCCCCAAGAAGTTCACGTCCCATCCTGCCTTGGACGCAAAGAAGAAGGAAAAAGCTGCTGAAGTTGAAGACGTCAAAGACTCAGGAACTGTAAAGGATGATACAGAAGATGATGGTGACGCAGAAGAAAAAGATGCGGATGTTGAAGGTGCAGAAGGTACCGAAGCAGTTACCGATGAGACTGTTGCCGAAGATGCTCTGATTGCTGAGTCTGAGAGGCCATTGAGTGAAGCTGAGCTTCATGAGATTTCAAGTAAGACTGAAGATGAACCCGAGGCTGAGGCTGAACAAGAAACCGAAAAAGAACCAACAGAAAGTAATGGGCATACAGAGACAGCTGAAATTGAGGACATTGACATTGTTACTGAGCAGCCAGAATCCAAGTCAAAGGACCCACAATTGGAAGCCATTGAAGCTGAAAGGGAACACATTTTGGGGGGCTTCAAAGATGAGCCTGTTATGTTATCTCACTACTCTCAATTGGAAGCCACTGCTAGTAAGTCTGTTGACAAGAAGTTGAGCGATCCTAACCGTGTTGTCAATTTGGGTGCTGGTTTAAAGATGACCAACAGTCAAATTATGGCTATTGCAGCTCAAAGAGTGGCTCCTATGTTAGCCAATATCAACCAGCAAGTGTCCAAAACAAGAGAAGAGGATGAACTCTTGAGACAAGAAAAGATTGCCACCAAGATCCAAGGACATGAGAAGAAGTTGGAAGGTATATTCGAAAAGCATGTGCTGAAAATTGGCAAGAGTCAGGCTAAATTTGATAAGGAAATCGAAACCCAATTACTCAACCTTGATAATTCAATGAAAAATGCAGAAGAGAATGCTCAGAAATTCCATGACGATACCAAAGCTGAAATCCAACAATATAAAGATGATTATGCTGAAAGAGAGGAAAAGGCTGTTAGTAAGCATGAGGATGACAAGGAAACTTTAATCAAAAACCATGAAGAATTGACTGCCACTAAGCAACAGGAATTGGAAGATGCCAAACAAGGTCAAATTGATGCCAATGCTGCCATTGAGGAATTGAACACCAAGAAGGAACAATTATTGGAATCCAACTCTGGTTTGAATTCCGAAATTGAAGAAATCGAAAGTAAATTGGCTGCCAAACTTGAAGAATTAGAAGACTTGAAGGCGTCTCATGAAGAAAAGCGTACTGCCATTGCTGCAAATATCTCTGAACGTGAAGAGATCAACAACAATGTTAAATCTTCAGAAGCTGTTCTTGCCGAAAAGAAGAAGAAGCACGGTACTTTGGCTGCTGAAGTTGGTGTGTTGGCCGCAACATTAGCTGCTTATGGTGCTAAGTTATCTACTTTGGGCTCCGACAAGACGGCTCGTTCCACCAGATTGACAGAGGCTAAGGAACATTACAACAAGTGGGAAGCAGAAAAGCAAGAAGCTGCTAGACAAGTTGAATTGGAACACTTGAGACAAAGAAAGGAGGCTGAACAAGAAGTTGAAACTAAAAGAATTAAGGCTGAACAAGAGGCAGCTGCTTTAGCAATTGAGGAAGAAGCAAAGCGCAAGAAGTTAGAGGAAGAAACCGAAACCAAGAGGTTAGAGGAAGAGGAAAGACGTAAACAAATTGCTGAGTCTGAGGAGACCAAGAAATTGGAAGAAGAAATTGCTAGAAAGAAGCAAGAACATGAAGATGCCATCAAAGCAGAAGAAGAGCGGTTGGCTCAAATTCAAAAAGAGAAGGAGTTAGAGGAGGAATTGAAGCGTGATCCTGAATACCAACGTGAATTGCGTATCCAGAAACGTGACATGGAAAAGCTTGCAATTATCCAGCAACGGGAAGAGTACGAAGCGCAATTTGAAACCAGAAAACTCCAAACAGAGAAAGAGGCTGAAGAATTGAGATTGGAAATTGAAGAATTGAAGCACAAACAAACAGAAAAGGCAGAAGCTGATCGGTTAGAAGCTGAAAGATTGGCTCAATTAAAGTTGGAGGAAATTGATAAGTTGAAGAAGGAAAACGAAGAACGTATGAAGATTTACGAATCTCGTATTGAATTGGAAAACTTACAAAGGACTCGTTTGCTTGAAGAAGTTGACCATTTGAAAAAGATTAGAGAATTGAGAGAAGAGAAGGCCCGTTTAGCTGCTCAAACTGTTGAAGATAATAAATTATCACACGTTCAAAAATTAATTGAAGAACGTGAACTTGAAGTTGATCGCTTGACAAGACAAATTGAAATGGATGATGACGAGTTTTATGCATTCCAAGCAAGAGAGAAGGCTTTTTTAGGAAAGAGCAATGATTTCGCTGCAGAGGAGCCACTGAAAATTGTGGCTCCCAGTAGCGAAGGAGCCAGAGAGGTGCAAGAAAATGTACCATCAAATTCCCAAAAAGACGTTGCACCTGTTATAATTCCAACATCTATTCCTCAATCTAAGAGCGTTGAACAACCTTCTCCAAAGGATAAGTCTGCCACAAGCTCAAGCCAAGAAGTATCTACTACTTCATCTGAAGGAGATGCCAACGAAACTCCCAAGAAAAGAAGAAAAAGTTTGAGGGCTGCTCTTGGATTTGGAGGTGCCACAGCAGCCATTGGAGGTGCCACAGCTGCTGCTGTTGCCAAGACCAATTCTGTCATCAGATCCCCTTCGAAGAAGTCGAAGAGGCCTTCAACACCTGAAACCCCAAGATCTGAAGTTCAATCAAAAGCAGTTGATGAGCCATTGATGAGGGCCATTGAACCCGAAGAACCCATGCCTAAGGCCCCTGAACTTAAGAGCGAGGCCTCTGAACTTGACGAACATAAGGCCGAGGCTCCCGAAGTTGATGAACCCAAGATCAACGCTCCTGAACGTGACGAACCCAAGATTACTCGTGGAAACTCGACTGTTAGTGGAAAAACAGAAAGCGATGTTCATGAACTTGAATCAGACAATGAATGGGAAACCATTTCCGTATACGAGGAAGTCTCTTCTCAAGAATGGGATGAGAACAGAAACGACCCCAACTATTTAGAGGTGACTCAGGATGAATTTGAAAAGAAGCAAAAAAAAGTGATTGAAAATTATGACACATGATTCCATTTCATATCGTTCTTCTTTTTGAGGACAGGATCCGTTGGCATTTACTTTACTTCTGAATAGGGCTTCCTTTCTTTTCTTGTTATTTTTTTATAGCATCTTACTCTTATCAGGCCCATCTCATTGGTCTTTTGGGAAACTTTTTTTTGTTTAGTTCTCTATTATATGAATTGATATATTGTTTCTATTGTCCATGTTTGGTGATTATCAGCCGTGTAACAGGCATATTCGCTTACAGGTGTGTGTTTCGAGCTGCTTAAGGGAATAAGGCTGCAGTACGCAAAAATATGTAAGTTTCGGTTTCAACATTGGTGCGGCTAACGCCGAAAATACAGGTTATAAGGAACGTACACAAAACAAAATAAAACGATCGTAAAAAGGCGTGATAGACGAATAATAATTAATAGGAAGTATCACAAACGTATCTTCCCATTATCTTACCTTGTTCCATTTCTTCAAAGATTCTTGGAAGCTCAGACAACCCAGCGATTTTGATTTCAGTATTCACCTTGCCCCTAGCAAAAAGATCAATGGCTTCTCTTGCATCAGCTCTGTTACCAACGTAAGAGCCTTCGATCTTAATTGATTTGATTACAGTATCAAAGACTTTAGCTTTGACTTCTGCTCCTGCCGGTAATCCAACCAAGACAACGGTGCCTGTTGCCTTGACGTAATCCAATGACTGCTGGATAGCCGCAGGAGAAACAGAAACATTGATAACTCCCAACGGACCCCCATTAGTGGCTTCCTTAACAGCTGCTACAATATCTTTTGTAGTTGTGAAGTCCACATAGACATCAGCACCCAAGCCCGTGACAAACTCACCCTTTTCAGCTCCACCATCAATACCGAGAACCAAATATCCCATTGCCTTAGCATATTGGACGGCCAAAGACCCCAATCCACCACCGGCTCCGGAGATAGCCACCCAGCTGCCCGCTCTCAAGTTCGCAGTCTTCAAAGCCTTGTAGACAGTTATCCCCGCACACAAAATAGGAGCCACTTTGGCCAATTCGACATTCTTGGGGATTCTAGCCGCTTGAATGTAATCAGCAGTAGCATATTGTTGGAAGGACCCATCATGAGTATAGCCAGATAAATCTGCATGGTCACAATTGGATTCGTTACCCTCTTCACAGAACTCACAAGCTTGACAAGAACCGTTTAACCACTTAACCCCCGCGTAATCACCAACATTCCACCCAACTACGTTCTCACCCATTCCAACAACAACACCAGCACCTTCATGGCCACCAACCAATGGCAATTTTGTAGCTAAGGGCCAATCACCTTTCCAAGCATGTAAATCAGTATGACATACACCAGTAAATTTAACGTTAATCAACAATTCGTTGGGTTTAGGTTTAGGAACGGGGATTTCCTTATATATCAATGGCCCGCCATTTCTCTCAATCACCACTCCCATTTGCTTTGGAGGAATTGCATACGTGGAGTTCAAACGAAGACTCAATGGTCTCTTTGTGAGTTGGCGACTTAATGCTCGTACGCTCAACATCATTATTACTATGTTTAATTGGATCACCTAATTGCTGTCAAATGCGGGGCATTGACATACTTATATATGTATGCATATGTATATGCATATGTATGTAGGAAGTCAAATATGTGACTGATTGATTTGCATAATATAGTGACTATTATTTGATACATACGAGTGGCTCAAAATTCTCATCCCGGGTTAACCCGTTTACATTGTTATCTGCTATCTAATAATATCTACAGTAAAAATCGGTAGATAAACACCGGGGTTTTCTCCAATCGCCGACAAAAACTCAGATTTGATCTAGCGTTACATGGCAATAGACAATAAGACACCAACTGAAAATAATCCTTTATTACTACAATCGCAACACTAAGAAAGGTATGACCACGTTGGGTGACGATCGGGGTAATGATTAGGGGGCTTTTCTGTAAAAGTAAAATTTGACGTGGCACAGTGCGAAGCTGGGTTCTAAACACCGAACGTATAGCGTCGCGCTAATCTATGACTAATATGCGGCTACAATTGTTACAACAAAATTCAGAAACCTGGTTAAATTGTTTACTCATAGTTATAGGAGTACCTTAATCAAATTTAATCTTCTTACCTTGAGAAGGAACAATAGCTGCACTGGCTCTTTGGGCTGTAGCCAATGCAATACTTGACTTAACTCTTTTATCTGAATCATTACTGTATCCCTCGAACTTTCTTTTCTTAATCATTGGCTTTGGCGTAGGTCTTGTGAAATCCTCTTGAGAATGTGAATTGTCTGTAACACTTGGTCTTTCCTTAGCTCTAAATCCACCACCATCTCTTGATCCACTACTATCTCCATTACCTTCGTCATCATTTACCTTGGGACGGTTAGGAGTTCTCTTAGATCTATCTTCACCATACTCCAAACGTAAAGGTCTATTTATCAACTTCTTGGCTAACTTTGATTTCAATGCAGTAGTAGGACCATTAACATCTTTGAAATCAACAAATGCAAATCCTTTACATTTCCCGGAATCTTCAAAAGTGGCCATTCGTATCTTAACAATCTCTCCGCAATGTCTAAAGTGCTCTTCAAGCAAGTCACTGGTAGTATCAAAAGACAAGTTACCCACAAAAAGAATACGACTAGGAGGGTTTTTAGATAAAGGTTTCCCTGCATCAGTAGTTGGTGTACCCGTGGCGGTTTCAGGTCTGCCTTCAAAACTAGTACTATCTTTAATTAAAACTTTCCGACCATTCAATTGTTCTTCACTCAATTTAACCACACTTTGAACGTGTAACACAGAAGGCAAATCAATATAAGCAAACCCTTTAGATTTCCCATTCTTTTTGGGTAAATTGACTCTGGAAATATCGGACAATTCCACAGGAACTAATTCATCTTTGAAATCGCTAGTCTTCAATGTGATGAACCGTTCCAAATCTTCCTTAGTAGTATCATATGACAAGTTACCTATCCACACACCATAAGGAGACCTCTTGGGTGCAGATTCTGACTCTTCCTTCCCGTCTTCTGTAAGTGGCTTGGGTGCTGGATGTTTCTTAGAAAGCTTTTCTAAATCTATCTTACCTTTTTTCAATAACCGTTGTTGTTTCTTAGACAAGGGTGTACCTGCTGTCAATTCAACAGTTATTTCTTCAAATTTTGTTTTATGATGTGACTCTTGGTTATCTGAAGTTGTGTCTAAATCATCTTCAGCAAAGTCTGTAGCTTCTGTCACTTCTGTTGCTTCTACTTGCTCTTCAATTTCTTCTTCCTCTTTGCTTTTCTTTGTTTCCTTCTTCAACTTCTTTCTCTCTCTCTTCTCCTTTTTAGACTCTTTCTCACCCATCTTATTGTTGTTATTGTAGTATGTCTTTGATTACTGAAAGGCATCAACTTTATTCACTTTCTTGAAGACGCGAGATGAGATGAGCTCAGCGCTACCAAATCGCTGTAAACTGCCATTCTCAAAAGCCTCATTGCTCTACTACTACAGTCTTAGTAGAAACGTTATCATACTACAAAGCGTAGTATCCAAAAGTATAATTAATCATAAGCCCTAAAAAAATACAAAAAAACAATTAACGTTAAAGGTCATCAATATTTTCCAAGTAAAGCCATTTCCGCCACATCTCACCAGCTTCATTAATGATGTTATCAATGTAATCAACACGATGAACTTCTGGAGAGTCATTTGAAATAATAGACCCAGATTTAACAGCATCACCGTTATTAACGTCATTGGTCATCTTGTTCCGTCGAGACTTGACAGCATATGATTTGCTAGGCAATCTAGACAAATATTGTCTAATTTCGTGTTGATCCAATTCAACAAGAGTATTCTCAACTGCTTTAAGCATAGCTATGGAAATGAAAACAACTTCAATATGGGGATCAATATGGGAATAGGGTACAATTTCTTCATCTTTACAACTAAGTCCCAGACCGTTCTCGCCACTCGAAACTGGCGTGAATTGTTGCTGATCTTTTTCCTTCAATGTGTCTGTCTCATCATCAACTCCAGCATTGGCATCAGTTCGAGGAACCCAAAAAACATCAGGTCCCAACTTATCGATAAAGTCAAGTGAAGGACCAGCCAACTTTTCTAGATAATAGGAATTGGATTTCTTAGGATTCTTGGCTCTCCAACCAAACATAAGATCCCATATCCTACCACGATCATATTTAGACCAGCATTTAGTAGTTGTATATTTTAACCACCATAATAACCATTCATCTTCACCAGGACCAAACTTCTTTAAGATTTGCTCTTCTTGAAAGAATTGCGAAAGCTCTGGAAGTAAATTCCTCAAACAATACACAAAGAACAGAACTCTTTCTTCAATAGTACCCCCAGTAACGGGTAAGCTTGTTTTATTAACCTTTTTAGGAACTTTAAATTCACCCAGATTATTATTACTACTATCGTGCCTTGTTTCTGGCAGATGTAAAAGCACCAATGAAAGGCGCTCATAAACTTCGTAAAACGTGAGCAGAGATCCCTGTGCAACAAGTTCTTGCATTCGTTGCTGTAAATCAGGAACATTGTTGATGTAATTGGAATAATCATCAAGTAAATCCATGACATTTTTACCTCTTCTGGAATTTCCATGATGATCATTGTCCTCTGAAACATGAGAGTGTACATGTTGACCACCACTACCTGTTTTAGCATCTCTTCCTATTAAAACCCAGCTAGTGTTAGCAATCGGTGGAAACCATTCTGCCAAATTCAAGGCCATCCAAGTGAGAGAACTATCATAACTGATAATCTTACCCCACTTGCTGATGAATTTATGAATACTATTCTGTAATATGGTGAAGATTTGCAATTCAATTTCTTCAAAGTTGGGAGCATTTGAAGTGATTGGTGGTGGATCATCTGCAAACTCCGATTTCAGAACTAACTTCGGAGATGAAGTTTCTGATGGAGATGTAGACGTTGCGGCAGTAGTACTTCCATTGGTGGTAGGTGAAGCCGTAGTAATAGTATATTGATTTTGAGGAACTGCAGCATTGTTTGAAGGCCTGTAATGGTAATATTTATGAGAGTAACGAGCCAAATCTTTCATAATCTTCAGTTTGAGATAATCATCCATATCATCATTATCGGAATTATTCAGACTTGAACCACCGGATTTAGGAGACTTCAAAGACTCTTCATTACCTGAAGAGTCATCTTGGCTATTTTTCTTTGTTGATTTCGGTTTATTCCTATTTGGAGTAATAAATGGGGCTCTGACAAATGGATGATATTTCAACAACGTAGGCCATACTTGGAATCGGAGGAATGGAGGTATACCCTTTTGACGAGCAATTAAAGCAAGACCAGTTTGATTCTTTGTTTCCAAGTAATGGATCAATGCTTCCAACACTTGAGAATCGTAATGGAAGGAAGGCTTGTAGTCATCCGAAGTTTTCTTCATAGTAGATTTTGTTGATTGAGTCATCGACAGTTTCTCACCAGCGCCATTAGTCTGTGTTGAAGATGAAGATATTGAAGAGGAGGAGGAAGACGGAGCTTTATGTCCAGATGGTGATGACGATGAAGGTGAAGCCACGGGACTGGATACACCAATGGAATGAGACGGAGAAGACATCGACATCAAGTCACACGAGTGAAGCGAAGCCCTTACAGAAAAAAAAACTTAGTCACTTAGTGACTGCTAAAATATAAAAAGTGTCGTGTAAGATGAATGAACAATCAGTCTACCTTATTATCAAACGGCTTAGATCAATGATAATTAAGGTGGAAACGAACAACAGAATCAAATTTAAAACATCATGTTAGGGAACACTCTGGTCGGGTCAGTGGAACTCTCTATAAATTTTGGTATGTTTGCAAGTGCAATCAACAATACTGCAAAAGCAATAGTGGTATTGAAGTCAAAGTCAAATACGATTGGATGACAGCCACAAATAGCTGCAATAGCACGGTTAGAAGGAGTAAGAGCCTTACTAAACAAGAGAAAACAGATTATTTATAATTTAAAATTTGGACATCATGATTGTAAAGCGTAATGAAATCAAAAACGAACACAAAACGGCTAAGCACGAAGTATAATTTTTTCTTTGGGTGCATTCCAGCGATCATGGTGGGGTGGTGTCATCCAATGCATGTCTAGAGAGAATAGTATACTGCAATGGTATCATATGGGATAGTATGATATAATGGCACAGTATAAAGTAAGTATAAGGTAAGTATTAGGCGAGTACCTTATAGTGTATAGTGTATCGGCAGTGTAGTATATTGATCCTAATCTCTGTGTTCTGGAATGTGACCTTAAACCTTTAAATCTTCCGATGGAACATCCGCAGATAACAACCCAATCGGATGTTACTCAATTTATTTGGCCACACTACCATTAACTCTATTGGACCATACTTCAGACAATTCACACTACATGTTCCCTATTTGCTACATCATTCATTTCAAATGTTCAACAAAGTGTGCATAAAGCCTGAGCCCAATTCTCCATTACTCAACATTCATGTGGAGGAAAGGACCTGCCTGTTTGAGATGTAAAAACATATCACGTGACCAAGCACGTGATCCATAATGCCCCTAAACTAAACTCCATCTTTTCTTATTGGATACGGTTCTGTTGTTTAAAAGGTTATCAGCTAGCGTTGAAGAAGTAGTACTGAAAGCCGGTGCTACAACTAATGTAAATAAATCAAAGTAAGGTAAGTGGTAATTTTTTTTACAATTGGTTGCCACATTCGGATAGTCACATTGCTTATATCCGAAATGATAAACTACGGATGAATCTGAAATAAATTATGGTCCTTCCCCTATATATATTCTCCTTGATGTAGTCTACTGTATTACTATGACTGCTAGATATACTCAGTAGCTCTTTGATGTATTTTCGTCAATTCCGACTCATCCGAAAGGGTCCCCCCCTATAACTGCTTATCGTTGCGTAAAAAATAGCTCTAGAATACACTAGGCGTATTTACAGGAACTTAAATGTATTGGTCCGATCGGGGAATAAACTGTACAATAAATTACTTCAATAGTCTTCCAATTGACGCGTAACAATTATATCTGAATTAATTGGTTGTCATCATAGGGAAGTGTGGATATTCAAGCCCTTCATTATTTTCCAATTCTCAACCCCCTATAACTTCCTTTAGAAAGGACTAGTATATTTACTAGACCATATATCTGGTTTTGTATAATCCTTATTTTCTCCAAACGTACGACCTAGGCCGCCCTCAACTATTGCTAGTACCAAGATTTTAATTGCAAACCCCTAAACATGAAGTTGAAAATACTCAGACGAACGAATACAGAACAAAAGATCAGACAAGCGACCAATGATGATATATCAAAGAATCCCACAGTAACCGATTTAGCAGAACTTTCCCTTTTAACATATAAGCCGAAATCTTTGAACGTGATAACTTCGGTGTTACAAAGACGACTTTCGCTTGTGTTTGAAGCAGATCATCCTCGACTGCTGCTACTGCTGAAAACTAATATTACTAGGAAGAATAGCCATAAAGTGAAACGAAATAGGTCGTCAACATCCCGTAAGGCTAAAGTTGTTGTACCACCTTGTTTATGTACACATTTACCTCAGTTGGTGAGTATCAACAAATCACTTCTGGTTGTATTGTATCTCATGGAAACCGCATCATGCCAATTTATCAGTTGGATAAAACAATTGCATTGTGGCTGGGATATTCCGGTTGAATGCTTGCAACTGTTTGTTTCCGGTAATGACAATAAGTTTGCAATTCAACATAAGCGCAGTACAGTTGAAAATTATCAACATATAGTTGGGAAAAAGATCATGGAAATCGACCGACTCTGTGTGAATAAAAGTCTATTAGATGAATATCGATTAAACCAACACAAATTGAGGTCTGATATGACAAGACCCGGAGTCAAGCAATCTCCTTCAAATAGATCATCATCATCATATTCTTTCGATGACGGGTGCGAACTCGAATCGGAAGTAATCCAAATCGATATGGATTACTTAAGACTGGGACACTTGGGAAACAACACTAGTAATAAAGAAAATTCAGCTACTGCAAGAACATCAATGGAATCAAACCGGTTAGAAGTAGTTTTTGAGCTGGATGAAGAACCTTTAAAGGAGGAAATGGAGAGTGAAAATAGTGAACGACTTTCAATTCCTATATCTCCAGTGTTTGCATATTGAAACATAAAGACTTGTAATAATGTATTGATATAGTCTTAAATCCCGCGAGGGATTAGGTACCTTTTTTCTCTTGTCATTATTTTCTTTTAATGTGTGACTGTAATGCACTCGTTATATTATTTTTTCACCCTACGTGCAAGGATATGTACGGCTGAATAACAATTTCTGAAAGCGAAGCATATCCAACTTTGAATAATAATATTAATAGTAATAATAAAAATACAGGATATAACAAATATCAGCACAATAACATATCAGCTCCCATGTCATACTTTTGAATGTGTTTATTGCAATGTATCGAAGCCCGATTATACGTTCGAGAACCTTCGCAATATTCGATGCTCGCAATAATGTTGTCACAAACTAATGACGGAAAATCATCTCAAGTAGGATCCCCCAAACTAAAAACACCGCATCACTAGAAATTTCCAGCTTCCTGCAATAGGGGTGGATGTTTTGATATGCGTTTGTTATCTGTATGTTCAACGGTTCTGTTTTCTAACACAAACACAAATATGCACCGTTAACTACTAACTGTTCTACTAAAACTAGCAATTAAGATTGATGGATCTCAATTAATCAATCAATTGTTATTCACGGAGTTGACATTAAAGCAAGTTGCTCTATAATGTTACTAGTCATCAAATGCAAATGATATTTCAACTAAGGATGCTGTATAGCTTTTAGTCCTCATCATACCACATGGATGGCCTCGTGACATAAGTGGAGTCATTTCTTTTCTCACTAACGTATGTACAAGAAGAAAAAGAAACCAATGTTTATTTCTGTTGAAATAATGTTCCGGAAAAAGAAATGCCCCCCACACCAATTGACCAGCCTTACATACTCTTACTGACACAAAAGAGTTATTATTTGGACGCTCTTTGTGTTTGCGGAAATAGGGGGTTATCGCAATAGTCGCCACCTAGGGAGTATAAATACGCTTGCCCACCCGGACGTTATATTAAAAATAATCGTTTTAATTTTCTCTAATAGAACGTTACATATATACACATAAATATACAATGCAAATCTTCGTTAAAACTTTGACTGGTAAGACTATTACCTTGGAAGTTGAATCCTCCGACACGATTGACAACGTCAAGTCTAAGATTCAAGACAAGGAAGGTATTCCACCAGACCAACAACGTTTAATCTTTGCTGGTAAGCAATTAGAAGACGGCAGAACCTTGTCCGACTACAACATTCAAAAAGAATCCACCTTGCACTTGGTATTGAGATTGAGGGGTGGTATGCAAATTTTCGTCAAAACATTGACTGGTAAGACTATCACTTTAGAAGTCGAATCCTCAGACACCATTGACAACGTCAAGTCTAAGATTCAAGACAAGGAAGGTATTCCACCAGACCAACAACGTTTAATCTTTGCTGGTAAGCAATTAGAAGACGGCAGAACCTTGTCTGACTACAACATTCAAAAAGAATCCACCTTGCACTTGGTATTGAGATTAAGAGGTGGATTTTAAATCAACCTTCAATAATTGGTAATATATAATTTGGTGGGGTCATTTTTATAGACTATTAATACATATTTAAAAGTCTGTGAACTATATTCGTAGTATATAGATTATAAATTCTTATCAGCCAACTGTTTAAGAACTAAAAGTCTGTGAACTATATTCGTAGTATATAGATTATAAATTCTTATCAGCCAACTGTTTAAGAACTTTAGAAGACTTTTCAAATGATTTGAACTCCGATAAATCCTTTCTTATCTCCGCCTGTATCTGCTCTGACTTTGAGTAGTTCATGAAGGATACCGTGAGCTTTATGAATTGCAATCTAACGTTTTCAATGGCATGTGACACTAAACATCTCTTCTTCAAAAGGTTCCAAATGGAAAACAACGACACTGTCGCCTCCGGACGTTCTTCCTCCTTCATTAAGCCCAATAAATGGGACATAGAAGTACAGAACATAATGTCTGAAGCCCAAGTCAAGTCAATGTCGCTTTGCGTTAAGAAATGTTCAGCCGCATCACAATACAAGGCCAATACTTGTTGAGACAAATCAATTGGCCGGTCAAAATAAGCCAATGAAATGTTGTCTATGAACTCACCCCGTTCCTTTTCCATAGCTAACATTTTAGCCTTTGATTCACCTTTAAATCTCTTTCTTGATTCATCATGATCATCATCACTTGAATCTGTATCCATATCATCACTATCCTCGGACTTATACAACCGAAGAATCTTCCTCATAACTTCAACGTATACCTCTACAGCTTGCTCCTGAGTGGTGTACTCTGCTATATAGAGGCCCAAACACTTTACTGCTTGTTTCTGGTACTGTTTGTTTCTTCTCCTTGCCTCGGTTATCAAAGTCTTTGTCACCTCAGAGGTGACAAGGTGATCTGTCACAACTAATGATTTGGCGTTAATGGTAAACTCAGTTAATGTCCTCAACACCTTCTCCTTGCCTTCCCAAGTCTTACCCTTACAAGCAACGATAAGCAACGACATTAAATGTAACAATTGTTTCTTATCGTTGTCACTCAAGTTTTCAATGGCCGTTGACGAGACCCCCCCCTTGCCACCAGTGACCACCAAGGAGAGCTCACCAATGGACGTGGCCAAGGCTCTTCTGGTTTCAAACCTGGGTGATTGCAAGTGGCGTTCATAGAAGTCCAAGAGCTCGGGCAAGTACAATCTGATAGTACTGTTGTTTCCAAACTCTATCCACATCTTATCAAAGGTTTTGGCCACTTCAGGATCAACATCGTGTTTCCCAATGAAGGCAAGGGGCAAGAATACGCCCGTCATAGATTGGAACTTATCACCAGAGTAAGTGGCCACACTGAAACTGGCAACAGCAGCTATCAGTCTCCATCTTGAGTCTTCATAGTTTTCGTGGTCAAAGTAGTATCTGTTGATCAATTCAGCAAACGATTCCACAGACTCAATGGACGCAATTCGACACAAGAACCCACAGGCAGTTGCATAGGTAGAAGATACTGCTTCATTACGGTCTTTCAATTGACTAAGAGCAATCTTCAAGAATCGGTCACCATAAGGTTTGGATAACTCTAAATGATCTGTAACCAAAGTGACCAAGATTTTGGAGCCACAGACTTTTGACGGTAACCCCACGGACTTCTTAATGGAATTTCCCAACTTCTTGATGAAAGTATCCATGTCTGTGTCTGCAAGGTTGTCAAGCATTTTCTCAATGGTTTGCATTATAGGCGAAGATCCAACGGCTTGAAGTCTTCGGGCATCTAACTCCGTGGGACTAATGTTGTATTTATCAGCATTCAACAGCAAATAGTTTATGGCTTCCGGTTCCAACGTCGACATCAACTGTACAAAATTCTCTATCAAATCAGGTATAAAGGGTCTAACAAATGCTCCACCATCCTTGCAAATCTTTGTAATGGTCTTAATGCTGAAATTCTTGACATCTTCAGCTTCACTCAATATACCCCGTGGTCCAAGAAGGAACGGAATCAAATCCTTAAGAACCTTCTCGGCTTTAATAGGCGAACTACTGCTGTATTTGGCATCAATGGTTCGTAACAAAATAGTTGACAACGATTTAGTCAATTTGTTACCTTCCTTTCTAACAGAATCTTTGATGTCATCCATTGCCCGGAAACTCATTTGCCAAATCTCCTCCAACTTATCGCCATAGGATTCTAAAGTGGACACTTGAAGAAGATCATTGAGTGCCGTAGTGCTGGCTTGTCTCACTCTCCATTCTTTGTTCCCCATTCCTTTAAGAAGTTCTTCCAATATGATATCAAAGTGCTCGTTAATTGTATCGGAATTGTTGGGAACCAAAGAGTTCCAAATATCATTCATGGCTGTGGACACTGAAGTATTGGGATCATATCTGTACCGATATAACCGTGGGATCAACCGATTAGTTAATTGTTGGTTAGTGGAAAATAAGTTATTCAAAGAAGTCTTGGACAATATAGAACCCAAACCAAAAGCCATACCTTTTCTAGAGGACCAAAGCACAGAGTTCTTAGCCAATGACATGAATTTATACACCAAACTTGGATCACCTACTTCAGATGCCAAGTTAAGAACATCTTTATACGTGGACACCGAGCCTTCACCAGTCTTCAAGATATCAGGCTCAAAAAGCTGAGTATCCTCTTCAACTGATCCACTAGTATAGATAGAGGAAGCATTAGAGTCAGTGAAAGACTTCAAAAGACCCTTAACAAGAACTTCTTTGAGTTCTACATCACCCATTTCATACACAATACTGAGTCCTCTTGAAGCAGATTCTTGAATCAACTCATCTTTGTCAGCTAAAAATATGGTAAAGGCTATGTGCATCTCACGGGCTTTATCTTTAACAGGTTGTAAATGACCACAGAACTGAGCAAGTGATAACAACCATATACATGCGCTCTTCCTTAATGCCGGTTTAGTGTTAGCACATGCTGCCAAAACAGTGGATAGAATTAATGGGAGTCTTGAAATGTCTGGTTCAAAGTACTCTATTTTGGTTCCTTGGATATCAAGATTCTTCTGCAAAGCTTTAGATTGCCATCCGGCCGCCATAATCAGAAATGCTTCACCAACAGTGAATGTGAACTCAAGATGTTTAGAAATATGGGTTTTATACGCCAAATTTTCACATTTGTTCAAGGTATTGTCGTTATCTTTAGTCAAAGACAATGTTAAACAAGCCAATGCATTCATTGCCCTCTCGTCCGATTTCTTAACTCCGTCTTCAACCAGATCAATGAATTTGGTAACATAATCTGCAAAGTCCGGCGAGTTTAATGCTCCAAACATGGATATCTGGATCACACATTCCCATACGATTGAAGACCAAGCTGGACTCTTTTGTTCCAACAAAAAGTCAAGATAACTCTTCAAGAAAGAGACGGAAACAATATTAGTGGCTCTTGCTCGTAAGTAAAGTCTGCCGATAAGATATCCCACGGACAAGGTTCTGATTTGTTGCAAGTTTCTACTACTTCCCTCCATTGCTGAATTCAATATGGCTTGTATCGAGTCATTGTCAACATTTGGATGGCTGGCTACGATCGCAAAGCTCTCACAAGCAATAGAGGCAGTTTCTCCAGAGACCAAACCTCCTTCAAAAACATCAACGAATAGAGGCACTGTCGTCGTCAAATCCCCAATAACGTTCGTGGGTGCAATGTGTAAAAGGGTTGATAATGTTGTACCGTAATTAATGTTTGGGTTAATTCCAGATCCACCACTAAACTGGTCTAAGAATATTCTAAGAACAAGCTTTATAAACGTGGAAAAGCGATCGGAACAACTACATTTATCAACTAATAGCTTTTGAACAACGCTATCAGTTTCAACGGCTTTATCGAGTCTTAAATCCCATTGCTCATCTGGCACAATCACTGTGTTTGCTTTATTAACTGCTTCCATTACGAACGTTCTGAAAACAAACACAACAGCTTTGCCCAAGGTCTTCAAGATCGTAGGCAGTCGATTCCTGTTCACGTCATTGAAGTGGCTATTGAAAGCACAAACCATATCATCAAACAAGGGGAACTGAACACCAGCAGATTGTTGGCCAAGTAACTCTTTCGAGGATTTGAATTGGGTTGTGTTTGCTGATTGGACTATATTGAACCAATGCGGATGTAAGCCATGGTTACTTTCTTCCACGGTATCCAATCTATTGTGTTTGTATGAACCGAGAATATTAAACATTCTGGCTTCGGCATCAGCGAAGGGGAAGGTGAAATTCAAGTATTTGACTATCATATAACGACAAGCTTGAAGATTTTCGTTTGAGGAGCCACCCCCAACGGAGGTGGTATCTTGATAAGTTAAATATTCTGCAGCATATTGCTTGATTTTCAGCTTTGACTCCGGACTAAGGGAAGGCAAATGAATTGCCAAACCAGAGAGGGCATCTTGAATTGAAGATCTCACATCAGAAACTTCTCCTTCTAAAGATTTGAATAAGAATTCAATATAGGAAAAGTCATTGACTGACAATTCAGAGCTCTGCTTTAAGATGCTACCTAAAGTTTCGTATTTAAGTGCTCTTTGGGTTAAAAAAGTGGCATAATTGGCTCCCTTTGGAACATCAGCAACCGGCCATCCTTCACCCAAAATACTACTTTTCAATTGCAGTGCTACGCTTGAATTTAGTGAAGAAGACGCCGATGATCCATTACTGGCATTTAACATCGTCACCCATTTTGCAAAATACAATCCAGCACTTTTGGATTTAGCATTATCACTTTCAAGACCTCGTAAGGTGATTTCGTCAATTTGAGGATGCTTGCCCACAATAGAACTTTTACTAAGCAAAACAAGAATCCGTTCTTGTAGCTTTGGAGTACAAGGAGGAACTCCATCGCCTCCAAGGAATAATTGAACGCAATCATTAACAAACTCTTCATCATCAACATTTAAGGTTAGCTTCTTGAACAATGTCGATGCAGGGCTGTTCAACGCAGAAGAATCATCTGCAGATGCAATCATGTAAGGCAAGGCCAAAACCATATCCTTAAAGCCACCCGATTTCAACAACTGCAAGTATCGGAGTTTCAACTCAGTTAGTTCATTGGGACTTTTGAACACTACCCCAGCATGAAGACTAAAGAATGCATGGTCGTCAATCGATAAGCCATGGTACAGCATGGGGGTCACACTATCTGAAGGTAGAAGAATGAAGAACTTGGCTATTTTCTTTGCAAGGAATATAGCATCTTGGGGATTGGCATCCAAATGTAGTGACTTTTCCATCTCGGCATATTCTACAGATTCATTATCTGGGGCCCTCCAACCTTCCAAGACTTTCCCCAACACATTGAAGAGTCGGGATGAAACTGTTAGAGAATGTGTTGATATGCCTTCTATTAATAAAGGGATCAATTTATTCTTATCTTGAATGGAGAGCCTATCAACACCTCGAGATACAAACAACAAACTGTATAATCGGACTTGACTCGAGTCTGCATCAATGGAAACCTTGGGACGTTTAGCTTGTTCCAACAATGCCTCTACTGGCAATTTGACGTCCCTAGCAGCAGTGATTCTCGGAATCAAGTTTCTAAGTATGGATAGAATGGCTGATCTCACAGGTCCATGTTCGCTTCCCAACTTAAGTAGCAATGGAGCGAGATAAAGGTTTAAAGCATTTTCAAACAGTGCATCATCTTGCGTAAGGGCTATACGCAACTCGACCTTATTGATCAATGCAAGATCTGCATCAGCCATGGTACAATTGGGTGCTGATGATGAATCGGATGGTTTGTGATCCAATCTTCATAATTATTTTGGCGGCAAATTTTGGAACCACCAGGAAGTGTATGGACAATATTTACTATCATTAGGATTAAATACAAATCGCTTCCGAAGATGACATCAGAGTATGTCAAATATTGCTAAATATGTTAAAACTACTATAATTATGAGTTATACATGTACTATGTATGTGTATGTTGCGTATGTGTGCTTTGCATGTCTGTTTCATACGTGTTATGTACGGAATAACGTCACCAGTATATGTATACACACACAAGCTGCCTCTAATCAAATGTATGGCTACTATCCTCTTTCTATGTATTCTTATATTCTCTCAAGATAACAGGAACAGATGATGGTGGTAAGGCTCCAAATTCAGTTACAACCTTATTGATATAATTTGGAGGAGTCAAATCATACATGATGTTCAATATATTCAAATTAGGAAGCTCTTCCCAATTATGCAAAGGAGCAGACGATTCTTGATCTTGATCTTCAACCTTATTATTATTATTATTATTATTATTATTATTCTTATTGTTATTATTATTTTTCTGCTTGGAATCATTTTTGGAATCTGACATTGCGTCATGCTTGTGAATAAATTGTTCAAATGCATAAGACTTCTTCTGAGGAGGCTTTTTGGAATCAATATCTTGCATCAAATCTCTGGGATCTCCCAACTCATTACTAGCAACGGAATCCAATTGCACCTTATCAGAAAACTTAATGGATTCACAACATGTAATCACAGGTATATTTCTTTTATGACACATCATGGCTACCAAACTTGTGCCGACTCTGGAATAAAGTCGACCGTTAGAGAGCATTGCATGAGCTCCAAGGAATAAGCAATCTACTCTTTCCAAAATGGTAGGTGATAAGCCATTTATCAACACATAATGTAACTCAATGTTCGTTTTAGTAATTGGAGGGGTCGTGGAGGATTTGCTAACTATCGATTCAAGCTCAGAGTCTACCAGTTCTGGTGGTTCAGCATAAGTGTCTGCCAAACTATTCAATAACTTTTTCCCTTCAAATAAAGGTCTAGAATCAACCACGATCAACTTGAACTTCTTATTCTGTTCCACGGCACAGTACTTGAATAACTCTTCCAATACAGTCGAATGGCCATACGTTAAAATGGTAGCATCGTTCCCAATATGTTGAGCGGCATTCTCAACAATTACTCTGTCGGATAAATCGATCTTCTCGCTTATAAAGTCGTCGATTTTCTCACAAAGATTGTCCTTTGCTTGAGCCTCGGTGGTGTCAATGGATATATGGGAGATTTCTTGCTTCAACCATCTAATGGCATTCCCCATTGAAGTTGAAAGAGGACGAGACGTTCTCAAAAACTCAATCTGATGTGATAAATGTCCAGTCAAGTGTCTGGTTAAAGTGGTATTCTCTGGTGTCTTGTAGTCTGAAATCACGTCTTTGAAAGCCTCCAACATCTTCCTCAATCTATTGGTTGAGCCAACCACTTTATATGTGGAATACTTCAATGAAAGCGCCAACACCGCAGGATGCACAATGTGGGAAATGGAAGGTGAAGATGCGTTTCTTTGTTCTCTTGTTTCTAAATGACTGAACATCGGTGGGGTCTTTTTTTTAGCGCTTTCATCCTTTATTAATGTTTGGTTCAATTGTTTCTTAAGATTGGTATTTGTAGCTGCTTGTTGCTTCTTCTTATCAATCTTTTGTTGAACCAATTGTTGTTGTTGTTCAGGGGTCATGTCGCCTGACTTCTTAGCAGCTCTCTTAGCAGCCTTCTCTTTCTTCTTCAACTCTTTTAGTTCTTTATTAGATAACTTCTTTTCTCCAGTAGTTTCTTCACTTGCAGCAGATGCTGTAGCAGAAACTTCTTTGCTGTCTTCGGTTGCAGCAACTGAATCACTTGCAGCGCTTGCACCACTTGCATCAACTGCTGTAACCCCTGCATTTACGGATTTTGGAATGTCAACTTCCATCTCTTTAGATTTACTCATTGATATTTTCAATATCAGTTAGAATGTCAACCTTCATCTTAAAAAATTTATTATCGTTTTGTAAGAATCATCTATATATGGTCGTGCACCATCTCCAAAAATATTATCTATAAGAATACATGTTTAAAATACGATTCATATGCCTTCTGACAACTCACCAAAGACTCCTCTCTTCTTAGTGGTATCATACAATCTGACGATTTTCTCTTGGTCTTCTGTTTGGGAGAAAGCAAATCCTCTTTGTTTCTTGATTCGTTGAACTTGCCTAACCTTTCTAATAGCCTTTTGGAATTGTTCCATTCTTGGTCTATAATCTTGGATATTATATTTTTGTATCTCTTGAACATAATGATAACTCTCTGGAGAGTAAATTCTCTTTAAGTATTTCCATCCAAAGTCTCGGAGAAGACACAAAATGGAGACTCCAAATACAACTGCCCAAAACGTAATGGAGGGATATGTGTGTGCCAAAACACCTTCATATTCCTTAGATACATTGATCAATGGTGCAATCGTAGCAAAGGCAGGAAAGAACCCAAGCCACAATAAAAAGGATCCAGGGATTGCAAGGAAGGTAAATTTGGTCCATAAAGTGACGGTGAGTGCTGCTTTTCCCAACACAGTTAAAGTACATGTTGTATAGACCATAGTCCCCCAAGCCCAATTATTAGCAATTTCTCCCCCTGGTAACATGTTACCATAACTGTAGATGTAGTAAGCAGTGAGAAAGATCACTGCTGAATGATAAAACCCATTGATGATCCAACTCCAGAAAATATTCACATTAAAAAACTTTCTTTGCTGTCCCAATTGATACAATTGAGGATACCGGTCAAGTAATCGGGCACTAACAAATTGATCGAAAACACCTAAAACAAATGGTGGTAACACGGTGAAAAACACATTATAAAATGTCAATGTCCATGATTCAGCAATAGACTGTCCAGAATAAGCGTTGGTAAAAACAAACCAGAATTGAGTCATGTATAATGCGATATTCTTGTAAAATGAATAAAGGATAGCAATGGAAATACGTCTGTAAGACCAAGCGCCATGTACCAAAAGTAACTTCTTCAAATACTTGAACTGACCAATGGAAACATCAGCACTTCTAGCAGCTTGCATACCTTCCATCCCACTAATACCAACACCCACATGAGCAGCTTGAATCATAGAGACATCATTCGCACCATCTCCAATGGCTAATAATAATGACTTCTTCTTCTTCCGTTTGACCATCTTTACAACTAATGCCTTTTGTAAAGGTGAAACCCGACAACATACAACTGCCTTACATCTACTTCCCAAATCAATAAACATGTCTTCTAATTCAGGATCCAAGGCAAACCCCAAGGAGTGGCCATCAATAATCAATGCAAGGGTAGATTCTAATGCAACTTCATTCTCAGGTTGGTTCTCATAAATTGCTTGTAGTTTCTCTTGCAAGTTCAATTTCGTGTCATGCTTTGTTTCTTCATTGATAATAAGCAAATTCATGTCTTCACTAAGCAATTTACACGACATTCCAATGTTAATAGCCGTTTCTTGTCTATCTCCAGTTAATACCCAAATTTTAATACCAGCCTCCTGTAATGTATGAATGGTTTCTGGTACACCATCTTGTAATTTATCTTCAATAGCTGTGGCACCTAAAAGAAATAAATTAACTTCAATGCTTTCAGCCACAGCATCTAATTCACCACTTCTGTCTTCTAAAGAGGTCGACGCTTTATAGTATTTAGCCGCAAACTCTTGATATTCCTCTTCAGGGATTATCCTTGAGGCAATACACAAGGTTCTCAAACCTTCTGCTGCAAAGTCTTCAAGATGTCTTAACGTAGCATCCACAAACGGTTGAGGTTCGTCTTTGGACAACCTTTCAAGAATCACATTGTCAGCACCCTTACAGAATAATCTAATTACTCCATCAGGACACCTGTAGATTGCAGACATTCTCTTTCTCGTAGAGTTGAATTCACAAATGTTCAACAACTCATAATCCAAAGATTGGTCAGTTATTGTGTTTATAATGCTAATACCTTTAGGAACACGAGTGGTGAATTTATAACCTAGATCAGCTGCACCTTGAACCAATGCACCTTCATCTGGTGAAGCAGCTTGATATTTAATTTGTCCATTCTCTTCATTTACTTCTGGAATAACTGTATGACAAGTACTCAATAATGTCATAAACTCATTAATGATAGCAGATTGAGAACTACTGACGTCTCTTAAATCATTAAACATATCAGTGAATTTATGATATCCAATCTCAATGCCATCAATGATTTGTGCTTGTCCATCTTCAGGTATCTCTTCAATATAGCATCTTCCACCAATTGAACAAGTTTTGAACTCCATAATATTCCGGGTAAGTGTTCCTGTCTTATCACTGAAAATATAGTCAATTTGACCCAATTCTTCAACCAAAGAAGAAGTTTTCACCCCAGTAGGAGTATCCGATTCTTCATAGTACATATCCAAATCACTACCAATCATGTAGGCTTGATAATACTTGATAAGTTCCACTGTCACAAACAAAGAAATTGGGACCAAGTTAGAAAACAAAATCCAATAAGTTAAGATATCTTTAAAGAATAACCCAACTAAATTTGTACCTTCTAAATACAAATAACTCAATTGTTTCTTTGATACTTGAACCTTAATGACATTTCCAAAGGAGCAAACAAGAGCCAAAATGATTAAAATACAAAACAAGGCAACAATTTGTAAATTAATGATTCTTTCAACATCCGTTCTTTTGATAGGAGTAGCAGTGGCGTTACGCATCAACTTAGTTTCATGACCAGTAAATACAACAACACCCAAAATCCATTGGGTATTACGTAAGGTTGCACCACGTAATAACAATTGATCTGGGGATAAAGGAAGAACATCATTGTTTCCAAAATTCTTCAAATTCCCTTCATAGGTATATAATGAGGAGTTGGGTTGTTCTGAAACGATTTCTGAATGGTCCAATTCAGAAACTAATCTTTTGGGATCAACTAAATGTGCTGTTTCCTCTTTGGCTTGCTTAATTTTTAAATTTGTTTCCCCATCTAAGTTTGCGGTTTCAATATAACATAACCCCTCTGGTTCAGAAGAGCTTAATAATATCAAATCAGCAGGGAACGGCTCTTCATTATGAACCTTAACAACATCACCAACTTTTACATTGATCCATTTTCTTGTGTGGAAATCTCCCGACACTGGATCAAGAACTTGAACTCTTGTAGTATTCAATTCCTTATCGGCATTTGATCTCTTGAGGTCTTCCATTGATTCCTTGATAGCCGAAACCAACAACACAACCATTAACGTCCCAATGGTGGTAAATCTGTTCGTTGGAGAAACATTGGGGACCTGTTGGATGATGGACGTAAACAAGAAGAACAAGTTGGCGTATTTACTAAACTGTTCGAAAAGAAACTTGGGTAGAAAAGTAGCAAAATTATATTTTGTGGTAGAAATATGATTATCATAATAACCAAACGATGCATTTGCTGAGTGATTCATGATATAAATTTGCCGAGGTTCCTTTTTACCGGAATCTGATGTCAGTTTCTTCCCACTTACTTTTGCCTTAATATTGCCCCATATTTTGCGTATATCAAAATCCGATTGTCCTCCACTCTTATCGTCGAAATCTCGCATTCCAATGTAGTCGTTGGTGTTGTTGATCTTTCCTGCTATTCCATTGAAGAACCCACCCGCACCTCCTCCACCGGTAGCATCTTCATAGGGAGGCCTATTCTGAGTGTTCAAGAGAGGAGCCTTTCTAAAGCTCCCGGAGTTGTCATAATCATAGAACGAATTGTTGTGGTCGTCTTCAAAGGGATCACTAAAGGGGTTGCTATTATTCATTTGTCTGCCACCACTAGGACCTTCACCGAATGAAAAACTATCCCTTGTAGTGTACTGCTGTTGGCTCTGTGGGATGCCTGATTCGTACGGTGTATATTGAAACACGTCACTACTACTTCTTCCATGGTCTAGATCAATCAAGTTGTTCCCATCACTAAATGGATCCTGCCCATTGTATTTATTATTAGACATGCTATTGGTAACTGTTTGACTGGTAACTGTTTGACTGGTAACTGTTTGACTGGTAACTGTTTGACTGGTAACTGTTTGACTGGTAACTGTCTGCTTGTACTGTCTGCTTGTACTGTCTGCTTGTACTGTCTGCTTGTACTGTCTGCTTGTACTGTCTGCTTGTACTGTCTGCTCAATTGCTCCCTCTACACTCTGCCTTATGTCCAACGGATATCCACTACTAAACAACAACTGTTAGGTTTGTTTTCCATGATGGTTGTCATAGCCCATAAAGGTCGTGCACAATGTACAAAACAGAACAAATACCAACTGAAAAATTTGGGTCGGGACTATTAGTCATTCATACTGCTACCACTACTTCTTTCTGCTAGTTAATACTATAAGGTGCTTTTATTATGGCCGAGAGGATTGCCAGAGACGCCAACGAGGCGTTTTCGGAGCTAAAAACGTTATCCAACGAACAGAGATCACAGGCTTTAGTGGCTATTCATGATGGCCTTAAAACCCATAAGGAAGCCATCTTGGCTGCTAATAAGATTGATATGGAAAATGCCGTTGAAAATAACTTATCGTCTGCTTTGGTCAAGAGATTGGACCTAAGCGCTGGTGATAAGTTTGATGCCATGTTGCAAGGGATCTTGGATGTTGCCGAGTTACCAGATCCAGTGGGTAAAATCACCTTGGCTAGAAAGATAGATGAAGGCTTAAACTTGTATAGGATAACTGCTCCATTGGGTGTGCTTTTGATTATTTTTGAAAGTAGGCCAGAAGTCATTGCCAACATCACTGCCTTAGCCATCAAATCAGGTAACTCTGCCATTTTGAAGGGTGGTAAGGAAAGTTACCAAACTTTTAAAGCCATGAGTGACATTGTGAACTCTACTTTACAAACAGAGACCCAAGTTCCAGCGGCGGCTATTCTGTTGGTTCAATCAAGGGAAGACGTGAGTAACTTGTTGTCTCAAGATAAATACATTGACTTGGTTATTCCAAGAGGGTCGAATGCCTTGGTAAGAAATATTAAAGATAATACAAAGATTCCTGTGTTGGGCCATGCTGATGGGATTTGTCATGCTTATGTTGATGTTTCCGCTGACGTTCTGAAGGCAAACAGAATTCTTGTCGACTCCAAAACAAATTATTGTGCTGGGTGCAATGCAATTGAAACATTGTTGATCAACAAAGATGTCCCTGGTGATTCCATTACTGAAATCTTGAAGTCCTTAACCGATGCTAAGGTCAAGTTACATGTTACTTTGGATTTAAGACAATACACAACCACCTTGCCTCAAGATTTGGTGGTTGATGCCCAAGATGCCGATTTTGGCCATGAATATTTATCCTTTGACATTGCTGTCAAATTGGTGGACTCTGTTGATGCAGCCATTAAGCATATCAACGAACACTCTTCAAAACACACCGAAACTATCATAACAGAAGACAAAGAGTCAGCAGAAAGGTTCTTAAAGGGTATAGACTCTGCTGGAGTTTATTGGAATTGCTCAACTCGTTTTGCAGATGGTTTCCGATACGGTTTCGGTACAGAAGTAGGTATCAGTACCAACAAGATTCATGCTCGTGGTCCTGTGGGCTTAGAGGGTTTGATGAGTTATCAATATCAGTTGAGAGGAAATGGTCATATTGCATCAGAGTATTTGGGTGCTGGAGGATCCAAGACATTTGTGCATGAAGACTTGGACATTAATAAAGTAGATCTTTAGTATACCTTGTATATCTGAATACAACTGCATATCATACACAGCTATATCTCTTTATAAAACTGCATGTCTTACATATGCATATCTTCTGTACACATATGCATGTCTTTATACACTTGCATGTCTTACCGCACTACTTTATATACTGGCAACAAATTCGGTGTAATTTGACGGTGGAAAGTCAGGAAACCATTGCAAAATATTTGAAACATTTTCGTCTTTCAAATCTAGTTGACTCCATTGTCCAACGGTGAACATGTCTGTCAAGTCCTTTATCCATTTCATTCTTATTTCAATCGATGCCAAGTCATCATCTTGGATGACTTTGCTTCGAAGTCCCAGCCTTATTTTCCCGAGGTTTTCAACTGCCTTATTGATATCTATGCCTTCAAAGTTTCTGGCTATGGTATCCTTTACTATTTTCAGTAATCGAGGCGACTTCCCATTAGTGCTTATCATGATTTGAAGGTTATCTTGATTGAACATACTACCAAAATAAAAATCACATAAAGGAGGCTTATCTGCTATGTTCACTGGTAATCGTTTGACCTTACATTGATAATATATTTTTGTAGATAATTCGTAATCATCAATGCAACAACATACAATAGCTATCATTTGGTCATGAACAAACTGCGAGATCAATTGATGATCCAGAGTTTCGGTAATAGTTCCTGTCTCATACATTACAAGATCATTAGGTTGATAATTCCGTTGTAGAAAGTTAAAAATCTTTCCTTCATTATTTAATTTGACGATTCCAGGATGAATGTTTCCTTCACCAGTTATAATGGTGATCTTAGCTTGGGCATATAAAAGATGTTGAACTCTGCTGAGAGCCACTTCTCCACCTCCTATAACCAAACAATGCTTATCCTTGACTTGCCATGCCAAACAAAGGGATCCCAAATGGCTCATGTTGGTAAAGATAATGTTCTCACATTATAGCTTTTTATACATACTCGTATATTATCTATATATTACATTTGAAAATGTACGATGTATCACGTGACTTGGGCACATTGCAGATCGAGGACGGATGAGGTAACGATATTGAATGCAGGGGTATTCATATGCAATATACGGAGCCAATCACGAATAATAGAGAGTTTGCTAAATTTTACCGGCTCTCCGCGTAGACTGCGCTGGACGAATCGAACTGTTGCTGTTGAGGCGATAGAAAGGTTGAAAATTCTTCAATTGAGATTAAAGGTTATATTAAAGCGGTGTTACCAGCGAGAATATGGACCTTTACAAAGAAAAGAAAAATGGTATACAACATAATACTAATGTATAACAGTTTAGTGTAGTGTATTGTATTATATCATGTGTAGAAAACTTTTTTTGGTAGTTGTTTGTCTTACATCACAACATAGTATAGTCAAGATCGTAAGTGCTTACATAAATAAAGCATATAATTATCAGAAAGTTCTGTTACATTATGTCATGCACGAATAACATGCACTAACTTAATATATGCACCGGAGTCATGTACTTTAGGCAAAGTGCAGATGCCGAATATTAAGCCTCCCCAATATAACTAATATAATTAGTATACTTAAAAGCCTTAATTACAGAGAAATAGATGGCAGTCAAGAACCATACCGTCGGTGGTATTCATACCCTCAATCACTTACACATGCATTACATGACATTACAGTATACATAAATCTCGTATAAACGTCTTACATATACATGCTTATCATTAAAAAAAAACTTTCCAAACGCAACAATAGCCCCTTAGAAAATTTTTTTGTTTGGCGAACGTTTTTTTTTTCCGTAGGCAGTATTATCTTTTAGTAAAAATTATCACCAACGGACGTAAAGAACCAACGTTAGTTACTTTAAAGCACCTTCATATATATATTCCCAAACTCCACCCGACCCAAGAACGACTGAAAAGAATTAATCGCATTTGCAACGATAACGTGGACGCAAGAGAAACACTCTGATATTAATATATTACTGTCCACATTTGCACCGACTGAAATGGGACCATACGGTAGAAGCGAAAGAAGACCTTCAATGGCCGAAAGAAGACCCAGTGTGTCGTATACTCCACCCTCTATCCCACATTTAGCAGGGTTGGAGAAACCGCAGGACCCCCACTTGAAACTAGACCATTGCGACGTACTCATTTTGGGAACAGGCTTGGTGGAGAGTATACTCGCAGCCTCTTTGAGTTGGGCCGGTGTTGAAGTGTTGCACATTGACCAGAACAAATACTATGGTGATCTGGCTTCCACGTTAACTGTGGAGCAAATAAAGAAATGGGTCATGGAAGTGAACCAAGGAAGAATCAACCATTTCCAAGAAGCACAACTATATGTTCCTGGAGGATCCCAAACCAATAATTTTTGTTCTAAAGATTATGGAATCGACTTGACTCCGAAAATCATGTTTGCCAAGTCCGATCTATTGGCTCTTTTAGTGAAGTCCAGAGTGTATCGTTATTTGGAGTTCCAAAGCTTGTCCAACTTCCATGTGTTTGAAAATGGTCAATTCAATAGGAAAGTCTCTAACACCACCAAACAAGATTTATTCACAGACCAAAGATTAAGCTTGACAGATAAAAGGTATCTCATGAAGTTCTTGAAGTTCGCCCTTATAGACATACAAGACGAAGAAAAGAACAAGTTGATCTGGGATAATGCAAAGACTCCCATAGGGGAATTTCTTAAACACCAATTCAAATTGGCTGAGCCTCAAATAAACGAATTGGTGTATTCAATTGCATTGTGTTCCAAGGAACTGACCAAAGCTCCTGAAGCAATGGCCAGAATAAGAAGATATCTTACGTCTGTTGATGTTTATGGGCCCTTCCCCGTGATGATGCTGAAGTTTGGAGGCCCAGGTGAAATCTCTCAAGGGTTTTGTAGAAGTGCTGCAGTAGCCGGAACTACTTATAAATTGGATACCAGATTAATTGATTATGATCAAGACAAAATGATAGCCAGATTCTCCGACGGGTCATCTGTTAAGATCAAAGAGAAATTAATCATATCTCCAACGCAAATCCCTCCCTTCTTGAGAGCTCAATATGAAAACGAAGTCGTCAAGGACTTACAGGAGTTTTATGTGACAAGATTGACGGCCATCATCAAGAGAGATTGTCATCAGTGGACCAGCGATCACGAGACTTCGGCCATAGTGGTGTTCCCTCCTCATTCCTTGCCCACAGATAATAACGAGAGTGTTCAGGTAATCATTCAGAACGGTGGCTCGGGCATTTGTCCCGTGGGTGAGTCGATTTGGTATGCTCAACTGATTGAACAGGATTTGAGTCGAGCAAAATTAGATCTCCAACTGGCATTGGATAAAATGCAGATGACTATTTTGAAAGAAGAAGAAGAAGAAGAAGAAATAGACGAGCAACCACAGCAGTCATCAATAGACGCCGCAATGGACGACGTTGATTATGATGATAACTTGTTGAAACCAACAGATATGATAATGAATAGTGGCGTAACCCCACCATCCCCACAGATAGTGTCTAGCTCATTCAAATTGGGCGATGAACTAAATTCGTTTACTCCAAAGAAACCTCTAGACTTTGTTTGTAAGTTGGGGTACGTTCAAAAGACTTACATCAAGCCTAACTTGGTCAATGTGCTTCTAAATGCCAACGAATCAAATAACATCATTTACAAAACACTAGCCAAGAATCCCAATGTCATCTTCTCCAATATGCCATCAGCAGAATTAAGTTATGATGGAGTAGTCAGTGAAACCAAGGGTCTATTTTCCCGAGTCACTGGTTCCGACGAGGATTTCTTTGATGTCGACTTTGAAGATGACGAGGAGTTTGGGGATGACGATGATGACACTCCGGCTCATCCAAATGCTTCAATTATTGGTAATGGCGATCTTCTGTCACAGGTACCTCCTGAGAATGCCATTGAGAGTGATGACGAAGATGACGATGATAAACACCATAATGACCACCATCATCACCCCTTTGATGTGGATCAGATGGAACTATGATTTGTGTCTTGTCTGTCCTGTTCTAATACTTTAGTTCTTCTGTATATGTACCTTCTATTTCTTATGCCTATATTATTTATTGCAAACCATAGCCCTGTACTGCTCAAGTAAGGCTTCATTAGTAGCCTTACCTCCGCATACGATATATATAATGATATCGTCGGCTTGTAATGGAATACCCAAAATCTCGTTCAAGACTTCGACCTTTGACGTTAACGATAGTGTAGCCCCACAAGCTGGCTCCACAATGGTCCCAAATCGATCGTGATAATCAACGACTCCCTCTAAGGCTTCGGTCTCGGTTATCACGTGATTAAGTGTTGTATGGGTTTGGGCATTGCTAAGTGACTTCAGCGACACATACGGACTTCCTAAGCTGGTAGCCACTGTACTGAATGGCCCACTTAGAGTCACAACCTCGCCTTTCACTACCGCATCTCTAAAACAAGGCACTTGGTCAGTCTCAACGGCTATAACAGGCACATTCTTTAACGATTCATGTCTGTGTAACCCTTCGACTATCCCATTGTACAACCCTCCTCCACCAACACTACATACTATACCTTTAACTTTACCAAGATCATCTTCACTGTTCAATTGGTCCACTATCTCATCGATCATGGACGCATGGCCCTCCCATATAACGGGATTATCAAATGGATGGACATACACAGATCCAGCCTTGGGGTATCCCTTCAGACCTATCAATTCCTTCTGTAAGTAGGCATCGGCTTCACCCCAATGCAAGCCGCGCACTATGACTTCTGCTTCCAAGTCGTCCTTCAACTTGTCTATCACCAATTGCTTCGTGGTCTGGGGCAACACTACAGTGCACGGCACGCCCATTTGTTTTGAGGCATAAGCAGCAGCCATCCCAGCATTGCCACCAGATGAACAGTACACATGGACGCTGGCTCCTTCAGCAGTATTGCTTCGGAGAGCTTGTTGAATACAATGGGCTATCCCTCTGAGTTTGAACAGTCCACTAGGTTGTTCTAGTTCATTCTTGTAAAGGGCCCGATAAGGAAGGTCTTTATAAGTGGTAGCACTAACATCAACTAAGGACGTGGATACGTAAGGTACAGTCATGTTATATAGTCAATATATGTTAGTATTTGGGATAGAGATTGTCAATGGCCAGGTGTTACCAGACTTCCATTGAGTGCGGCCTTAGCACGAAGAATTGTTGTAGTAGTCGGTTGTAACACGATAAGGAAATGTTGATAGAGTGTCTTAAATATCTACCGCATTACTAAATACGGTAATTAATGTCACAAGTTGATTTTCGTAGAAATCAAAGCGTGGGCTAAGTATAAACCGTCATAATGTAAGTATAGATGATTTTAGTATATAATTCAGTCACTATAACTTTGTTTATCGTTAAGCAGTTGAATCTATCCATACATTTTCTTTTTAGTTAAGCATCACGTGATAGCTGATCAATTAATTATGTAAACTAATCACACATCTCCCTGTCTTTTACTAGCATGTAGTAACCCAAACTCTAAAGATTTTCTCTATAACACCATCAGTGCTGGACAATAGTACAATCTTTATAACTCTCTTCTTAGTCTTATCTTTAGTGCTTATTTTAATTATATCATGATTCTTAGGGCTTGAACCCTACTCTTATAAATTACACAAATCCGCTAACACTGAAAATTTTTTTGATTGCTCGCGCAGAGGGTATAGTGAAAAAAGTTCTGAGCATTTCATACATATATTTCCTTCAAGCTTCTTTCTTCACTGAGAAGATTGATAATCTATCGAAGAAGTCCAATCATACACTAGTATTATTAAAAAATGTCTGACGTTGAAGAAGTCCAAGTTGTTGAACAACAAGAAACCGGTTCCGTTTCCATTGAAGACTGTTTGAAGGTTGTCTTGAGAACCTCATTGGTCCACGATGGTTTGGCCAGAGGTTTGAGAGAAGCTTCCAAGGCTTTGTCCAGAAGAGAAGCTCAATTGTGTGTCTTGTGTGACGCTGTTACTGAAGAATCCATCATCAAGTTGGTTGAAGCTTTGTGTGATGAACCTGAAGAAAAGATTCCATTGATTAAGGTCTCTGATGCCAAGTTGTTGGGTGAATGGGCTGGTTTGTGTCAATTGGACAGAGAAGGTAACGCCAGAAAGGTTGTTGGTGCTTCTTGTGTTGTTATCAAGAACTGGGGTGCTGACACTGAAGAAAGATCTGTCTTGTTGGAACACTTGTCTCAACAATAAATGTGTTAGTTTAGTTAACAAAGCTAATCTTTAGTATATGAATTAGTAATGATTGTTGTATATTAATATGATGTATTTACTATTTAACCAATGTATCTTATACACCACCATATCGCTAGGCATGTATCTACTATGAAAGTCACGTGGTGGGTCGTGTAGGACTCAGCGCTACATAAAGATAACAAAATGTATACAGATTATCTACACACCATTAAGCACACTACTACAGCTACAACTTATTCAATTCTATGACCTCGAGAGCTGATAAGCGAGATGCTCGGCTAAGAGGATCAGCGTAAGTCTACTGAAAGTGTACACATCACCAATAAACATCTACTAACACTATTATTAAATGTAGGTCTCGATCCTTAGATACTGGAGAGTTTAAGATAACTCCTACAGATTTACCCACTAATAGTCGTGAACTTAAGAACTTACAATCTGCATTAGTTAAGAATGAAGATCTCAGTGATTTACCTCGAAGAGCAAGTTTCTACAGACTGCCAGGTAAAAGTAAAGCTCATGTAGCAGATACACCTACACGGACCAATCCGGTAGAGAATATAAGTTCTATTCAAGCCAAACGTCTTAGCCCTAAGAAGAAGAGGGCACCGTTGAATAAGACAACACCATTGGCTAGAAAATCAGCTGTGGATAAGAATACGATACAAAGAACATTGAATACACTCAAAGTTAAACAGCAACAGTTACAACTGTTGCAACCACTGCCACCGTCACAACCTTCTACTACGAATGTTTCCAAGAACACTGCCAGCGAGAGTAAAGAAGATGGCAGTGGCAGTTCTTGGTTTGTAAATAACGGCAACAAACTCAAGCAATTGCTACGAACCAAGGAAGCACGGTTTGTGCCAACTACCGAGACTCTGGAGCTGAAGCAGGAACGGATACAGAAGCTGAAACTGCAACAGAAGCTGAAGCCGGAGCCCAAACAAAAGCTGAAACTGAAACTGAAACTGACTGCAAGGATTACCAAGCAAAGAAAGACTAATAAATATACCAGAACATCATCACTAGTTGAATCTAGTGATCCTGGCCAATTATTTACTCCACCCATAGCCCCACCCAAAGCAGCCCCAATTCTGTTGTCGAAAGCCACTTCAAAAGGAAGACAGAGACCCATGGTAATCGAATTGGACCGATTAAGTCACAGAGGTAATCAAAATAAACGTTTCAAAGTCAACCGTTTGGACGCATTGAAGCATTTAGTCAATACTTTTCAGTGTGACCATCATCATAATGTCACCGAAACAGAATTTAGACTTAACGTTATCTCATATTTGGACAATCTTCTATCGTTAACCTCCAACATCCAAGACATTCTGAAACGACTCAAGCAAATACAACGTGAGAAGAATGAATGGAGACAAAAGATTTTTGATCTTCGTCAGCAGCACAGTCACATTGGGAACGAATTGGGTCAACTTCGACAGAGCCACAACCAAATCAAAGCAACATATGAAGATACAAAGAAAATGGTTGATCTAGCAGAACAAATCCACAATACAAAGACGGCAACTGACAATTCCAATTCAAATGTCGCTTATCTGGCGGAGATTATACTGGAATTGAGTTTCAGAACCAACATGATAGAGCAATTAAAGTTATTCAACTGCAAGCTACACTAAAGCAATAATTCTAGCAATGTTATTAATTTCTTCATGTTATTCATATATACTAGAAGGTATGCATGTACTGCAAGGTATGCATGCACACTGAAGGTAAGCATTCAATACAACCACAGAACTAAACCACCACCATGGAATTAATCTTGGACCAAGGCAAGAATCATTCTATACAAATAATAGAAAAACATCAACAAATGGAATCCCAACTTGACGAACGATTCCTTCTTATGTTTGGATAAAGTTCTAAAGATCTCTGTAGCGTCCAACAAATGATTCTTATTAATAAACTTATTGACGTTGTAGGCCAACAAGGGCAAGTTCATCAAGAACGTGAACCAACACCCATTGAGCAAAAACATCACCGTGAGGAACGCATGGATCCCGGCTTCAGGTAAATACCAAGGGTTCAACTTGCTACATAACTCAATTGGGTTGATATAGTCACTTTCCAAATCGGAATACATGATGGTAAAGAATACTTGAGAAAACAAGTTGATGGCATTGACAACCACAGCAAATACAAATAACCTAAACGTTAGTAATTCCATAGTCATATACCCCTGGTGTTATGGTCTTACACATACCATGCTTCACTCATCTTAGATTTAATGTCCGTTCTGTCTGTTTATCAGGAGGAAGGTTCGATGGATTTTCTAAGGGGTTTCGACTTTTGATATCAAATTTTTCCTTCTTCGGTTTTGTGTCCTTGCGCGCAGGCCACCATCGATCTGACATCATCCACTATTTATACTATGTATTATGGTATGCGATACTATGCGGTACTACACACGAGTATGCTATGATTGTATGGCATTATCTCTTATGTACGCTCTACACAGCTCCATTCAAGCCCAGTCTCGGTAATAATAGTTGGCTCCTCGTTGTTGTTCAATGGGAATAACCCGCTATCACCATACTCTATAAGATAACTCCATGATGTAGATGATCTAAAGGCCCTAACAACATGTAATGGATGGTCGAGGCTTTGCTTATCATACACAACCCCTTGAGCCCAATTCCCAAGTCTAATCATACGTCCATGATATTTCTCGGTTTTAACGTCATATACAGTAACCAGATGAACGGTGGTTGAAGCTTCCCTACCCAACAATTCAGGAGTATGTACCTCAGAGTCTAACGATCTCCAAATCTCAATATAATCTTGCATTTTCCCTGTAGCTGGATTAACCATTTCTCCTGTCTCCTTTCGATCTTCACTACTTGGGATACTGGAAAAGTTACCCACATCAGGCTCTCCTAAACAATCTTCCATTGGCTTACCAGTTTTCAACAGTTGACTAATAGCCATGGAGTCAATCTCATGGTGGAATGCAATCTTATTGGACTCAGGAATACTCTCTTCTGTGCCCACAATAACCCATTGAAACACTTCAGTAAAATGCAAGTCTTTGGCTTGTGTCTTATATGGATAGTGGTTGGATAGAATTCTAACGTCCACAAAAAGATTTTTGGGTGAGGTAAACACCATAGTAGAGGTTTTCTCCTCCGCCAATTCAGGTGGCCATTGAATAGATACTCTAGTTGATAAAGTCATTGATATAGTCAGCACTGTATTGGTTGGTAGATGTTTTGGATAGGCCTTTATAAGAACCAACCTTCTGTTATCATGAGGATTACCAGATTAGGAAATTGTTTGCGCACTTTGGCGCATTATGGCTCAGAACGCTCCCTAATTCCGACGTCTGTTCTCCACATTAAGTTCTGTTGAATCGATGTTTAAGCTGATGTCTCATCTCATGGGTCACGATACTACCGTCTAACTTCCTTAATCGGTTGAAGAAGTTCACTATCACCATCTCGTAGTTAATTCTTTGATCAACACGTGTAGGTTCCTTTGCAATTTGAGATATAAATTGAGAATCTCTTTCTGCCCATTCCAGTTCACTCTTGTTCAATGATTGATAGTGAATAACAAAGTTCTCAATGTCATCCAATGTTTCCAATTGAATAGGACTGGTCCTAAGAGTATTAGAGATCTGTATGACATCCCTTTCATGAGGATTGAAGACATAAGGATAAAGCTCAACATTAACTGGATTAAGTCTAACATCAAGAACCTCCAATGTACTTCTTGAGTTAATAAGACCTTTGATCAAACCTTCCACTTGAACCATTGAATTGCTTACAAGGTAAAGCTTCTTCAAATGATGTAATTCGTTTAACTCTGAGATTTTATTTAAACTGTTGAAATTCAAATTTAATTCCCTAACATTCGGAAACACTTTACCAAATCCTAAAGGAATCTCTTTCAAGTCCATTGCACATAATGAAAGAACATTAACATTTAAGAACACGATATTTCTATGAGACTTTGGGTTATTACATACCAATCCCAAATCGTAGTCTCCATTGCCTGAAATATCTAAAATGTTAATATCTTGACACTCCAAAAGAATCTTCTCAAGTACTTGGGTATCATATTGTGACTTGCAAGAAACCTCATCCAAATTCTTCAATTTATCTAAGCCGTTTAATGATGTAAGCATGTTGCCATCAATTCTAAGGACTCGTAAAAATGGATAACATGAAACATCCAAATTTTTGATCCGGTTTAACTTCAATAATAGTTTCTTTAACTTTAAATGGGATTCATTGCAAGAGATGCTTTGCACTTGATTCTCATTCAAGTTCAATATCCTCAAACTGGGTAAATTTTCAATACCTTTAACTAACTTAATCTTGTTTTCAGATAAGTTTAATTCCTGAAGATTTGGAAGCTTGAATTTGATGAAGTCTAAATCTCCCGTCAAGTTGTTAGATGAAAGATCTAATGTCACCAAATTCTCAAGATTGCTTATTGTCTGGATGGATGAGATAACATTTTTAGATGCATTTAAATGAGCCAAATGAATGTTTGATGATAAAGCAGACAAACTACTGAACTCATTTCCAGAAATATTTAACCTTTGCAAGTCATGGAACCCAGAGAAAACTGTCAAATCTCCAAGATTATTACTCTCTGCTTTTAATTGAAGAATTTTAGATGGAATCCCCTCAAGAAACCTTATGCTATTATGCGAAATATCAAGTGAAGTGACAAAGGGTAAAAATCTTTCCAAGTCCTTCAAGGAATCAAGACCTGCTCGAAGTAATGCCAAAGATGTTACATCATTCCATTCTGTTGGTACGTTAGCTAGTGACTCTGCAATCGCATGAACAAGCTTTTTAACTGTTTGTGAGAATGAGACATCATCCACCCTTGAAATCAGAGTGACATCAGGAAGGTTCTTTGTAGTGTCACTTTCACGAATGGAACTATCTTCAGCAGGCAAGTTGAAACTCACTTCTAGCTTACTATCATTTCTCTTACTTCTTGCATGCTTTTGAAAAGAGTTATCTCTTTTTAATACAGTGCTGTTCTTCTCTTCTGAATAACTTACTAAATCTTCAATAGAATCTAAAGAACCATTTTCTAGCTCCCTATCATCATTAGGAACCCATTTATGGTTCTCCAAATCAAGCACCATGTTATCATATGCCACAGGTATATCGGCTGTACGTTTAAGAACTCCCCGAGGTAAAGGCTGGTTGTCACTATTCTTACCGTTTATTGGGGCAAGTGGTCTGCCTTGGTCCAAATTCTTTGCAATTGTCGGTTTTTGCTGTAAATTTTGGTCACCATAGAGCCTTTGGAACTGCAATTGAGAACCTGTTTTCCATTTGATTGTTTGGTTCGGATCAAAAGATTCACCACCAATTGACTCATCTAGAATACTATTTTCAGATGCGTTGATGACGTCGTTGTTGACCTTCTTGGGTAATTCTGGGGTCGTCGTTTTCGATTCCAAAAGTAGATCCACTGTTTTCATCAACATTCCCAATCCATTCTCTAAGCCAAGAACTTGGTTTTTTATGACATCAAACTCGGGACTGGAAACCATTTGCAGATTTAATTCGTTCTTTGTAGATTTCAATGGTAAGTCTCTTGCTTGAGTTTCCTTGAGTTTCTTTGGTGAGCTTTGTAATTTCTGTGGTGAAGACATGGCTTTCGAAGGAAGTGATTGCAAATTGTTGTCAATTACAACAGGAGTATACTTTTGGCTATTTTCAACAGCTGCAAGTTCTCTTGTAAATGCATCTTCGGAAAATGAGTCAAAAGTATACTCGTTTTGTAATTCGTCAACTTCACGCTCAATTTCCGGTACACCTCCTCCTTGAGAGCTGGAAGCGAGCTTGGTGAATGTAGTAAAATCATTATTAGTTGTAGTATAGGTAAAGTTATGGGAAGTGTGGTCGTTTAATTTTGAGTTCTCTGCCTCAACTTCATCAATTTGCTTTTGGTCTTGTTTCAAGTCAATTAAACTATTTCCTGAACCAGGAGAATCAGTTTCGAATCCACTAGTATACGAAGAATACTCAAGTTCTTCCATCTCCAATTCTGGATTTGAATAGTCAATGATATCTTTCACTAGCTTGTCATTTTTAGGGGTTGAGGTACTTGTTCCCGATTGATGATTAGATACTTGTCTAAAGTTTTGGGAATAGCCTCGCCGTTTCAAATTCTTAAATACTTTATCAGCATTATCTATGAATTGTTTGTCGGTGTATTGCCCTCTTTCTGTGAACTTCTTAATGCCATTGAGCTGATTATTACTATTATTATTATTATTTGAAGCTGTGAGGATCATGGCTGGTGGAGCATTCGAAATTACTTTATTGATTATGGCATCCTCCGTTCTAGGAGTGAGATCTGTCTTGGTACTCATTTTAGCCAACAAGCCGTTCAACTTCCCTTTTGTAAATGTATTATAATTAGTTGTAAACAACTTTAATGGAGATTCAGGAAGATTACTATTAAGAACTGTTGAAGGCGGCTGTGGGTTATGCTGATGATGTGTTGCTTTCACCTTTTCAGAAGTATCTAATGGTGTTGATATGGTGGAAGACATGGTATAAGAACCATTTGATTTGTTTCCTTGTGATGACCTTGCACCATCCAAACTTTTATCGTTGTTATTTGTATTTGAGTTTTGAGACATGAAAATACTCTGTAAATGAGGTTGTAATTTCTTATTCAGTTCATATTCTTTATGGGCTCTTTGCCACATTGGAGTGGTTGCTTTATTCGCACTATTGTGGACCATAGTATCTGAAGTTGAAGGCAAATTCAATTCAAATTCATTATTTTGTATACTATTTGTAATTCTTACTGATGAGTTGAAATTGTTGATATGATTTAAATCAGTTTCATTTTGAATGGTCCATTTCTGATTCAATTCAGAGGGCATCCAATCGGGAGTAATATTAAGGTCGTCATCGTTACCATCGATAATAACGTCAAGATTTGGTGGTAGAGGAACAGATGGAGAAGCAATTTTTGACTTCTTTTGTTGTATTTCATTCAAAGTTTGTGGTAAGGAATCATGAGAATTTGATTTTGATGATGAGGCATTCGTGGTCACAATTGCAAGAGCAGATTTGGTTTTGGCATTGGGATGTGACTTATAGTGGAAAGTATTGGGAATGGAATTTGTGTTGTAGCTGCTTTTGTTTAAAGTTGGATATGATTTATCATACAGAAAATTATCATTAGGAACGTATTTGAGTTTATTCCGATATGAGTTACCATCATTCTCTCTCACGTCCTCCTCTTGGGGTATTTTATCGAGAAAAGAGAAGTTGATCTCTTGAGAATCGGCATTACCACCTTCTGGAGACAGGTGACATTGAATCTGGTGATGAGCTAGGGGTGGATCTTGGCCCAACACAGCATCTTTTTTTGGCTCCGATTCATGAAGGTGACTCTTCCTGTCGTATAGTTGCTTCATTTGTTGAACTCTACCAACTTCATTATTGTGAGCTGATGGCTCAGAAGTTTGAGATGTATGCATGGAACTGTTGGTGGCTTCCATATCACTTAGCTGAGTATTCCGTACATAATCACGTATGTTTGCGGAAGTGGACGTAGAAGCGATGGAAGAGTGGACTTCCAGATTAGGCACCATTGTCAGGACTTTGGCAATAGCTGGGGGTGGTGGATGGTTTTTGGTATAGTAAGCTAATGGTTCCGTATTTGTTTACATTTCAACTTGAGTATACGCAGGATGTTTTTTAAGTCAGATTAAAGAAAGTAGTGTGTACACCATTGATGCAGCTGCATTCCTTCAATTGCTTATGTAATAATAGGTAAGGTAGGTTGCAAGCAATATCGCCTCCGGGTAATTATCAAATTAGATGTTCGTTATGTTTCTGCACAAACTACAGTAGTTTGAGGATGTTTGTTCAGTTGTTTCCCAATTCATTCATCTTTATTGCTGATTTGGTGGATGTTGGGAGAGGGGATGGAAGATTCACTCTGTATCGTCTAAGGAAAATACAATGTTGATATTTGATGTTTGCTTTGAGTTTACTAGCTAGTTTGGAAGTGTGGCTAAAAAGCGTAGCAAAATCAGATATGATGATTACAGTGTATTTGTGGATCGTTCAGTATTCTATTCACTTTCAAATATATGGTTGCACCTGTATATAATAATCTTGTCAACAATGCGTAAACATCGTCCCAGGGGGTATGCGTTCCGTAAATTTGAATTAACATTGTTCTTGAAGTATGTATCCTGCAAGCAGTTGTTCGGCAATGTCTATGGTAGGTGCTTTAAGTAGCAACACAGACGATAATCACATCTTTAGATAAACAATGAAGATGTCCCTTTTTAAACAAAAGTGAGCCTCACCAGCCCAACTCCACATTATAGTGTACTTTAGCGTGACATTGTTACGAGTGAGATATCTCCATAAAGTAAAATATTTTCTCCAGAATGTGTATACTAGACTTTACAGGTAGTAGTTTGTCGTACATACATATATACATATGTATGTATGCACTCATGCAGGTCGAGTATGTTATATTATACTTCAAGTATAAAGTAAAATTTCCTATTGAGCATGGCAGCAATTTTAGTTCTTTATAGCCAGTTTCTATTTATGGGTATGGGTACCTTTATCGAGATTTCGACTTAAAGTGTGTCGAGATCGACAACCAATCCAAAATACCACATGTTCGACAGATTTTTCGACCACACCGTTGAAAGGCATCACATAAGTATACTATTACCCTAGTATACTCATGAGCAAAGAAGGTTCAACACTGGATCGGATATATAGTGATGTGAGTTGACAATATCAGACAGACTATAATTCAGTATTAGCCCACTTTGCATTCACACCTAATGCACCTTGATTGCTTAAATGAATACATTTTGACGGCCTACCAAAAACAACCTGTATCATCACATACAACAAAGTTTTGTCCTAATTTAGCACGCACGTGAATAGTTGTCTCTTGAGGTGATATTTTCGACTTTTATCATCAGCCTTCAGTTGACTTTAAATACTACTTGATCGTTACACTATCATGATCGTTACCCTATCTTAATCGTTATACGAAACGTGCATTTGTCGTAACGCATCAGCAGATCTCTCGCATGGCTTTGTATCGTTGGCTAAAGCCACTCTCCGATCAAAGGCTCAACTTCCTTTACTAGGCTTTTTTGTAAAAGAACGAATAGCACTAACAAAAAAGTTGGACATATAATAGTTTTGTTATGGATCCCTTTTTCTGTGAACAATAGATTATTTCAATTTTTGTTTTTGTCGTTTCTGTCCGTCCCTTTGTTGAGTGCATTTTGTCCTCTTTTCCTTATACCTTTTCATAAATTATTATTTTTTTTTTGTTTTGTTCCTTTGGCATCGCACTATGTCTTTATTCGCTGAAGACTTTACCTCTTCCCCATAAAGATCGCTTCCCTACTTATGCTAATTGTTATTACGGTGAGCAACAGTAGTAATAAACCCGTAAATGTTTCTCCAAACCAGTTCTCGAATCTCCACAGTCTTTTAATTACTTTTTATTTTTTTATTTTGTCTTGTTTTGTTTTGTTTTATTTTGTTTTATTTTATTTTATTTTATTTTATCTTTTTTTTATCTTTTTTTTTCAATCAAGAATATACGGACTCTTATATTTTTGTAAGCACCTGAGTCTTCGATCTTTTCATTCACCTTCACTGGCACTCATTACGCTACTTTAAGTTACTGTGTGTTGAGTTGAGTTGTATCTCATTTACCTTGTTGTGTTGTGCGTCTTGTTTTGAGTCTGATCTTCACAAGATACGAGATTAGCTCCGATATTTATCTTAACAAGTTTCCAACAATTGTCACCATCTTTTCAATACGTTTTAATCTTGGCCTTGGAACAAACTTAAGTCCATTGGATAAATAGTGCCCACCAAAAAGTTAATTGTTTTAGTAATTTACGTTATCGCATCTCCCCCTTACCCTTTTATCCCCTTCCATGGCAGAGGGGCAAGTGGAATCGCTAGATTCATTGTCACACACCTTTACATCGTCCACCACATATCAAGATCAACTCCCCTCCGCTTCTATTCGTCCCGACCTTGTTCATAATGCATCTGATGGTAATTTAACTCAGATATATACCTCCTCCAAGATGTACTCCAATTCCTCAGCTTCTGTGCTTGAAAACTCAATGGGGCCCTCCCATTCATATACCGATCTTTTAGATAAGAACAATAATAATAATACTAGTACTAATATGATTATTACTAAGAGTGATATTGAGAGTGTCAATAACAATAACGGCACAAGCAGTGGTGGAGCGTCACCTATACGAATTCAACAAGAAGGTCTCATGTCTGTATCAAACACAGCAAGTGAGCAGCATCAACAAGAACAAGAAATGTTGAGCAACTTTGCAATCCCTTCACCCCCAGTGTCTACACAGCAATCTATTGCAGCTGTTGCAGCCTTATCTTCTACTCATGCATTGCCATCCATTGAACCACCACGGACGTTATGGATGGGCGATCTTGATCCTTGGCTTGATGTAAGTGGAGTTCAAGATCTTTGGTGGAAAATTCTCCACCGGAAAGTCAATGTTAAATTGATCAAACCCAAATACTCCAATATCACAATGAATTTCAGTAGCTGCGCTTCAACCGATACTCAACAGCACTCAGGATATTGTTTTATTGAGTTTGAAACGTTTGAAGATGCTCAACGAGCTTTGGCACTAAATGGTCAATTGCTTCCAGATATTGCCATTCCTTCACAACAACATTTCCCAAATAACCCTGATAACCAAAAGAAGTACTTTAGGTTGAATTGGGCAAGCGGAGCCACGTTGAATGCTCCAATAATACAATCTCCTGAGTATTCACTATTTGTGGGAGATTTATCAGCTTCAACGACCGAAGCTCATTTGTTAGCATTTTTCCAAAAACATTATCCAAAATCCATTAAGACCGTCCGAGTTATGACTGACCCCACAACGGGGAAGTCTCGTTGTTTTGGGTTTGTTAGATTCACAAACGAAAATGAAAGACAACAAGCTTTGATTGAAATGAATGGCGTTTGGTTAGGGGGAAGACCCATAAGAGTCGCATTGGCCAGTCCCAGATATACCAATAATAATAATCATGATAATAATAATATAGGTGGTCCTTCTGATACTGGTATCAAAGGAGTTAATGGTCTTGCTATTCCTGAGCTTGTTATTCCCATCGGTGAGCCTTCAAATAATGATACTCAGCATCCATTGATAGCAGCAGGACTGCAGCAAGGCGGCCAAGTATCCGGTCCAAACCATGGCATGTTTCTGGGTCAACAACGTCACCCACGTCCGCTTCCTCCGCTGTCAACTAATGCTATGTATATGCAACCGTCGACATTTCAACCTCTAATGTCACATCAGCATGGTCCACAACCGCCAGGCGATGGCAGATCACAAGGTGCAATGGGTGTGAATATCACTAATAGTCAGTCGTCTGCTTTCACCGACCCAACTAACACCACGGTATTCATTGGAGGATTATCCAATGAAGCAAGCGAAGACACTTTATATAAATTGTTTGAACCATTTGGGATCATTCAACAGATTAAAATCCCACCAGGAAAGAGTTGTGGCTTTGTCAAGTACCAGACTAGAGAGGAAGCAGAATCTGCTATTTCTTCGATGCAAGGATTTGTCATTGGAGATAACAGAATTAGACTTAGTTGGGGAAGAATTAGTGTTCATAATCGTCGATTCCAAATGCATCAGCATAACCAACAACTACCGCCATCAAGCGAACTATTTCAATTCCATGGAAACAATTCCAATTCTTTTGGAACTCATACTCATCATACGGCTTCCAATATGTTCCCGTCTGAAGAACAGTTATCACCTTCTTCACAAGCTCGAACTTCCAATCCACTTTTTAGTGGTACTCACTACCACCATCACCAATCATCGTCATCTTCGTCGACTGAATACCCTTCGTCATTGTCTTCGCTGTACCAGACAACACCGGCACCTTCACTGAAGAGCAGTTCGTCATCGAACGATTATAGTGTGCGGGCACATGGAAGTTCCAATGCAAAGGCTTATTCGCATAATACCAGACAGGCACCTATTAGACCTCTAGAACACAGCCGAGCAAGCACAAGTACAAATGGCGGTGAAGCAGACTTCAGTTCTAGGTTTCTTGCCAATAACGATCTAGGTTAACTTAACTTCTACAAGGTAAACGTAAATAAGACATTGATTTAATAAAGGACCACAACCTGTGATAAATAGAAACAAACAGAGACGTAAATAACAAACAGATGTTTATAAGCTAACAAAGCTTACTAACAAAGTTTAAGTGGGCGCTTAAGACCTTTCACCTCTTAATCTTCTAGCTAATTGGATATCCTTCTTTTGGATGGTAACTCTCTTAGCGTGAATGGCACACAAGTTAGTATCTTCAAATAATGAAACCAAATAAGCTTCAACCGCTTCTTGTAAAGCACCAATAGCAGAAGATTGGAATCTTAAGTCAGATTTGAAATCTTGGGCAATTTCTCTAACCAATCTTTGGAAAGGTAACTTTCTAATTAACAACTCAGTAGACTTTTGGAACCTTCTGATTTCTCTCAAGGCAACAGTACCTGGCTTATATCTGTGAGGTTTCTTAACACCACCCGAGACGGGGGCTGATTTTCTGGCGGCCTTAGAGGCCAACTGCTTTCTGGGAGCCTTACCACCAGTAGACTTTCTGGCTGTTTGCTTGGTTCTAGCCATGGTAGTATATACAAATATATGGGTATAAATATATGTATGGAAATGTGTACTAATACAGTGAGAAAAAAGTGGTGACAAAAAATTGGTTTATCAAGGGGGATCCCTTGGGGTTTTTGAAGATCAACAGTGAGGGGGGCGAATTAGGACGTAAGGGGAGGGACGAAAAATGTAGTGGCAGATTAAGAACTTGAATCTAGACCGAAAACGGAATCATGTGAGTGTCTCGATGCCCCAATCGCGTCACATGACTTGCGTGATTCAATTTACTATGTACCAAAGGGCTACCTGTCGCACATCAAATAGGTTGAACTAATGGTGGGTTGGAAAAATTCAAATTTCAATATGACTATGTGAGATGTTGGTAAATGAGTTATGTGCGAAGGTCGTGTGCTGGGTAAAAAGTGTGGTGCGTATAATTTATGGTGTATGTCATAGTAGTAATTGTATGTAGATTGTAGTAGATATTGGCATGAACGTATGTATGTATGTATGTATGTATGCGTATATGTATGTATGTATGCGTATATGTATGTATGTATGTATGTATGTATGTATGTATGAACGTATGCATACATGTATTTATGTAAATAGTTTCGTACATAATTGTTCCCGAAGACTATTGTGCTAAAAGTGACTCGTTCTTCCAAAATACAACCACTGATCACCATAACCAACCATGATGGTTAGAATGTCATTCCTCTATCTTTATACATCAAAAGAGAATTCTTGTCGTTAGCGTTGCTACAGGTATATCACTCTAAAGCTCTATACGATGTATAATGTTATTTATGATAAGCTCCGTTACAGGTTAGAATGAAATAATATAACCTTAATGTTATATGAATACTTAAAATACATAAAACACACATGCATTATGTGCTACCTCTTCCCTTAATTTCTGTACCATAAACGAGTGACTCTGGTCTTCATCATCTTCTTTTGTAATTGGAAAATACCATACATTAAAGCTTCTGCTGTTGGAGGACATCCAGGAACATAAACATCCACAGGAACAACCCTATCACATCCTCTAACAACTGCATACGAATAATGATAATATCCACCACCATTAGCACATGAACCCATAGAAATAACCCATTTAGGTTCGGCCATTTGATCATAAACTTGTCTTAAAGCAGGTGCCATCTTATTAGTTAAAGTCCCAGCAACAATCATGATATCCGATTGTCTTGGAGAAGCTCTGAAAATAATCCCCAATCTATCTTGATCATATCTTGGGGTTGAAACGTGCATCATCTCAACAGCACAACATGCTAAACCAAAAGTAACTGGCCAAAACGATGACTTTCTGGCCCAATTGGCAATCATATCCAATGATGTTAACACATAATCGATAGGAGCAGACGCTGTCTTTTCACTAATTAATGGGAAATCTGTTTGTAACTTCTTGGGTGTTAAGTCTTTGGTAGAAACAAAACGGTTACCAAATGCAATTGGAACTCCATGGAAAGGAGTGGTTGAACGACTCAAATTTAAGAGTGATCTTCTGGCTAAAAAGTTCATTCTTATTTATATATATATGATTAGCCGTTAGCTTTGACTTTAGTTTAGTTTAATGATTACAGTAGTTTTTTTTTCCTCTCGTTGGTTAGGCAAAACCCAACTGTATAGAGGACCCGATCATCAGCAAAATTTTCGAGCCACTGATTGGACGCGACATTAGGACAAGATCGCATTATGTCGGAGAGACATAATAGTATGGGGTTTGGCCATGGATTATGCTATGGTTGTACACTGCTATACTGCTATACTGCTATACAGCTATACAGCTATGCACTGCTGTGCACTGCTATACACTGCTATACAGCTATGCACTGCTGTGCACTGCTATACACTGCTATACACTGCTATGCACTGTTGTGCACCGGTGCATACCTGTCTATAATACGTGTGCTTCTGTGGATGTCTCTTGTAATGTACTTGTTTCCATCACTCTTAACTGTGCGAACTCAACGCAAAGCACATATACCTGTTTATTGTAGACCCTACACACAATGGAACCCGAAACTGCAAAAGGTAAAAGAAGAGATACTCTTGTCCACACGCTACACAATGCAAAACACAAACAGTGTAAAGATGATGAACGGCAACTAATCAAAACCATCACCGTTCCATGTTCTAGAACGCTCAGTTGTCCACTGGAGAGATTGGCGCTTGAATCTGAACTTAGCCACAAATACAATCAATTGCAGCGTCAAAAGTTCTACTACAAATGGGGTGTCTGGAGTTCTGGCGACTTATCAAAACCTGATACGGTACTTGAGACTCCAAATGATTTCAAACAGCTTATGTGGGACTTGAAGAAGAACCTTTGGACAAGACTTACAGTGTTTCGACTGCCATTGATTCCATTAAGGAGACACTATTTGGGTGGCTCAACCTTGGAGTTCAAATACACAAACTACCATACAGCCATTGAAGCCTTTAAACTAGTGGCAGAAGCCATCTTGACTAATAAGATCTATGACATGCCTCAAGGATTCATAGGCATACTTGGAATCACCTTGAAACAACTGACTCCATCACTGTATTCTATAATAAGAATCTGGTGCACAGATTCTAAAAACGTTGCTTCTCTTGCAAAGTCCGTAGCACTTGGGCTCTCATGTTCACTTGAAAACGAGTGGGACGATTGCGTTCAAGTCAACAACCTCGACAATACCCAGCTCCGGTTGGTGTAGAGAAAGGTCCCGGCTGCTAGGCTCTACCCCTTAAGGGCGCTACCACAATACCGTCAAGTTTGTATCATGCTCATCACGAATTACATACCTTACCATGGCCCTGCTTGTTACTGCCACTATCTACACTGGGGTAGCATAACTGAGTAGCGCATCCCGGACTATCAACATGGGCTCCATTTTCCTTCCTAATTTGCGTACCGGCTGGCACGTTGACCAGGCAATTCTCCTGGAAGACGACCGGTTGGTCATTATAAGATTCGGGCGTGCATCCAATAGAGAATGTATGCTTATGGATGAATACCTCTTCCAAATAGCAGAGAAGGTGAAGAACTTTGCTGCCATCTACTTGTGTGATATTGATGATGTGCCTGATTTCAACCAGATGTATGAGCTCTACGACCCGTGTACGGTGATGTTCTTCTATCGGAATAAACATATGATGTGTGACTTTGGTACTGGGAATAACAATAAGTTGAACTTCCCTATCCATGATAAACAAGAACTAATAGATATCATAGAAACTATCTACAGAGGTGCAATAAAGGGTAAGGGGTTGGTGATTAGTCCCGTAGACTACAGTTCTGTGAGACGACAATAAATACCTAACCTACTGTTCCTCACTTTGGGCGAAGAAGAAGTTGACACTCAACAATTGCAGTTTACCTCCATGTTTTTGGATATAGTCCCGAACACCACTTGATGGTGTACCTGTTCCCCAGGTAGGTCTACCCAGAGGTACATCATATTTAGCCACTTCTGGGTCTTGTTTATAAAGCAAAAACACATATCTGTGTTTACCTGTCTTAGGTGGAGGTCCAGGCCCTTCATATTTCAAGATTTCCGTACTCTTGGAAACATCCAATACAGTACTGATGAATTCAACCTCATCAGGCTTTGCGTCTTCCGAGGGAACATTCAATGTCAAGTCACTAACAATCCAATGGGCATATTCTGACCATTTGTGATCTTTATTAGAGGGAGCATCTGGATCCGTCAATACCAAAAGGAACTTATCCTTATTGGAAACACTAAACTCCTTACTGGAGTTCAAGATGAATTGTATCTTTGGAATCTCCTGGGTGTTAGCCACCGTTAACGTATTACCCAATGAGACTTGAGATCCATTGGGGTATTCAATTGAAAGCAACCCTTGGGATTCGAACTCATCAACAACTTCAGGGACAATTCCGTGTTTCTTAACAGAATCGTTCAATGATTGGGTGATGGTTAATAAAGGCATTCTTGTACTTCTGGAGCTGGAAAGAGGAGCACGTGATAATTGTGTTGATCTGCTGGCAATTGATGATTTAATGAATTGTGGAGAACGTCTTAAAACATTCAACATAATCCAGTTGATAACAATAACTCAGTCAGTTAGGATTTTGATTTAGGTTAAGGTGGAAGGGAGGTGGAGACAAGACCGAGATCCACCCCCTTCAAATTGTATTTGTGGAGTGCAATTCCGAAGTTATTGTGTCAGTGCACGACATCGGATCGACTTTCCCAATTTGGAATGGATATAATGAAATATAGGTTGAATAATTATTAAAGCCTTAGTATATTTACATAGATAGAAGTAATAGTAGTAGTAGTAACAGTAGTAGTAGTAACAGTAGTAATAGTAACAGTAGCAATAGTAGTAACAGCATCATATTAATAGTCTCCTTCATAGTTTGTTCCAATAACCTGCGAATTAAACTCAGAACCTCCCATCTCGTGTCGATCTCCAGTCAATTGAGGTAGGTGTTGTAAAGCGGGAGGAGGTGGAAGCTGGGTCATTGTGACTGAAGAAGTGGAAGGTTGTGACAATACAGGCGGTATCCCACCTCCAACACCACCAAATTGGAGTGAAGGTTGTTGAACTTGATCTTGGTGTTGGTTTTGTCGGGGGTCATGCTGATGATGTTGTTGTTGAACCAACTGCAGATCCCGCTGCAGTTGTATGTGATCTTGTTGTTGTTGAAACATAAACCCATTTTGAGCCACACCACCATCATGATCCAAAGGTTGTTGTTGGTCATTGTAGTGACTCGGTCCAAACGCGTTGGAGGTGTTCCGAGTCAAAGGAAACGACTTCTTTGGCTTCTCAAGTTCCCGAGGTACAACGTCAATTAAAAAGTCAAACATGTCACTCTTAGTTAAAGCAGCAGCAATGTCGGATTTCTGAAGGGTCCGACGTTTATTCTCTTCCGCATGGATCCAAGCTCTCATGGTTAACTCCGTTATGAACACATCACATCCTTTGGCAAACAATATGGGGGCTTCAGCACTAATCATCTTCACTTGTTCATCAGTCTTCATCACCTTTTTAATTCTAGCAAGTGGTAATTGATGGTTCTTGAAATCATGATCGTCATTTTCAATCGAGTTGATGGTCTCTTGCCAATACTCTAACATCAACTCTTTATACTTCCCAATTAGGCCTTGCCCGACGTTTTGAAATGCTCCTCCAGGTTGTGGTTGTTGTTGAGCTGCTAATGCTGCGGCTTCTGCTGCTGCCAATTCGGCATCTTCATCGCCGTCGTCTACTTCGTCTTCTCCATTTCCTCCTACCATCATATCTCCGTCTTCCTCTTCCCCGAGCTCTTCACTGTTCTCGCCTCCGTCGTACCGTTCTTCTTCATTGTCTTCTTCAAGGTACCTGTGGTCGTACCCATGCATTTCTGTGAATTCGTCACTCCGTTGCATTCTGTATGTATGTATGTGTCTGTCTGTATATATGTGTGTCCGATTGTATGTCTATCTGTCTGTCTATCTGTCTGTCTGTCTGCTTGTATATCTACTTGTCCATGTGTCTGTCTGTGGTTACTCTACTAAATGTTAGAATCATCACGATACTTACCTTTAAAACACTCCAGTTGGTCGTGTCCCACCGCTTCCTAAATTTTTCCTTTTACCTGAACCGGCGTTCTACATGCAGGCACACAACTTTGGGTGCAAATAAGTATACACCAAGTAGTTGATCATTATATATTAATTGTGTTCAATACGGTTGATAATAAACAATATCAGAAAGGAATAGATAGAACAGACCTATCTAGCTGGCCCCGATTCATCAACAGTCTTTTTTTCCCGTTTTTTTATGAACATTTCAAGTGTATCACCCGAATAGGTTCACTGGTCTTAGTCTTAACGCTTAACAGTCACTACCGTCCACTAATGAACTCAAACAACTTTAGTATCCTCTTTGATAACCCAAGACTGTATCTGAATCAACGACTTAAAGTCAATGAGAGATTGACAGTTTCAGATATCGATACCCTTATTAATCTGTTGATCTACCGCCGATTGTTTCTTGGGTACCTTGTTATCCTCTTGAGTCAATACATCTTTGCCTTCCTATGTATTCCGTTGGACACAATAGATAACCGGCCCGCCATTGCTTCGTTATCGCCGATTTTACTGATGCTAGCGTTTGGTTTCCACTCCATGACTCTTCCTCAATGCACTGTTCTCATCCCCAACAAGGATACGCTTGCCATATTAATTGGAGCTTGTGTGTCTCAGACTTTGGGGTTGGTTCATACTGTGCTTGCTACCGTGGCTGTGTTCCGTACCACAACCCCAATGCTTCTGCACGATATTCTGGGTCAAAGAGATACCACGGTGTACCTCCTAGGAGTATGGATCCTTGATACCGTCTTGGGTGTTGGAGGAGTGGTGGTGATTATAACCATAACCATAATGGCTTCAAGGGGGATTCAAAGGGTGACTCTGTTGCGGAATAGACTTCAAGAACATTCAAACCTTACTGTCCAATCATCGTTACTATCTCACGAATTAGCCAATCAAAGCAGGTTCTTCATGCCATAGACAGCTCATTGTTGTTAGTGTCTTCCTCCTTATCCTTTAAAACTCCCCATCCCATACGCTTGTTCAATTTCTCATATTTGGCACGATCACGATCACTTACTGAGGGTCTGATGCTCTCCAAAGCCTGTTCAAAATCTTCATTGGTCACAAGAATGTCTTCATCAACTTCCTTTTCCTCCTCCTCAAAGAATCCAGAAGCATCCAATTGCTGAATCTGTTGACCTCGAAAGAACTTTTTCTTTAAGGCCAACACACTGGCTTCACGAACTAATGAAGATAAATCGGCACCCGAAAAGTTCCGACACTTTTCTGCATTGGCAATCTGTTCAAGATTAACATTGGTTGCAGTAGGAGTATGGTTTGCTCTCACTAATGTGTTCAAAATCTCATGTCTTTCCAGTGCCGTTGGAAGCTCTATATACAAAGTTTTGTCCAATCTACCTGGTCTCAACATCGCAGGGTCAATCATATCTGGTCTATTAGTTGCTCCAATCACAAAGACCCCTTTACGATCATTCAACCCATCCAATTCAGTCAATAAAGTATTGACTACTCTTGAACTGGATTCACTTAAGGAAGTATCTCTTCGGGGGACCAAGGCATCCAATTCATCGAAAAAGATTATACATGGAACAGAAGCTCTGGCTCTTTGGAAAACTTGCCTAACGGCTCTTTCTGATTCACCCACGTATTTGTTCAATAATTCTGGACCTTTAATGGAGATAAAATTGGCTCGTGATTCATTCGCAACGGCTTTTGCTAAAAGAGTCTTCCCACAACCTGGTGGACCCCACATCAAGACTCCAGATGGGGCACTGATACCAACTTTAAGATATAATTCAGGCTTCTTGATGGGTTGAACAATGCACATGTGAAGCTCCATTCTTATATGACTCAACGCACCAACATTTTGCCATGTAACATCGGGAACAGTTGCAAAACCCTCTCTTTTAGCTGTTGGTTGAATAGTGGGCAAGGCAGCAGAGAAATCTTCATATTTAATAGCCAATGGAGCCAATTGCTCCTCAGTTAAGGGGTTTGGATGCTTGATCAAAAATTTCTGAATGGTTGAAAGCTTTTCATGTTCAGATTTAGAGCTGAATCTTTCAACTGCACTTTCATCAGGAATTGGGACCAAATTCAATGCTTTGTCAATTTCCATTGAATCCAATTCTTCCTTTAACATTTCTTCTTGTTGTTCACTTAAACCTTCAAAGATTCTTTTAATTGCAGCAATGCCCGAAGCCGTTACCAAACTCTTTAAATCCGCTCCAACATAACCAGGAGTTAATTTGGCCAATTCCCGATAATTAAAATGATCACCATCTTGTAACCGTAAAGTCTTGGTCATAGTACGAAGAATAGAAACTCTTTGTTCTTCATTTGGAACACTAAGACAGATTTCTCTATCAAATCTACCGGCACGTCTTAATGCTTGATCTAAGGAATCAGGTCTATTAGTAGCACCAATTACAATCACGGGATTCCCACCTGTTTTCTCCAAAGTTAATTCATCCATTAAGGTCAATAATTGAGCCACGATTCTCCTTTCCATTTCTCTTTGAGCACCTCCATCTCTTTTCGGAGTAATGGCATCAATTTCATCCATGAATATAATACAGGGTGCCAATACTTTGGCTTCTTCAAAGATTTCTCTTAACTTCTTTTCGGACTCACCTGACATTCCAGAAACAACACTGGGGGCAGAGATATTAATGAATGGAACTTGCAATTCTCCGGCCAATGCATTGGCAATGGTGGTTTTCCCACAACCAGGTGGACCATATAAAAGGACTCCTCGTGGAGGGTCAACACCGGTGGCTTTATAGATTTCGGGATGCAATATAGGTAACCCAATCAATTCCATGAGTTGTGTGGTTACACTATCTAAACCACCTAAGGAAGATAGAGTAATAGATGGAGTTGAATGGTCAATTTTGGATTTGTGTTTCTTTGAGCTCAGTTTGGTTGATGTGGTACCGTCACCACTTCTTTTACGACTATCCTTGACTTCTTCACTATCAGTTTTAGAAGGCTCTGGAGTAGCAGTAGCAGTAGCAGTAACTGTTGTTGACGGTTTCCATTGCGAGACAACTGATTTGTTCAACTTATTCTCATCCTTAACATCCATCAAATTCGATTCATCGTCGTCTGATTCATCTTCTTCTCTGTCACTACGAATAATAAGTGGATGCTCATCTTCCTCATCTATTAAATCCCTTTGAGCCTTTCTAATCCACTCTTCCAACGACTTATTCTTCTTGCGTCTCATCTTGAGACACTTGCGATGAATATAACGCAAGACTTCAGTGTGATCCAAAGAAGTAGCAGATGCTCGGGCTTTGAAGGGATCATTATAGTCCTTCAATTCACCGTCTTCTCCAACGGTTACGGGAACATCTCCAGACACTTTTTCTTCCAAGAATTGTTTGACTAACTCGTAAATCTTGAACTCATCTTCTCCCACAATCGATCCAGGCCGAGCCATTGTGATTTCTCAGCCAGCGTTACTTAGAGCTTTTAGTTGGTTAGCAGTAACCTTTAGTGATGCTCATCGCTTTTCATGATACCCAAACGGTTTTGTGACATTGTAATTACGTAACATTGTAGTTAATCAATCACGTGACCTATACCAATTGCCCCAAGTCTGAGTTAAGCTTTCGGTCTTAATAACCGTTCTAATAATAGTTCTTTGAATTAATTCATAAGCTCAAAGGTTACCAATAACAATGCCATGATCAACGGAATTCAATCAGTTTATTTTCAGATTGTGACAAGTTTATTGACGGAAGGATATTTTTTCGTAGTCCACCGGAACACCGAATGGCACCGACTGGCAGCCAATTGGCTAGACCACAATATTACGCCACATAGAAGGGTTCAGAACAAATGGCACTTCAATAGCAACTTTAACTAGTTGTTGAATTGATGACACAGGGGTACGCAAAAGGAAATCGAAGGCGTAGTTCATGCATGATTGTTTAAAAGAACCTTTGTTGCAGGTTACTGACGTCAGTTAGTAAAACACACACAGCAACCAATACCCAAGTAGTTAAGTTATAGTCTATAAAAAATAGAAAGGAGTGGGGAACCGAGAATAGCAAAGATTAACCATCAGACATATGTACATACATGTGAACGGATTAGGAAAGTAGTTTTGTTGTCATAAGCACCAGCAAGTATAAATTGGGTGCAATTTCTCCTTTCCTTGAGCCGTCAGTTCAACTCTTTTCTATCATTACTAAACCACTACAACTCAATTAACACTTTATAAATATGTCTGACGCCGGAAGAAAGCCAATTAGCACCAAGTTGTCTGAGTCTTTGACTCCTGACTCCCAAAAGACAACCACTGAAAAGGTCAAGGAATCCGTCACGGGCCAAGCTGACAAGTTTGCTGCTGCAGTTCAACCACAACAAGAAAAGTCCTTTGCGCAAACAGTTTCTGACGATGTTCAAAGAGGCCACGACCAAGGTAAGGAAGCTGCCACTCCTCAAAAGCCTTTAACTGAAACCATCGGCGAATACGTTGAAGCTGGTAAGGAAGTAATTGCCGAAGCAGCTGCTTACGTTACTGGTGCTACCACTGGTGCTGCTGAAGGTGCCAAACAAGGAGCTGACGCCACTAAGACATCACCATATGTTGATGACACCAGGAAGTAAGTCAATCATAGTTTATAGCATAGTAATAAACGGGAATCACCTATCACACAATGTATGGACACACGTAGAATATACACTATTTGATTTACATACACGACTAGTCACAGTACAGAGTTGACCTGTCATGTTCAATTATTGTGCTAATAGACAAGACAAGGACGTAAGTATATTTTGCAGTCGTTTTGACCCTTATATATAAGCTATATCCTGCATATAAGTATCATTATGGCTCATCTCAGGACTCGAACTCAGTACATAATAAGAAGCTTACGAAGAACATATTGCAACGTAAACGTATTACCAAGAGATGTCGGAGTCAGAGTCAGGATCAGAGATATCAGACAAGGGAGCAGAATCCAGGGTTATTCTGAATGAGAGTGATTTTGAATCAGACTCTGAAGATGATCAAAAGGTGTTCAATGTACGGAAGAAGACCAGCATAAGACGGGAAGAAGCAGACAGTGAGGAAGAGGCAGACAGTGGTGAAGAAGCAGACAGTGGTGAAAAAGCAGACAGTGATGAAGAAGCAGACAGTGATAAAGAGGAACTCTACGATGAACAAGAAGACGCAGACAGGGAAGAAGCAAAAGCCGAAACAACAAGCAAATCAAAGAAATTATCACCTGAAAAGTTGAAGAAGGAACAGAAGAGAATTAAGAAAACCGGTGTATGCTATTTGGCATCGATACCTCCATTTATGAAGCCTGCTAAAGTACGTTCTATATGCTCATATTTCGGACGAGTTGACCGACTCTTCTTAACTCCAGAAAGTCAAACCACTTACAAACGAAGAGTGAAATACGGTGGGAATAAGAAGAAAAACTTCACTGAAGGCTGGATAGAGTTTGTGAATAAGAAAGATGCTAAACTATGTGCTACCACGCTTAATGGTAAGCCATTCCCCGGTAAGAAGGGGAGTAGATTCTATGGAGATCTTGTTAATATCAAGTACTTGAAGAATTATAAATGGTCGGACTTGACGCAACAAATTGCTACGGCCAACGAAGCCCGTGAAGCCAAGTTAACTCTTGAGCTATCCCACCAAAAGAAGTTGAACTCCAATTATGTTCAAAACGTTGAAAAGTCTAAAACCATCAAACACATCCAACAGAAGCGCAAGGCTAAGGACTCCAATGCAAATAACGACGAAGACTCGGAGATAAGAAGAGTGTTCAAGCAAAGAAGAGTCACCAGCACAAGAGCTGATGCCAAACAAGAATTGAAGGTTAAAGCACAGCCATCAGAAAAGTTAACTGGTGTGTTGTCCCATATATTTTAACGGTAGTACCAATACTTCATTGAGGCCGTCTTGTTTTCCGTCCACATATAGTGTTTTCGTGTTCAACATAGTATCTCATAAATTGTACTCGGACTTGCAAGTCCGCAGTTGTAGTTTTAAATATGGGTTGAGCCAAGTCCTTGAGTTCTTTATCTGAAAGCCCACTCTTGATGAGTGTTTCTAGTCGTGACCACCGTTCTTTTTCCCAATCTTTGATTGGATTGGACGCCTGGAGAGACGGAATATTGGTCTTGGATATCGGGGTCACTTGTGGTCTGGAAGAGGCAAGTATGTTCCTTAAGGGAGAACTCGTGGATGCGTTCTTCCTAACACTAGCCTCGGTTTCCCTAGAGATATCAAGTTTAGGTGAAGGGATCTTCGTTGTCCGCTCGGAACGTGTTTTTACTGAACTCATTGTTTTTAACTTCTCTAGAGTCTCAAGTGCAAAGTCTGCATCATCATCATCATCATCATCATCATCATCATCATCATCATCATCATCATCATCATCATCATCATCATCATCATCACCATCATCATCAAAGCCAACACCATCAGAGTCAACTTCATCATCATCACCATCATCATCAGAGCCAACACCATCAGAGTCAACTTCATCAACATCATCACCCTTTCCCACTATCGTCCCAGTAAGTACATCCTGAAACCGTGGCAGGGTATGAGCTAAACTCGGCTCACCTACTTCCGACTGATCACCTCTTCTTCGTATACCGTCATCCTTATGCTGAACGCTGCCAAACACTTCATCTAAAGTCCGGTCAATGCTTTGGATCATCGACTCTTTGGAGATGTTCTCATCTATGGGACCGTCTAGATCCCGTAGCCGAGGGAACGCCAGCGCCCGAGGCGGCACAAACGCGTCTTCATCACCACCATTAAATTGTGACTGCTCGTCTTCGTTGTCAGACGGCTCCATTTCAATGTCACCTCCCCTTGGTGTGTTCTTATGGTGTTCGGGTCTCTGGATCGGGGATCCCATACCCCTTAATATTTGTTCCGATGTTCCACGATAAGGACTGGAGATCTCAGGGCTGCGGTACACCCCTGGAGAAAGCTTATTATCATTGGATATCAACTTGATGTCTCGAATCAACCGACTGTCTTCCTTGTCGGCATCTTCTTGGAACGCTGTAGCCGACTTTGTAGCAATCTTAGTGTGAGAAGTATTAGCCACACGTCGCCTTTTACGATGCTCACCAAAACTCCATCCTATTGTTGTATCATCAAACTCTATATCCGAATCTTCAACCATTGGCATTAAGATAGACTAGAACTCGTATTCCAAGGAACAGTGTTTAGGTAAGTTATCTCGGGGTTTTTCTATACGCGTTATATAGAAGTTGGTTACACAAAAGCTAAGGGATATACGGTCAATGTGTCACTTGTCAAAATTTATATACTGACGTACATGCTGTGAGCAGAAAGCATTAAGATGCAATTATCCGTACTATTGGTAGTATCTTTGTCGGTATGGTATCATTTAATGCAGACACCGGCTGAATTGACGCAGACATTTTTAAAAGTACCAGTAACAATTACGATATCCCCAAATTTTCTGACACTTAAATACGACATCAACTACGAGCCGTTCCAAAGCGACATTGTGCTCCACTAGGCCTCGATATCACAGAGAATGTCGTCGCCATAAGCAATAAAGTCAACCTCAAATAAACCATACGTTCTTTCATAATGTATGAGACTGAGAGATTGGAAAAACGCTCTCAAACTGGTTATACTCGTAATTCTTTTACACCCAGCCAATAAGGGTTTAATGGGATCCAGTGGTTGATCTATTGTAATGACTTGGTCTTTCAGAAATGCAAAATCAGTTTCTGCAGCAAGTCTATCGATAAATGCAATTTTGGGTGTATCCGATGTGATGTTAGTGATACTTGGATTTCCACCAGTGCAAGAAACAAATAACCATTCAAGAAGGTTAAATTCATCAAATTGGGACACAAGAAGCTGATCTAACAATTTGCAACCAGAAAGAATAAGTGCCAATTCATCTGTTGATATTCCAATCAATTCTTTAGGTGATTTCCCCAATATACTTTGAAATATGTTTAGTAATTGCTGACAAATGACTGTCCATCTGGATAACAAGTGCATTTCACTAAAACGTAAAGTTATAGCCCTTAAAAAGTTAATAATCTCCCTCCGGTATAATGAAGAACATTCTTCAGATAACACAGCTTCAACCATATCGAAGATTCCATTGAGACTACTCAAAAAATAATCTTTCGGCTTGATAAGAATCAAGTAAGTCATCCGTTTTAAGTTGTAAATCTTGTTGACATCTTCCGAGCTTTCATTCCAATTGAAAAGGTTAGTCGCAGCATTCGACGTGATGGTAAACTTGAGTTCAGAAAGCTTCAACTTTTCATTATCAACCCATATGGAAAGGATTGATTGCCAAATTTTATTACTGCTTTGATTGAAAAAGTCATGGTCTGAAAATGATGATACAATCACCGACTTCCATGCTTTATTAGGGTGATATTTCCCAATCAACTGTAATAGTTTAAGGGCATTTTCTGTCAATTCTTGTGATTTCTTATTATTATTCTTGGGAATAATAATATGTTGGATGGTACTTGAAATAAAGGTATTCACCTTATCAAGATCTTCCAAGATCGTATCAGCATGTCCTACTACCTGACTAAGGGCAGCAATGACTTCTTCTTGGGAGACATTATCAACCTCGGATTCTTCAGAAGCAAACTCACCACCTCCACCATTAACGGTATCCGAATTTCTAAATGACTTACTGTTGGCAATGACATTGAACACTTTAAGAAAGATATCGGCAAGTTCTTTCTTGTTCTTCTTCACTTCGGGATGGTTGCTGTCTGACAACTTCAATGAGATGGCCATAATGATTTTCAACATTTCTGGAAGAATAGCTCGATACATATTGGTATAGGAAAGAACATCCTTGAAGAATTGCACTGCAAAATTCCAAATCTGGGAGATGGTGTCACTATCAATAGACTCAATGTATTGGAGTAAAAAATTGGAGACATCCTTTGCAGAAATAGGAACGTTCATTGATGACATTCTTGGAGCATCTAAAGTTTGAGGATGGCATCTGGAGATAATGGAGTCAAAAATACAGGGCAATGATAATTGGGATCTTCCACCATCTAAAACACTTAAAAGCTTGATGTTGGTCTTCATGTTTAAATCAACAAGTATAAGACACTCTATGACTTCTTGTCTCTCCAAATCCATAAGCAGTTCCAACAACTTTCTTGCTCTAAACTTTAATCTGTGCGCCAAATCGACTACTGATTTTTGTCCATTTTCAGTTGCCACGGGCTTCGAGTCTGACCAACTCCAAATCTTGAAACACATTTTGATCGCATCATGGAACGATAAAAGAATCGAGAACAATTTATTCTGTTCCGATGTTCGTATAGCCGGAGACTCAATCAGAAACACACCTTGAATGACATTGCCAAAAAAACTATCGTTTTGTGAGTTGCTGTTGCCTCTAATGCCGACACCAGCACCACCAATTCCACTATTTCCATCTTTCATATTGGATGAGATCAAATAGCTGTGACTTATGGAAAGCAAGTCATTCACACCGGAAAGAAGCATATTGATAGACATATCCGCGTCCGTTAAGGCATCAAAAGATTCAAATTTGATGATCTTGTTGAAATAACTTTCAATCTTCTTTATCAACGCATCATTGAGAGGAAAGATCACACTGAAAACAGATTCGTTAAATAAATATAATGACCGAGTGAGCAACGAAACCCATCTTTCCATCAAGACTCCGCTTCTGGTGTTCTCAATACCTTGGATAATAAACTGCACTAACAAAGGATCTTTTTGTTCGTCTTCAACATGGAGTAAGTTGAGATTAATGTTCAATTCTTCTGCCAACGTAAGGAAATGGAATATACATTCCAAGTACTTTGTTTCAATAAGTTCTACCTCGTATCCGTAGCTGATATCAAGATGAATATAATAAGAACATGCTTTCATTAAAGTGTGGAAACGAGCATGGAAATCCTTTTCAGATCCAATAATTAACGATTGGTACAACTCCAACGCAACAGTGGTACAGTTCAAGTAGTCTCCAATCAACTCGTCATTAGTCACCACTTGCTCCGATAAGGTTAATTGTAAGTACTTCTCAAGTACACTGTAGATGAAAGATTTGTAGGTGGAATTACTCCAGTTATTATCATTGAATAACTTCATCTTGTTAGTGCTGTCCATGACCACCAATTCGTTGCTGAGAGCCTCCTTAATCTGTCTTTTGTTGCAATTCATGACGTTCAAGATAGTCTTTAGATAGTATCTAAATTGACCAAGATCATCAAACTCAGATACGCAAGTCACTGTTGGCTGGAGAAACTCAAAATCTAAAAGCGGGTTGGTGATAAGCTTTATCAACCTGCTTACCGAGCCATTCTTTATCACATTGGAAACAAAGTCAACAACGGTCAAATATTCTTGATCTTCAACATCATAAAGACTATCAAGCAAAAGCTGCAAGGGTCTCACCAAAATGGATTCACCTTCTGCCAAAGCTGTGGAATGTTTCCAAAGAGCTGTGAAGGCCCTAACTCTTTGGTACTTCAAACTATTGCGTAACATGTTCAAGATTCCAGCTTCGATTTTATCTGCTGCAAAAGTCAATTCCAAATCAAAAATGGCCTTAACAGCTTCGACTTGAAAGTTGATTGCGGAATGGGAAGTTAAAGCTGTCCAAAGATTGGTTAAGATAATTCTTAGTAGTTTCTCTAACTGAAGGACCTCCATATGTTTAGAATAATGGTTAAGTATCTTGCATAATGAGAATGCTAATAGAAGGTTGGATCTCTTTTCAGCCTCTGACATCGTTGTAACCGATGTTACTGGTGATTCAAGCATTATTGATATCAAACTTGCAGCCTTCGCTTTCCCTGGTGGTGCGATGTATAAGAATTCAGAATAAAAACTGAACAATTCCAAGTTGCTGTTCCCAGCAACAATTTGGTTCCCTATTAATTTTTGAAATGCTTGAGTTGATAAATAAATAGCCTTTTCAATTGAAATTGGCATATTTATTTCACTATCATCTAAGTTTGAAGCTGAATCCTCAAAGTATTTATGAATCTGTGGAATTAAATCAGCACCAGCATCATCATCATCAAAAACATCTGTGGTCAGTTCAACAGTAATAAATGCATCTCTGGGTATTGCTTGAAGAAATAACTTCAATAATGCAACCCAAGATCCATTTATAATTGGATCATGAACCAAAAAGACGTAAAATATAAGGGGAGCAAATGTTCGTCCACAATCTTGATCATTACAATCAAAGGTTCTTAAAATAAACTCTCCAAATTCTAATTGACCATTTAAAACAGTATCCAAAAGAATTTTCCATACTAGTTTGAGTTCAACACCTTCCATGAACGTTCTAGCCAATAACACAATGGTATCCTTTTCACGCTGTTGATAGCAAAACTCCAAGATCGGCAACACAAGTTTTGGCGCTATTGCTTGGTTAATTTCCCATTTATCGATTATTAAAGCATAACATATCTTCAAGTAGTCTTCAGATTTTGATAATGATGATGACGCCTCCAATTGGTCTAAGATTCCTTCCACCAACAAGTCCAACCCGTAGGTTTCAAAATAGTTCTTCTTGGAGTCTGGTCCCAATAACCAGCTCCATATTCTTCTATTTAAACTCATATCTTTCTTCAAAGTCACTTCACAACAGGCAGTCATGAGCTTTTTTTTGTCTGATTTCAAGATCATCTTGTTGATGACCAGACTGTCCAAGGACAATCTGCTCAATAGAAGATCGAAATAGCCTCTAATGATAATAATGTCGCTCACTGTGGTGTATTTAGTAGAGACATCCAACGCAGCCGTTAACGCTCGGACCAAAAGTCCGGACTCCGGAGTCAAGCATGCACGCGCTTCTTCCGTATACATCTTATCTCCATCTGGTGATGTTTGGATACTATTGAATAAGGGCAACCGTCTATTGCACCAATATAAGGCACCCAATCGTCTCTCTGGATTGCTAATGATACACAAGAAGAACGAGTACCAAAATAAACTATCGTCCAGGAGTTTCCGCTTGAACTCGTCCACTAACCCAATGACATCATTAAACACTTCGGAGTTCTCGTCGTCCATTCCCGGCAACAAACTTAAGATCAACGGCTTAATAATGGCTCTCAATCGGTCTCTGGAAACGTCTTTGAGGATATGGTTGCGGTAAATGTCAAGCACAAGTGGCTTCACCTGAATAGAACAATACGATAGCACAGGAAGCAATCCTGCTAGCCAAATAGACACGTCACAATCCAATGTTTCTATGGTCAAACTATTGAAGATCTGTTGGTATATGCTGAGAGTCTTTTGGTGGACTCCATTAGGCAATTGGGACGATAAACATAGAGCTAACCGGTTGGCTACCTGGGACGACCTGGGGATCCATTTTACCGACTTAGGGGTTGTTCCAAGCAGTAAATTCTTTTGCAATCTCGATAAAAAGGCAATGTAATCTGCCCATTCTTCAAGGGTTTCAAATGATCCTAAAGCCCGGTCGACTTGCTGCATGTACCGTCTGTCTTTCGCGGAGAGCTGGTTCAGATCCCGTTCCCTTGATCCAAACACATTGAGAAACAGAAGTCCGCTTCCTGACCCTGACATTGTCTTGAAGGATAGTAGTCGTCTGTTGGTGGTTGTAGTTATTGAATCGTGTTTATATTTATATGGGGAAACTATATACAGGTTGGGTGTTCGGGTGTAGGAGTTGGGATTCAGTGGGAGGCATAGGATCCATTGGGCTGACTATCTACTGTCTGACTGTCTGTATATGTAGTGTATGACTGCTTCTATCTGCATAATGTCTGTACATATGTTTAGCTTCTTTCCTACAACTGAAGAATACCTTGTATAAACTTCATGACATCAATAAGCTCATCCTCTGCAACAGTATGCACAACCCCCGGGTACTCCTTGTAAGTATAGCTACCAAACCCCATTGACTGGTAAAAGTCTCTAGCTCTTTGGGCAAACAGAAGATCAATCACCGGATCCTGAGTCCCGTGACCTTGGAATACCGGAGTGTCCAAATTGATAATACCGTCCTTGTTACAACCCTTCCTAACGGCTTCAGGAACAGGGTTGAACCCCGATAAACAGATCTCTCCACCGATTTTGGTATCTAACAACGCCAACGTTGCCAATGAGATAGCTGCGCCTTGAGAAAACCCACCAATAAGAATCTTCTCTGGAGCAATGCCGTGAGTCTCAATCTGTTCCTTAACTAAGGACTTAAGAACCTCACAGCTTTTCATGAACCCCGGGGTATCTTGGATTTGGGGCTGATCCACCGCTCCAAACTGCTTGATGTCAAACCATCCAGGCATTCTGGCTCCCCCGTTGGCAGTAATGGGGATCACAGGGGCATTGGGGAATACGTAGTTGATGGAATCACATTTCTGCACTATGTTGGCTTGTTTAACCACAGAGGGGAACCATGACCATCCACTACCAGTGTCGCCTAAGCCGTGAACAAATATAATGGCTGCCTTGGCAGGGGTAGCTGTGGCATTGACTCTTATGGCTGAAAATGAGGACATAGACATACTAATACCGGGGTATAGTGATAGAGACTTAGTTGACTTAGTTGATAGCGGAGGCTTTGGAGTTAGCCATAACCCATCGTTCGCGCTACCATAAACAAGAAAATGTTTATGTAATTGATTAGGTAATCGTAACCGTCTACCTTTCAGTATGCCTTATGTGTATCATACTATAAACCCTATGTCCCTGTATTGCTACTTATGAAGCAACCTCTGAAGTAATCTCTGATATAATTTCAGACTTTTCTTTCTTTGCCGGTTCCCGCACCAGCTCCGGTACCAGCTCTGGCTCCGGTTTCGCTCTCTTTGTCTTACCACTAACCTCTTCATCACCACTCCGTTTCTTATCCGCTGCCACCTTAAGCTTACGTGCATTCTGTTTCTCCCCATTGACAGTTCGGAAATATGGCTGACATCTCCAGTATGGTACAGTTTTATATCTTCCGCCCCACGACTCTTCTGGACCCTCCGTGATAACATCAAGCTCTTCGATATCCTTCCGATCAAAGATCTCCTGTACTATCGACTCAACCTCACACACAATCTTCTCCCACTCACCAAAATCAGCATGAACACTTGTTCTGCCAATCACAGGTCGCAACTCGGTCCTCACTGCCAAGAATGCATGTAAAAGCTTAAAGAAATGCGCTTTCATCGCGTGTCTTGAAGCCTGGCCGGGACAACTCTTGACAATCTCAAAGTATTCTCTTAGCATCTTGTCTACTCGAGCATACTGCTTCTCTTTATCGTCGTCCTCGGTCCAAAAGACTCCGGGATTGTATAAATTACCCTCAGCTGACATAACCGCATCACATCCAACATGCTTCGTACACCGCTCAAGATCCTCGGGATACAAGATGTTCCCGTTGCTGAAGAACACTGTCTCTGCCGGTAAGTTCTCTCGAAGATACTTGAGAATATCCCAATTGGCTAGACCGGTGAGTTGACCCTTCATGTCTCTTGTTCTTCCATGAATAGTAATGAACGAAGCCCCAGCGTCCAAAACCATACGAGCATATTCCAAAGATTTTTGCCAGTCGTCGTAAACCCGGATTTTGGCCGTTACCGGCACCGTAAGCTCTTCTCGTAACTTCCTAATGAGCTTATGTACCAAATCCCAGTCTTCCATCAAGAATGCCCCATAGTGGCCCTTTCTGGCTATACCTTGGGGACACCCCAAGTTCAAATCAACAGCATCACATCGATCCTCAACTAGCTTAGCAGCAGAAAGTAAGTACTCAGGGTCGTTGGCACAGAACTGAACTACTAATGGTCGGTCGAACTCCTTATCTCCATCCATATCGCTCCACATGGCCTTTCTATACTTCTCATCCGTGGCAAAGAGTCTAGCGTGGAACATGGGAGTGTACGCCAACTCAGCTCCGTATCTCCGACTCAAGATCCGCCATGCTAACTCCGATTGGTCCACCATGGGAGCAACGACGGTTCGGGGCTTCCCTATGCTATTAAAAAGTGTTCTTCCTAAGGCTGTGGGGTCTTGAGATTTCTCTAATGTCATCCTGCAGATATGTGACGTACATATAGGAGACTGCTAGTTACTAACCAAGATCATCATCTTCACTTGACGGATGCTCATCGCTTACCATTTGAGGCACACACGACTTTGGTGATAATCGTTCCTGTGCTCTAAGATGATGGGCTACAGTGTCAAAGGTCCATTAAAGAGCAATAAATAACGCATAAATTATAATAATAATAATAATAATAATAATAATAACAATAATAACAATAGTAATAAATAGCATGCCAATTATTTAGTCAAGTACTTTGCACGCTTCTTCAATCCCTCGGCATATGTCATGCTCAAAGGCCACACTGGAGCATCAGCTAAAATGTTCACCCCCAAATATAAACTCTTAACCCCCAAATTAACTCTTTTAAATGCCTTAACCCATTTGTTGAAGTTCTTGTTGTTCGAGTTGGTAGTGTAGTTGGATACGGAGTCAGTTCCCTCTAACAAGTTGTCATACAACTGGTGGATTTCCTTCAGGATTTCCAAGTCTTGGCCTGTACGCTCGTTGTTCAAGCAGTTCTTGATAGCCATGAGAATACGTTCACATTTACCATAGTTTACCAAGTCCCCAACTTGAAGAACAAGCATTCGTTCTCTCTCGAGGAATTGAACATATGTCAGGATAATCAACTGAGCAATGAAAAGACACGATACAAAGAACACAGGGGTACGAAGTGAGGTTTGTTTCAGGTCATTGATAATCTTTAAATGGTGGTTCCATAACTGTAAGATTTCAATGGCATAGGGGAGTGCTTCACGTATACCATCAATTTGAAATATAAGCAGGTCGATTTCCTTATTCATGGCGTCCCATTCACTTCCAATACATTGCAATAAAACTCCACTCAAGTCAACAGACAACTTAATTTTGGCAAGCCAATACATTGGCAAGATCAACTTCAATTCATGATGTAAGCTGAGCAAATGGTTGTTGTGACTATTGACCTTGAGAACACCACCATTATTGAAAAAAATGTATTCCCATTGAGTCAACATGTCATCGACCTCTGGCTTTACTCCGAGTTGCCAATTGACATAATCATGAGCCTTATAGCGAACCCGCTTGTTCTGGATCTGCTCATGGATATAAATAAGAATCGACAACAAGTTGAAAAAGGATAAAGGTGTTTTGCTGGACTCATAAGTACTCAAATGAGATAAAATGTTCGACTCTCCATTGGAAAGTCCAACGATATCTGTAATGATAGTTGAACCACTGACACGACAATATTCTTTAAACCATTCACCTGAATCACGACATCTCCAAAAGTTTTCATTAGAACAGTGATTACCTGACTTAATCATTTGGGTTGAAAACAATATAGGATCACCAACTAGTGAGTTTCTGAATACCAGCAACATTTCAAAAACATGGATTGTTCTAATCCGACTTTGAGCCATAATGAAATAGTCAAAGTTCAGTTGTATGGCATTAAAGTCTGCGTCATCTTTATTGGGGTTAGGAGGTATGAGAAACTTCTCCAATGGCTTATCAAAATTGGTTGATTTAATAAGTCCAATCATTGATTTCAATTGACGTTGCGTAAGATCAATCATTTGACTTTGGTTTAAAAACATGGAAATAAAAATGTGCAACACCAAACATTGATGAACCATAAGAGGAACCTTCTTGAACTGCAAGTTATCTAAGGTGATTTCCTTTTCAAAGAAGTTGTGGATATGGAACTTCGATAAATTGAACAAAAGAATGGAGTTCGAATCATGGTAAGAATAAAGCGAACCAATGGCAAACATAGCAAGCACCAAAGGTATAGATTCATTCCGGTAAACTAAGTTCCGAAGACTAGGCATGTGGATAAACGGAAAGTACTTATTGAATTCAGTCTCATACAACTTAATGTATTGGTTCAAATCTTCTAAAGGAGGGAAGTAGTTCTTTTCATTGGGTAAGTTGGACATCTTAATAATTCGACTTCTGAAATCATCGGTGACATATGGAGAATTGGATACACCCATTAAATAAGGTTGAGATAACGGACTAATAAATATATCCAATTCCGATTTAGGGATCTGCAGCAGCACCAAGGAGAAGCTAGACTGTTGTTTGGCCAAATCAATTTGTCTGTTACGGAAAATAGAACCTATTTCCAAATAGTCTTCAAAGTCATCACCACGACGTTGTTGATGGTTCAGATTATTAGTTGTGGTTCCAATTCCAGCTCCAAGTGGTCCTCCACCTAAACCACCAATATGTTCAATGGGTTGATGGTGATTATGCAATTGTTGCGGTTGACTAGGAGGTGACAAAGAAGCTTCAGAACCAGAGGGGACAGGCAGCAAGTTGGTGTTGTTCAATAAATGTCCTCCAGGTAAAAAGTTTTGCTGTGAGGGTCTAGTGCTTGCAATCTGTGGCATTTTAATAGTAGCAGTTGTAGTGGATTGTTGCTGTTGTTGCTGCTCAGAATAACTTGAAGAATTAACATGTGACTGGGATAAGTTTAGTGCCAGGGACATAGTATGCAATGGAAGCTTGGAAGACAATTTATCAATGTTTGGCGGAGAGTCAATAAATCCAATATGATGGGATGCTGTTGGAATGGTATTTTGGGAATACGAAGTGTTGATGATTTCTGTCAACCAATCAATGTCCGTTAATTCGTCATTTACAAGCTTTGGTTTCTTTATGACATTACCAGCAATGGAAGAATTATTCGTGGAAGGAGCAGTAGTTGTGGGGCTCTGTGATTGAGTTGATTTCCTTTTCAATGGTGAAGGAGCAGTGGAGCTACGGTCAGAAATGATCGAAGTAGAAGTTCCATGATTGGATGACGCATGGACACTAGGAGGTGGAGGAGGAATATCTTTCAATTGAGGAGTTGTAGCAGGAGTTCCCATTAGATCCAAAGGTGTAGTGTGTCTTCCTCCAGGGCCAATAGTATTTGGTTCTGTAGGCATAGTTTTTGGGTTAGGGTCTCCGGGAGATTCAGTCAACTCCACATTGATAGGAGTTGTGCCCTTTATATGATGAGGATGGTTAGGGTTTTGGAAAAGATAAGCTGACATAATATTTGGATCGTAACAGGCACTGGAAGTTTTCGTCATTGGTTGACTTAATATACTATTCTCATTATGAATACCCTCTTCCTCATTGTGAAAATTATCTGTGGTGACCAGCGGGTGGAGTGCTGCAGCAGACTTAAACTCTTCTGAAACTGTGGCAGTGGCATTCCACTCCATAGGGAAGTCATTAAAGTCCAAGGCCGGCAAGTTGTTGACATCAGCCAAATCATAATGGGTCGGGTAAAGTTGTGGAGTTGCAAAGTCAACCATATAAGGAGCTTCTTCAGCCAAAGTGTCGTGCATTTCAATGTTCAATGCATCTTTAATGTTGACATAAGAAGACCCACTGGATGCTGAAAAGGATGCATGTCTTAAATTATGAGATTTTGTAGTCTTACTAATATTAATATGAGAAGGAATTGCAGACTTTTTAGACGATGCTATTGGGTCTAGTGAGCTTAATGACGACACTGATGCGTTCCTTTTATGAGCCAGGCCACTTCCACCACCGGCTCCCCAGTTATGTAAGTTTGCATAGTTGGAAGACATCATTTCAGTAGCAGGAGGAGTGTTATTGGAGGACGTTGGTAAGGGAGAGGGAATGACATTTTGAGGACTCTTCCCGTTGCTCAAAGAGCCCCTGCTTCTGCTAGTGGCATTAGCAGCACCACTTGTTGAGTTCATTCTGGAAGGATGAGATGTTGTGACTGGACCGCCATTTTTAGTAAAGCTTACATTCCTAAAACTTGGTCTGGATACATCCGGCTGCTCATTGATATCATGTAGCTTGAGTTTCAGATCATTGGGCAAGGGTGCTGTAGCCAGAGTGTTGTTGTGGAGGATAATAATGTGATCAGCAGTGTTAGTGTTGTTGTCGGAAGAGTTGTTGCTGTTGGGAGTACCCGGAAGGGTAGCGCCGACAGAGGTGCCACTAGTACCGCTAGTTGTATTGGTGGTGGTGGTGGTGGTAGCAGCTTCAGCTGCTGCTGCATCGTCTTCATTAGTCACTGAGTCCATACTATCGTTTCTGTTCTTCGAAGGCGCAGCACTAAAAGAAGGGGTTGAGTTCTTCCGTAACACGTTGGGCAAAGACGTATGGAGCTTCTGCTGGTGTCTCAACACCAAGTCTCTTCTAGCAAAGCACCGGCCACACGCAGCACATTGAAACGGCTTTTCGTTAGTATGGGATCGTTCGTGACGTTTCAAGTGCTCCAACCGGGCAAATGCTCGGGTACATATCGTACAAATATGGGGTCGAGGTTTATCTGTTCTTATTTGTTGAGACTTCTTCGGGATGGGTTGGGTAGGGAGAATCGACGCAGACGTGGGGGTAGTAATGGAAGACACTGGAGTATTGGAAAGGGACATGATTTAGCAGACAATAAATAGTAATAAATAAATAAATAGTAATAAATAAATGATAATAATTAAACAAGTGAGTCGCTGAGTGAGCACTAACGGAACAGTATTGATATGTGACAGCGACAGTACTAATCTATAAGACAGACAAACAAAAATAAATAATAATAATAATAATAAATAGGTATCAACGAAACAGTGTCTGATATTAGAAGAGAGCTGAATACACCCTATACTCTTAAGGACATGATGAAAAGAACTGTTTCAATGCATGGGTTTTGCAGGGAAAAAATGATCAAAAAAATTCTACAGCGTGACACAAAACCGAAGTTACACACAACTGTGCCAGAAAAAAAAAACTGGGGGAGGAGCAACGTAACGACGCAGTATCAAGAAATAACAATAATACAATTAATTATCAGCATATTATTAATACTTACATACTACATAATGTCGTACATATTATACAACATAATGCCTTGCAAATATTAATTGAAATTAATATTATCATTGGTTGTGGCTGCTGCGGACATTTTATGTCCTCCCATGCTTAAGCCTATATATCATAACTCAATCCACCCAGTGTATATGTATGTATACGAAGTAATTGCATATTATCCGCTTTAATTCCGTGTCGCATCCCTTCCACACAAAATCATCAATATCGGTAAAAGTGTCAGATTGTCTGGAACAATTGCACGAACAAAAAGAAACAATCTGAAATACATTCCTTGAACTAAAACTACTCGCTGTCGTTACTTGATACCTCCAACTGTAACAACTACTATGTACCAAGCATTCTACTTTTTTGTAGTAGATCATTAAGCTGTAGAAGGCTTGGTGTCAGGGAAGGCATTACTTTGTTCCATCGGACTTGTTCTACCGGACTTGGTCCCCCAACGCACCCCGGAATTTTATCAATCTGGGGATGCACGCATCACATAAAGAACAAAGGTCAAACAATCTGCTGTCTGTTATCCTACTCCGGATTTTTGCTATGAAACATAATGTCACCTGTTTTGTTGGGTAATAATTGCTTTGTTAATCACCTAAAATCTGTTTTAGATTAACCGTTTTTTCCATTGCTATGTCGTCCCCAACTGCTTATTATCACCCACCAATCACAGTGGTGCTTCCCCTCCTAACTCAATAAGAATATTATTATTAACCATTGCCGTGCTAATTAGATCAAACGCCCACCCCACCGTCCGGGTAACACCGTGCTATTATGTTTCGGGCCGGTGTAATTTAATTTAACGGACTTTGGTATGGGCTTAGGTTCGGAACAAACTAACATTGCAGATTAGCCAACTGAAGACTGCATGAGAAGTAAATTGAATTGCATTTCATTCTTCAGTCTTCGTTTTATTATGACTTTTGTCACTACATGGTCTTTTAACTGTTAGTAATAGTAGTGGTGTTAGTGATGGTAGTGGTGTTAGTGATATTAGTTTGACTTTGACATTCATTACTCGAGTATTGTTAATTTTTTAGTACTTTCCAATCAGAACTCAAAGTCTCAACTGTCCATCACGAGCATTGTCCACTCTATTGTCTGATTGTATGCGCCTTGTCACATTTCCAAGCGTAGAAACAAGCTGGTTTTCTTATCGTGTCCGGTTGTTACTATCACCAAGACCTTATTCTCTGTTGTGGTTAGGCATGACCAATAGCGCCAGATATGGTCTAAGCTAGTTTAAGTATGCCCTCAATAAATGTCTTGATAAGGTCATGGTTCCCATTCAAGACTGTATACTTTAACTCCTATTATTGTCGTAGTGTCGTTGAGGCCCCTCGTTAAAAATTTTCCTGGCTCTCATACCCCAGATTTCGGAGTATACAGGCATCACCCAGTCATTCTTTATCGGGCCCAATTATGTAGACTCCGATTTGTCATGCCAAGACGAATGGCGGATTATATTTGCCTTCTAAACTGCTAAAATGCCAAGCATAAGGTTGAATGTCTGAAAAGTCGCTTCTATGGCCACATTTGCGAATTATTATTTCTACGTACTTCGGATAATCAATGCCCCGAAAGGAATTGCAGGCCTGGTAAGACTTTTCTCCTAGTCGTACGTCATCAATGATATTAGCTAGCATCACGTTTGAATTAATAAGCTACAGACTATGACAATCAGCCAACCAAACAACGTCGCCCATTGGGTACGGTGAAATGAGATCACGTGATGAATCACGCACCAAGGCACGTGATTTTGTTGATTCATTTTGGTTTACCTCTGCACAACAATCAACCCACAACATTACGCTGTAGTCTCCGCCATCGTAATCCCCCACTGCAATCACTGAAAATGTCTGTACTTGTCACAACAGGCGCGACAGTTACTTTTGAACTACTTCTTTCGCATGTAACATCTGCAGACTTTCTATCAGTGGTGTCAGCATACACAGACACCTTGATCATTCAATACGGACCCAAACCTGAATCACTTGAGTACATACAAAAATGCATTGCAGCTCTTCCTAGACACTATACTCGGACTTCAAAGCCCGATATAGATGACTCCAAAGCAAAGTCTATTACATTTACATCACCCAACCTTGAACTACGGTTCATTCCCTTCCATCCTCAACTAACTGAATTGGTAAAGCAATGCAAGCTAGTCATTTCTCATGCTGGAACAGGCTCTATTGTTGACGTTTTGAGATGCAACATTCCGTTGATAATAGTCACCAATAGCTTGCTTATGAATAATCATCAACTAGAAGCATCGGACGAATTCAGTGTGCGCCACAACTACTGTTTAAGCTGTCAGGATTGCGAGCTTCCACAGCATAAACTTGAACAGCTTATCAAGGATGAGAAATGGCAACATTTGGACCAATTGCCTCCACCAAACGGTGCCATAGTTGGACACATCTTATATGATGAAATGGGGTTACCCGGACCTGAAAACTAAAGTGCGGGTAACCCCTGGATATTATTTTAACCCAAACATGAAATGACCCAACTGTAAACACCATGTCTTCTATCCTTTACTTCTTTTATACAACTGAGTGCGGGGTAACATGAGTAGTATACAACAGCTTAATGGCAAGAGAAAGCGGAAGCAAAGGCTTTTCCTGAAAGATGTGGCGCAATTGTTGTGGGCCTTGGGAGACCCATCGCCGTCCAATGAGGCCACTATTACTGCGTTGGATGATATACTTGTGGAATGGGTAGTTGATCTTTGTCATAAGCTACAACGGTATGCTAAGGCTCACGGAAGAACCCGGGTGAAGATGGACGACGTGCCGTTCACCCTCCGGAATGATCCGGCCAAGTTGGCCAGGTTCCAACACTTGACAGAACAGATTGTTAGGATTCTGGAAGCCAGAAGGCTTTTTGACGATGACAAGTTCAATAAAGACAAACGACCACACGATGAATACGATGATGAGATTGGAGATGAAGACGATGGTGATGACTTGGACCATGAGACGGAAGCTCCAATGAAGAAAGACGGTAGAGGAAGAAAGAAGAAGCAGAAAGTTACAGGCAATATAATGACTAATAATTGATATAAACAGCGTATATATTAACGCTTGTATGGTTATTCTTCTTCGTTCATATTTTGAATGGCTCTTCCTTGAACATAGGTTTCGTTTTTAACTCGTTCACAAAGCATCTCCCAAACCAGTTGAAGTATCCAAATCAACCGTACACTCAATTGCAACGCAACTATCACAGGTAAGATAAAGAACCTGGATCTACTTGCGGTGTGCAATTGAGGATTGTTGGTCCAGAACAGTCCAGTAGTATAAACTGGAACAATCAATGCTATGGCCATATCGATGATTGCATTTAAGAAATGGTGCCTCCATAACCTAAAGTACTTAGAATGGAATTCTGTGTTGTCTTCTCGATGAGCCAACTTGAAGACTCCAGCAGCAAACGACAGTAAGGTGAAGATCCAAAGCATCGCAATAATAGGAACAGATAATTCATCGTTTTCAAAATCAAAATAATAATCAAATGGACGCTTTAAGATGATTTTTAATGGAACGTTCCAGCAAAATACCCATACCCAAATAGACCAGAAGAGTCTTATAGCAAGTAACCAAACACTAGAAATGATTACTCCGATCGATCGCAAGATTCCAAGGGCAGCTCCAGCTCCGGCACCGGCTTCAACATCGTTATCCTGTTCATCTGCAGCATCTGCAACATCTGCGACATTCACCTCATTATCACCAACATTATTCATATCTGTCCTTCTTCTATATGAATCGTACTCTTTGAACAAATACATCTCCAAAACGATTCCAAAAAGTGCATAGACAATATTAACTTTATTCGACAACAGACATTTACCAGCTATGCCGAGTCCTTTGTACGAAAGCTCACAAAGTATCTTGCAACAAATGTTACCAAGGAAGAACCCAACAATCAACACACTTAAGATCAACACCAAGGCGAAAACCCATAATAACGCAATCAATCCCATCCATCTATTCCTGAAATTAGGTGGTTGGTACACGATGGTGTAATGGTTGGGTCTCAAGATCCCTCCATCACCATCGGAATCGGTAGTGAGATAGTCTGGTTCTTCTTGTCGACGAAGTTCTTTAGCTCGTTCCTCAGCATCGATTTGTTCGAGTTCTTCAGGGTATAGGATTCGATCATCCTTTGTCACTGCCACAAATTGTTTTCTGATGAACTTTCTAGCAGTTGTATCGTTGTCTGGAACTCTCATATAATTCCCATTAGGAACAAACACAGCTTTAAGTTGAGGATCTTCGGCAAATGCTGATTGAACTTGATTCATACTCATTGGGTTGGAATAATCCGGTTGTGGTTGTTCAATAAATTGGTAATAAACATTCCGATAAACCGTGGTTCCTCTTTCTTGTGGGATTGGTTTACCTAAAATGAAATGGGAAAGTCTCATCTTATGACATGAAACATTAAAGGCATATTTCCAATATTGGAAATGGGCCTCTTTAAGTAATACTCTGTTTCTGGACCAAACTTTATAAAGGGTCATCGCCAAAATTGGAAGTAAAATAGAAGATGATGAGGTCCCCAATTCCATGGGGAAATAAGTCGGCATGATCCACTGTTGTATATTCCAAACCACAGATCCAATACCAATCAATATAAAAATGGTATAAACCCTTCCTCTATAAAGAACCCGAAACATTTGTGTTTTCAAGGGTTTCACAAGGGCACTATGGATTAATCTGGTGTTCGGGTCTTCTGGTGATCTGATGAAATAAAGTACTCCAGGACGTAAAATTTGGGATCTTGTCATACCCACAAACACAGCAAGAATCACAGCGTATACGGTTCCGAAAAACCAATACAGAAACATTCTCCAGAATGGAGAGAAAGATTTGGATGTTTCAATTGCAGAAACCCAACTAACGTTTGAATTGTCCTGTGATGAAACAAACAGATGAAGCATAGTCCATGGATTAACATGTTGAAATGTTGAAAACAAATTGTATTTGACAACTTTAACAGAGTCAACTTGTTTGACATCAACAATGTTACTTTCGAATAATGGAGTGAAACAGAAATCCAATAACCAACCACAATAAGCTGGAGAAAAGAAGAATTCAATAGAAAACACACAAAGGACTTTCAAAGTTGCAACGAATTCAAATAATACCCTATAAATGGTTCTGGGGGTCCCCATTATAGGTTTTGGTCCACCCACTAAACTTTTCATGAACATTTGAATGATTAGTCCAATGGAAACATATCCAATGGATAAAACAAACCCTCGTTGTAACCAACTGAGCTTGGTAGGGTATTTGTGCACAAATAAGTCCAGATATGGTACCAACAAGTTTTTGTAGAAGATTTCATGAACAAAGAATGTCGTTAAATCAACCACGGTGTACCCAGTTTGAATTACATAGCCATCATCAGTATAAAACCTGGGGATTATGGTTAAACGTTCAGGATCCAAATAAACCGTCCAAAGTCTGGCCAAACTTAGTACCAAGTTTCCCAATATATGTGGTATCAAATACACTCCAGATAGTATCACTGCAAATATTAAGTTGAGCGATACCATGACTAGAATTGGAGTCTTTACATTGAAGCCCATACCTAAGAATTCAAAGATATCTAAACCAATATCTTCAGCTCCTGGATCATCACCATTATTATTTTGACCTTCGCCCACGTCGAACTCATTTATAGGGTCATGTCCAACCATATGATTGGGTTCTGGGGGAGCAAATCCATTGTCATTAGCATGAATGTCGTTATTAGCACGAATTTCGTCCTGTGCCTCACTACCGTTATCTTCATGTAAATCTTGTACACCCAGTACAACATCAATGTCATCATCATTATCATACTCATCGTTATCTCCGTCATACTCGTCATTATCCTCTGTGATAGGATCTCGGCGCAAGAAGAACGCATTGGTCTCATTATCATCAGGCTCTGCCTGACCAAAGGTATCGGGGATCCCATTCTCTATTGCTCTCCTTAATGCCTCCTGACGATCCCGGGTGACATTAGCACCTTGTTGGGCTTGCAAGTCATTAAGGACCCTGACCAAACTTTCTATACGTTGCAAGTTCTCTCTGGCATCGCCATTATTGGGAGCATCGTTACGTAAGCCACTGATGGCCTGCTGGATCATATCCACCAATTTGGACCGGGGTTCTTTCCCGACTTTCCGGAGTAGCATCATCACAAACCCATCGTCTCGAATAACCCATTGGTGCTGTAGGTAAAACACCAACACTAGAAGCGTACAACATAAGATCTGCCCTAGTCCTCGGAAATAGCCCAAATACATCACTATGGCCGCTTCATAGTAGAATTTCCTGAGCCTTGAGGATCCACTCATAGTGTCCACCAATGTGATATCCACATTGTTCTCGCCGAACTTGAGGGCTTCCCAAAACGTCCCGTTGGCGTCTGGAAGTTTGCCGTCAATAAGCCACGTCAATAGCCGTACCGTAAAGGTCCAGAACAACGGAACCTCCACAAGTATACATGTGACTGCAAGTACGATACTGGTCACCTTCAATGCGACATTCTTGATCAACGACATGATCTTGGCTCGCACGAGCGACACGGGGATCCGGGAAGGCATTGATGGGTCATAGATGGTCTGGAACTGATATTCAGTATTACAAATGTCGCATCTGGCTGGTGTTCTCTTGGAGTGTTTCAACCATTCCATTAGACAATCTTGATGGATGTATTTCATAGACCCTCGGCAACGACATGGATGTATGAGGGTTTGTGTGGGAGAGTCCTCGCCTCGACAGATACGACAATAGAAGGTATCTGCCATTGTGACGGTCAGGGGTTTGTGGAGAAGAAGAAGAGGAAGAAGAAGTTGGTGATGGTTTAGTTTGCATTTTCATAAGAGAAGGGAGACATTTTCATTTAACAGAATGAGACATCTTTATATGCAGTATCTCGTAGAGCTATACTGATCTACGGATCTTAGGTACAAATGTATAGCATTCGACTGGAATCAAGTTGCATATGTATAGTTACTATCTGTGTGTGCTGAATTAGTGTCTGCCTGAGTGTCTGACATTAAATAAAATTAAACTAAATATTTCGTACATTTGTTTCAAATCATTCAATAGTCTATCAGAAACTAGTATCAAATAATGTCGTGGATGGCCATTATGTCGCTCTACAGTGCTTAAACTTACATTAAACGTTTATATATAAAAACATATACCCATGAGTATAAATTGACTTCTTACTTTGTTTCCTCATCAACTGGTGACTCGGCAAGGGGAGGAACCACTGGAACGTCGTCTTCCTCATCAAAGTAAACGGTTTCAGCTGGAGGAGGAGATTCCAATTCTTGATGTTCATCAATGGCTTGAGAAATCTCTGGAGTCGCCTGAGCTTCTTCAAGAACTTCTTCAGCTGCTTCGGGGACGACTTCGAGAACTTCTTCAGCTGCTTCTTCCTTAACTGGCTTGGCCTGTTCAACGGCTTCGTGAACAGATTCCTTAGCTTGCTTAATAGCTTCTGGGACGGCTTCTTTGACGTTCTCAATAGCTTCGTGAACAGCTTTCTTAGCATGTTCAACAGCTTCTGGAACAGCTTCCACTACTTGCTCAACAGCTTCTGGAACACCTTCAATCTTTCCCTTGACTTCCTGAACTACTTCAGGAACGGCTTCTTCGACTTTTTCAACGTTTTCCTTGACTTCCTCAACCACTTCAGGAACGGCTTCCTTGACTTCTTCAACTTTTTCCTTGACTTCTTCAACCTTCGCTTTGACTTCGTCCTTGACTTCTTCAACGTTTTCCTTAACTTCTTCAATCTTTTCACCAGCAGCAGCTTGAACAGCAGACTTCTTTTCGGCAGCTTCTTGCAACGCAGCTTGCACAAGTTCCTCTTGATCTTCACCAGGAGCAGCTTGCTTCACGAAAACCGTTTCCACTGCCGATGGTTTAGGAGCATCTTTGGTCATGGTCTTGGTGACAGTTGGCATATAAATGTTAGTCATGGTGTAGTTACTGTATTCTCCCGGGGTATCAAAGAATGCGTTACACTCAAAGTCCCAAGTTGAAATAAGCTTTGAGTTGTTACAAACCTTCTTGGTCCATGGAGTACCATAAATCAATGAAGAATAATTGTAGTAGAAGAAGACCGAAGCAGCAAAGAAAAGTCCAAAGAAAACATACGACATTTGACGTAATCTTGGAGAAACACAAATATAATCCACAATTAATTCAAAAAAGTGTCCCACAACCAAGACACCAAAGTAAAAGGCTGGTAAATAATGATGAATGAACAATTGTCTACCCATAATGAAGAATGGGAAAAAGTGTAGGATCCAACCTAAAGTATATCCAAACACTTGTGAGTTGAAGTTGAAAACGTTTTTGTTAGTTGCAACACTTCTACCCGTTTGCCATCTCAAGACAGAAATCATAACGTGTACAACGAAAGTAACAAGAGCAGCAGTTACAGCATAGTATAATGGAATGTTCCCAAACAAATAAACTTGACGATGATCATGAACCCAATAGTTAATACCTCTTTCAAACAATGGCCAACTTTGAGGAGATGATTGCCAGTTGTGGTGACCAGTTAACCCATTGTTAATGATCCACATTCGCTTGTGAGATTCCAAAAACTTCTCCCAGAAACCAAACTTAGGATAATCAACATAAGTACGACTGGCAGCGGGGATTCTTTCATTGGTATTCTCTTCAATGTACCAATAAGTCAAAGGTCTTGCACCTTGAGAAGCAGTAGTAACTTCTTGTTGCTTAAAACCCCAATCAGGTAACTTAACTTCGGAAGAAAACAAATAAGTTCCAGTCATAGCATGTTTTAATCTGAAAATTGTCTGGATTGGTCTAACAAAATGACGGGCCTCTGGTTGAGATCTTTTCTGAACAATTTCAACAACAAAATCATCGTTGGCATCACCAGGAAATCCATCATAACCATAACAGGAAGCTTCCTTTTGCCAATCTCTCTCAGAAACTGGTGGCTTTTCATCATGGGAATGTAATCTTCTACCAGAGGAAGCGTGTTTCAATCTAATCTTCATACCATTGGTTAAAGGAACAAATTCATCTTCGGGAATCGTCAGATTATAAGGTTCAATGACCCATTTATTGTTATGATCAATGTGAGGGTATAAGGTGATTTGTTGTTGTTTGGAACCAGTTGGATAGAAATGGTTATGAGAATGCAAGTAACCACCAAAAGTTTCCAAATGTTTAATGGTAACCACAGACCCCAACCCAACCAGAGCCAACATATTCTTTGGAATATTGTTATTCTCCAACGAAGCCTTGAAGGCGGAGGTCAGAAGAGCAGTAGATTCATTATCTTTGGTTAAGATATTGAAATGAATAGCGAAAAAGCCCAAGTACATGGTCAAAGGAACCCCCAAAAGGATAAACCCACGGTAGAACAAATGAGCCACGACTTGGGGGAAAGTGACACTCAAATCACCAATAATAAACCAAACCTGGTAAACACAAGAAGCACCAACCCAAGCAATGGTGAAGAGACCAACCCATTTAGAAGAGAAGGATAAACCCAAACCTACACCAGTAAGCACCAAATAAGTGAACCAAGCACTAGTAAAAGGCTTTTGGAACTCAAACTTCTTATAAGCCCAGATGGAAAAGGCTATGAAGAACATCAAGGGAGAGTCCAAAAGAATGTATCTCGAAAGAGTGACCGAACTGTTTTCAATCAAAAACACCGACAGGGTGAATAAAGCCACCAAAGGTCTAACCCCGGAGTTTCTTAACGTCAAGTAACAAAACAACACAGTGCCTACACCCAAAACAGCAGGGAATAATCTCATCAAATAGTATGGAACCTCGGGAGGGAACGGATCACCAATGGTTTTAAAGGGGAACTCACCATCATAACCACCCAATTGACCTACCCAGCCATAGAGCATCTTGGCTAAGGGAGGATGAACATCCATAAAGAACTCCTTCTTAATATATTTGGCCGCAAACTTACCAAAATGGACCTCATCAAACACAACAGAATTGGGGAACCCTAACGCATAAAGTCTAACCACACAGGCAACTATAAGCAACCCAAAAAGTATAGCATATTCTTGAGTATCAATGGATCTATTCCGAACCAACTTACTACTGGGAGTAGTCACAAGATAGTCACGAACTTCGCCTTCAGCAAATTTAGGGGCTTCAACGGGGTCAACTCCGCTTAGAGTGAACTTGTCGACCACAATAGGTGGGGGGACTCTTTGGCTGGTCTTCTTAGCCATAATGAAACTAAACAGGAACAACCACTATGCAATTGATTGGCTAGAATGCACTATGCTCTTTCGGAGATTGAGTTCCTTTATGGCCTTGTATGTTTAGATGAACTCGAGAAACAGATGTAGCATTATGTGTTGTCAAGTGAAAAAAAAATACACCACGTACAAGAAAGGCCGACGTGTTACTTGCTGGAGGTCGTATGCTTACGTAATACGACGCGTATGCAATTTAAGGTTTTTGTTTATGTAATCAGCGGACTTTTGGGCTAAATGACACGTATTCATTGATTGAGTTGTGGTTTATTCTTTGGTGGATTACCCATTGGTACGTTTTGGTTCGTTACCCTTTGATACGTTACCTATTTGGTACGGGGTCTTTGGTGAACCGTGGTCAGGGGGGAAAATGAAGGAAAGTCCCGGAACAAATTTTCATGTGTCAGGTGATGAGTACCATTTTCTTTTTTCACTTTACATCGTCTCAAAGGTACCCTGCTGACCGTATGTATGGAAGACCACAGTTTATCGTGATCCATAGCTATTATTAGAATGGTATCAATGTGTGTTGTAGTCATTGGAGTCATCGGTAAACGCACGACCGGTTAACTAAATTGCATAAGGAGTAGTGAAGGCGATCATTCAGACAAGGGTTTTTTTTACGTAAGGCTGAGGTATTATTACTGGGGTTTTTATCTACCTACTATTGTTCAGCATATAAAAATGGGTTACTTTTTGGGGTTGGCATGAAGCGAGAACAAAGTGAGAGTTTCTGTTTCTGAGTGGAAGGGAACTGAGGAGATAACAGCCCTAAAGGCTTTGTAGTTATAGTACACTTATGTAAGATGGGTTCTTATGCTTACGATACCGTATAATACACTGCATCAAGCAAGTGTTTTGTACGCGTATCAATGGTGATGTGTGGTGGAGTGCGTTAACATACAAAATAAATCAATTGAGTTTCTGTAGCGCGCAATGCGATTGTCTCATAAAAGTTCGGACTAGTTGCAACCGAGTGAGGAGCATTGTTTATAACCTTGTATGATAAAGGAGATACATGGACTATTTGTTCATACTTATGCTTATACATGTACACACATTTGCATTACATTTATAAGTACATATGTATACACATATGTACTTGGATGCGTATTTCCATGCTTTCGTATATTAAAGCGTGAAATTATAATGTATCACTAGCTCTCACGGATAATTCAAATGTACTATAAACATACTCTTATCGAGATCTGGTACCCTTGTACATGATTATTGACCCCAATTTAACCCCCCCCTGCTAAGGTTGTACATCCTGATAATAATATTAATAAATAACAATAGTTAATAATAATAATAATAACAATAACAACACTGGCTACTCCCGACCCCTGGGATACCGCCCGTATCAAATTCCACATATTTGTGATTTGATCGACTCGGTAATTTTTTAAAAATCTCCTTGCTCTTCTTCTTCTTCTTCTTCTTTCCTCTACTGTATCTATATCCAAATGACATACTACACTTATAAGTTCGTTTGGTATGTGCGCAGCTCCTTGCTCATCCCCTTAGTATCATGTTTGGTTTGTTAGGTAGTGTCGTTTTTCCGACCCCTTTAACTGCCCCTTAATATGATACCAGTAGTATTATTATGATACGAGCAACATTATCACCATAAATGGCTTTGTATAGATCATCTACTAACTATGTCTTCTAGGCAAACCACGGATCCGGCTGTGCGTTCCGTTGTTGTCACGGGGAATTTCGATAATTGGTCCCAATCCAGTGATCCCTTACTTAAGAAGGACGATGGCCGTTTTGAAGGGGTGATCCAATTTAAGAAGAAGGAAAAGTTGACCTTTAAGTTTGTTGTTAATGGATCTGATTGGGTGATTAATCCTGACTACAGTACTGAATGGGATAATGGTATTGAAAACAATGTTATTGACGAGTCAGATTTAACTGTGGTTGAACCTTTTGAAGAACTGCCATCAGCAGCAGCTAAAATTGAGCCAGAAGTCGTACCACCTGTAACTGAACATATCCCAGTTCAACATCAAGAAGAGCATGATGACGACGATGAAGATCTTCTCATCTCAACTCATACCGATAAGGACACAGAATTGAGTCAAGTATCATCATATTCTGCAGTTTCTATTCCTGCTTCAACCCTGGAATTTGTTGCTGTTACTCCTGCTGTGACTGAAGAAGCAGTTATACTTGAAGATAGTATTGATATTGATGATGACGGGAATGCTACTCCTATTCGTTCATTATCCAATTCAGGAATAGTTTCTGGTGCACCCGCTACACCTACATCACCTGTGGATGAAGACTATGATGATGATGTTGAAGAAGTAGGCAATGATTCTAATTCAGAAGTGCTTCCCAAATCAAAAGAAAGCAATACCAGTGGGAAATCACCTTCGATCCTTAATTCCATCAATGGTAACTCTCACAAGAATCAATCTGCATTGAAACCTGTTGATATTTTAAAGGCTCCCGGTGCTTTCCCATCTTCTCCAGCATCACTGGCAGGAGGTGATACTGCTACTGCTACCGCCTCTTCTACTACTACGACTGGTAAAGCTTCAACTAAACGTGATGGCTTTATGGGCCGTTTCAAATCATTGTTCAGATATTAAGTATCTTGTTTTGTTGTATCATTATTATTCGGTAAGGCACTATAAATTGATTGAATAGCATTTAGTTTATGTGGTCTCTAATATCATCTTTAATACCATGCAAACAGTATATATGCTGTGACGGCACGTAGTATTAGTTATACAATATCGATTATATCATTTTCTTCCCTTCTTCTTCTTCTTGGTCTTTGAAACACCAGATGGTTCCGGCAACACTACTGGAGTCGATTCTTTTACTTCCACAGGAGTTCCCTCAAATCTTGCGTTGGCCATAACCAGAGCCAATCCTAGACCGTTCACTGTGTCATGGTTAACTCCACGAGGCCCAACAAACGTCATCAACCGACTGAACTCCTTGACCTTGGACGTACGGAACTTGAGACATTTCCCACTGGCGGGCTCAAAGCATTTGAAGGTGACTCGGTGCGTAGCACTCAGGCTTCTTGTGGTGGTGCGATGTTTCTTCGACACATTGCTGTAGGTGATACTGAGCCGTGTGGTTGGATATGTGCTTAGTAAATTGGCCAGACGCTCTATAAACGACTCCACTTCCTTTACGTATGGCATTGTAGGGGCAAGGGTGGTGGGTCCAGTAGGTAGAGGTTACAAAGGTGGTGGGCTACAGTTGATCGTTTGATCAAATTTTTCAGTCGAACGACTGCGACTGCCATAAGGCGCGACAAAAGCTAGGTCGAACTGGCTGGTACGAGTACCGCAGTAGGTCGTAGTAGTAACGTTATATTCTAATATACAATCTATAATGCTTAGTCTTCAAATACACTCAATATCAAATACCCATTAAGGACAGTCACAAAGATCCAAACTGTAACCGCAATCGTCGTACCAATACGACCATTACTCATGTCCTTATAGCCTTTAATGAGTCGAACGTTATCATCTTCATCATCGTCATCGTTCGTGAGAGTGTTGCTTGAAGTAACCTGTGTGATCAGCAGACTACGTGATCTAGAAGTATTCTTAATGGTAGCCTTAGCGGCGGCCGCTGCAGCCATTCCAGAATGAACCAAATTGGTCCCACTGGTACCTGGGGTTGGAGCAACCGTACCTACTGATATTTGAGACGATGATTCCATTAACCCGAATCTATGAATGCCCTCGTCGTCGTCTTCATCATCCCACGCGGAACATGGGTGTGAGTTCCGTAACTCTTGGAGTCTTATAGCCGGTTGAGTCGCGGTATACTTCCTATGAGAAGAAGAATCATGGGCGTTGTTATTGTTTCTATCAATGGTGCTTTCAAAATCAACTATGGTGTCAACTTCGATCTCGTCTTGGAAATAAATAGGAACTCTCATGATCTTCTTGCTGCACGTGAAATAAATCAATGGTGCTGTTACCGCAGGTAAAAGTATGGAAAGAACAACTTGACTGTAGTTCAACACTTGTGATAATCCATTACGTCCAGTTATCATCACTGCAATAACACAAGGAACAATGGCTAGCAATCTGGTGATCAAACGACGAACAACTGGAGGGAAAGACCAATTCATGAACCCTTCACTAACCATTTGACCTGCAAGTGTACAAACAACTCCTGCTGATTGACCTGAACAAAGTAATGCAAGAGCAAATACAAATCCGGCTGTAGGATTCAAATGCCGACTGAGTAAATTGTAAATGGTATATAAATCAGCAGATTCATAATTGGTATTGTCATCATCTGAATCATAGTCATCATTGTCATCGTCATCTCTTCGTCTATGATCGGATCTTGAAGTTAATGTTGCACCAGCCACAATCAAAATGGCAGAGTTAACGAAAAGTGCAACCGTGAACAAAGATATCACCAATTCTGTTAATGTGTAAGCCATGGTATCTTTTATAGCATGAATCAGAGGACGATAGATGTCATCTTCATCTTCATCTTCATTATTAGCAGTTGTTAAATTCTCTTCCGCTGTTTTATGTGGATACTCTTGTTCAGTACCACTCATTAAATGGTCATGTTCATCCAGCAGTTCATGAGCAAGAGTAGTATCATTATCTACTATTGTAGTGACATCCTTTGAGGAAGAAGAAGATGCTGATGTATGACGTAAACTCTTCGGTATGAAAAACCCAGATTTAATGTCATATTCTTTAAGACGAGCTTGTACTAAACCTGAACCCAAATACAACAGATGAGGCATAACTGTAGCACCTAAAATGGCAAGGGAAAGAAACAAGCCCAGAGTATTATGATGTTCTTTAGAAATTTCCACCACTTCGGATGAAGGGAGAAATCCACTAAGAACTTCCCCCAATTTGAAATTGATTTGTTCATCGTGACTTACTTGCAATAACTCAAAGGCAAAACATACTACTGTAGCAGCCACCAATAAACTAACAAACCCTTCAAAGATTCTAATGAAAAGCATTGGACCATTGGGTCTATATGCCATAAGAACCACCAAAACATCCACTACCGTAACTAACACTCCCAATATTAAGGGCAATCCAAAAATGATGTTTATGGCAACAGCACATCCAACCACTTCTGCCAAATCTGTAGCAATGATTGCAATTTCCGTCATTATATAGACGAAAAGATTTGTCTTGTAACTAAGATGTTCTCGACAATTAGATGCCAAATCAAGTCCTGTGACTGCCCCCAATTTGGCTGAAAGTACTTGAAGATATACTCCTAAACATGTGGACATCATCACACTAAAGAGCAACTTATACCGATAAACTGAACCCGCAGCCACGGCAGTTGAATAGTTCCCAGGATCCATATATGCCACTGCAACCATTAACCCTGGGCCCACAAAACGTAGGTACTTCTTTATGACACGTAACATTTGTGATCCTCGACCTTTCACCCAATGTGTAGACATGTTTTGATATGGTTTATTTTGTATGTGGTTCACGCCGGCTCATTCACTGACTTGGCATAGATGCACACAAAATATACTGCACACGACAATAATGGAGACCACGTAAGTAGAAGGAGTACACTGTAACAGTGGAACAGTGGAACAGTGGTGAACAGTAATGAACAGTGGTGAACAGTAACGAACAGTGGTGAACAGTAATGAACAGTGGTGAACAGTAGTGAACAGTACAAGTATAACTGGTGCAGCTGTAATAGAACTAGTAGTAGTTGCTGTTCAAGCTGCTATATATTCCCCTGACTATATTATAATGGACCGAATTCGCAATTGATGTTTCCTTCTAACAGTAGAACTAACGCGTGCTGTTTTGAGATTGTACCTTGATTGTAAGCTTAAATGAATGCTGTATGACTTGGACCAACAAGAAGAAGAATATTTGCTTGATTACAGGGCGTATGCTCCATAAAGTCTGCGGGGCTGTGAACGATGGGGCACTGCATACTGAGACCCATTAACCCGGTATTTTCCTGGACAACTTATTCAAAAGACTTCCCGATCTCCGGGGACGTGTGACGTATGCTTACGTAAGCATACGTATAGGATGTCAATATAATCCGGAAATGTCGCGTCCGTTGAATATCGATGTCGCAGGTCTTGTTAATCGGAGTTATACTTGCGAAGATTCAATGGCTAATACCATTGTCAATAATTAGGAAAACTAATCTACTCTCTTTCCTCTTCTACGTTCACAATTGAGTCAGTGCCATCGTTCAATAATATACATCATGCTTAGAACAGTAACAAGGCCATCTTTGGCACTTTTCAAGAGACGTTTCTTTCACAACTCCGCTGTTACGGCTGCTGCTTCTGTCTTCAAGATGCCAGCAATGTCTCCTACTATGGAAGAAGGTGGTATTGTTGGCTGGAAGGTTAAAGCCGGTCAGGAGTTCGCAGCTGGTGATGTTATTTTGGAAGTGGAAACAGATAAGGCGAACATAGACGTTGAAGCACAAGACGATGGGATCTTATGGGAAATCATTGAACAAGATGGTGCTCATGGGATTCCTGTTGGGAAGCCTATTGCCTTACTTGCAGAGCCTGGTGATGATTTGGCTTCCTTGGAAAAACCTTCGTTTGAAGATTCTGCCGCTAAGCCAACTCCAGCAACATCAGAAGCTGAAGCAGCACCTCCAGCTGAGTCCTCTTCCAAGTCTGCCACAGAATCGCCCAAACAAGAAGAAACAAACACAACTAAATCCAAAGGTTCTTCAGAGGTGTTCTCTTCTGCCAATCCTAACCAGAAACTCTTACCTTCAGTAGAGTTACTACTTCATGAAAACGGAATTAATGCTGAAGATGCCCTTTCGAAGATCCCTGCTTCTGGACCTAAAGGTCGTATTTTGAAGGGTGACGTATTGGCTTATTTAGGAAAGATTGCCAATGAATCCATTGAACAAGTGACCGCATTCATTAAAGAACGAGAACATCTTGATTTGAACAATATTGTACTTGCTGAACCCAAAAAGAAGACAGAGGGAGAACCATCTAAACCAAAAAAGGCCAACAAGAGTGAAAAACCACCAGCACCAAAAAATATTGTTAAGTTTGAATTGACCGTGGCTTTGGACTCCGAAGTATCACCAAATACTTTCCAACATGCTTTCAACAGAACTCTTAGTGCAACTGTTCATGATACCTACGCCGCCAAGTTCCCTCAATACCAAAACTCACCTTCTGCAGTTGGTACTTTAACCGCTAATGAAATTTTTGATGAGCTTCTTGCACCATCAGTTTCCAAATCCAGATTCAATGTTTCTGTTCCTAAATTTACTTTCCATGAATCAAAGACAGCTCCATCATCAACGTCATCACCATCTCGTACAAGATCAGATTCTCTTTTTGATGAACTTGTGGGCTTTACTCCATCCCCATCACCTTTAAGTCAAATGGTTGCAACTACAGTCGTACCATCTGTTGATGTTACTTTTGAACTTACTCTTAATCTTGGTGTCAATGATGCTAGAACTTTTGCCAGCCATTTTGAATTGCTTTTACTCAACAAAGTTCCTGCCTCAAGAGTCAAGGTGTCTACATAATTATTTAGAGGAGGAGGAATCATTCGGGCATCTCACTGTGTAACTAATGAAGTAGCAGCTGTATAGTGGACCGTAAGACTGAAACACACGGCAGACGGCGCATCACCCGCGCTACCAAACGTGGTGCGGATTAATTTTTTTGTCTTCGCGAAGTATGCGACACAAAACCTGTAGATTAATAAAAATAAAAAAAAAAATACAATCCTAAAAAAATAATGTAAACCTACCAAACATATCAAACCTTCTACAACTGGTGAATATCAATACTATTGATATCATTAAAATCCACGGCATACTTAAAGGCACGCGCACTTATCTGTGGGTTCTTTCCGTGATTAAAATTGCCTGAAAAATCAGGAAATCGAACAAGACTCTTGTGTGTGTTTGCAGATCACCGTTAAGACCAAACAAAGCAATACACTCGGTCAAATAAGATTCCATTGGTGCAAAGCAACATTTACTTTTTGACGTATTTGTTTGACATAATTGTCTGACGTACTTGCTGGAGATATTCATATTTGTATTTATTTAGTTGATATTTTGTATGAGTGTTTGTCTGATTTTTCAGCTTGTTCCTTTCAGAAGCCGTTTATCTACTACGAAGTCTAACTAAGCTTACCAATTAAGTCTTATATTATCCACTTTGGATACAAATGTATCTCCCACTTCCGAATTATATCAACAACACTAGTTCTTCCAGTTCCAGTAACTCAGATAATGCAAAGACACCACCACTATTTCCAACCAGAGGCCATCAAACAATGCATCCTCAACAACAACATTCTCAAATGACATCAACAGCAACTCTTCAAATGTCTCCTGGTGCTTCGGTGCCCTTGCCAGTTACTCATACACCTCACCATGGACAGCTGGCTTATTCAATGGCTTCTGTACCTCCTCCTTTACCTATGGGTAGTGCAGCATCATCTGCTTCCACAACAAGTGCCTATCATCAGTCACATATACATTACAGAACAGCTGCAGGATCCCCACCATCCAATGGTGGTCCTACTATTGCCGCTGGGGCCACTTCTGCCACTACTTCTGGTTCTGCTGCTGGTGTCGGTGTGCCTGCTGGAGGTCCTGTCACATTTGCTGCTAATACAGGTATTGGTATTCATCTTGGAAATGCCGTTATCGGTGCCACTACTACCGACATAGGGAATGTTTCCTTTGATCTCACAAATGGCTATCAACAGTTACAACAACAGCAACAACTACAACAGCTGCAACAACTGAGACACCAGCAACAACTGAGACAACAACAACAACAACAACAGCATCACCAGCATCATCAACAACAAGATCAGCAACAGCAACAACAAAGGTTGCTCCAAAACCAGTTCCAATATACTCCTGTTTCATTCCAGCTTGCCAACGTTACACAACAATTCAACAGCTCAATTAATGCAATAGCACCAAGATCACAACTGCTGAACATTCAACTGCAACCACTGCAACAACAACAACAGCAGCAGCAGCTGCTGCTGCATCACCAATACCCAAACCAGCAACAGCAACTCCAAAATCAGCACCAACATCAACATCAACTTCCACACCAACATCAACACCAACTTCAATTTCAACTTCAGCATCAATATCAACAGCTGCCTCTACAACAAGAACTGCCACATGCACAGCATGTAAATACACACCCTAATCAATTTCTTGCAGAGCAACCCCACCATCAACATCAACAATCCCAACGGCAACCTCATCAACATCCTTTCGAGCAGCAACATGATCCAGCCGCTCATCAAACCCGACAGCAACTGCCGCAATATCTGCAACAGCCACAGAAACATGACCAGCGTCAACATCAACTGCAGAAACAATCCCAACAGAGTTTGAACCCACGCCATATTACTCAAATCAACCCCCAAGATTTAAATCCACAGCAAATTAATCCTCAACAGATTAACCAGTTCAATCATTCATTAGAGTTAAATTCCCAACAAATCATTCCCCAAATAAGTGCACTGGATGTTAGCCCCCAACAAGTGAATTCTTCTCAAGTTAAAGGTCAACCACAGAATTCCAAACCTCAACAAGTGAATGCAAAGCAAATCAACCCTCAACAGGTTTATAATTCTTTACAAGGAGTCTCGTCTCCAAATTTGGACATACAACATGTACATCTACTGCCACAATTTCAGAATGGACACCCTCACCAATCGCCATCTATGCAACATCAACGGGTGAAGAAAGGCACGCAGACAGGAACGAAAAGAGGAGCATCCAAGAGTCTGCTGAAGAAGCCACCACAAAATGAAGTTGCTGCTCATGAGACTCAATCCCAATCAACATCATCTGAAGCACAACAAACACCCAAACCATCGCCTCCAGTTCCTGAAGGAACAAAGAAAAGAGGAAGACCAAAAAAGTATCTTTTTGATACAACTTTAAATATTTATATTGATTCACTGCATCCAAACTTTAAGGAATTGAACAAAATTGCAAAGAGTGAAGCAGCAGCAGCTTCGGCTAGTAGCAATATCGACGGGGGAGGAGATGGCTTTGAAGGGCTGGTTTCTGGGAAAGGTAAAAAGTCTAAATCCAACGGAGATGGGTCGCCTGGTATGGGAGCTATTATTGCCGATGCTGCACCACAACTTCGTGCTGGATTGGCCCGTTTATGTGATCAACCTCCGTATTTACGGTCACTTGAAGATGATGCTGTGAAACAATTAATTCAAAAGAAAGACCGTCGTGGTCGCCCTAGAAAGTTCCCAATTGAGGAAACAGGTATAACTATCAAGGGTATTCGTGTGAATGGTCGTGGTAGACTGACCAAACAACTGTCAGACCTAACAAAGGATATTGAACATCCAGAAATAGGTCATGTTGGTATGCCATACAATTAATCAATTAGCGTATAGAGTATGTAATATTAGTCTTCTTGAAACACTAGTGATTTCTAAGATACCCATTAAACAGAGGAAGTCGTATGTAAATTGCATTATAAACTCAAATGGTAAAGCCTATACAGTACTGTATATAACTGGTATCAAAGTAGAGTGTTATCCTGACTAGACCTTAAGTACATGAAAACTTTTTGTTTTAAAGTAGAGCGCCGTGGCGCAGTGGAAGCGCGCAGGGCTCATAACCCTGATGTCCCTGGATCGAAACCAGGCGGCGCTACTTTATCACTTTTTTTGCACTTACTTATATTAAAGTCTTACAGACTTATACCAATTATTTTATATGTGTTCCTTTAGGTTAAGAAATTAATAAAGTATCATTGCTACTAAGAGTTGTAGAAACCGTACCGATATAAGAAATACAAGAATATATGTAACAAGAGAATACAACGGAAAAGTATTGTTCATTGAGTAAAGGTCATCACTTCTTCTTACCTTTCTTCTTAGAGGATTTCCCCTTCTTCTTTTTCTTTTTACCAGTAGATTTGGTTTTGGTATTGTTTGGTTCTGGGGTGTTTTCAGAGGTTGATGATTGTTGGACATCGCAATTGCTCGCAGGGAAGTCATTTGATCCCGACTGAGGTTGTGACGAGTCAGGTTGCGACTGGTCATCTATTGTGGGAGGAGTTGATTCCAGTGGGGCAGCTTCTTGAGATGGTTGTTCGGTAATGGATTCAGTTTGACCAGTCGCTTCATCATCTTGATTCTTATCAGAAATAGGAGTAAGCACAGAATTTGATTCATCATTTGTGGTTGCTTGTTCATATATTCTTTCTCTTAAATCCATAACCTCTTCAGGTTCATTGGTGATTTGGGAGAAACTACCATCCAGATTAGCCTTTTCATTCAATTTGGGTTGACTGGTACGAGGAGAAGAAGTATTATCACCAACAGCACCAGTAGTACCACCGCCAACAGCAGCGGATGTGGTTGCTTGAATAGATCTGCCAAAGAAATCTAATTCTTCTTCGGGATAATCGGGTGGCAATTCTTCACCTTTGGCCAAAATCGTGTCTTCAAGTAACAGTGTGCCATAATCTGGTAAGGCAGTCATGCCTTGTTCACCTCTTATCTTACGATAATCACTAGTAGAAACAAAGGCATACTTTTTTACGTTTGCTTCGACCCAAACAAACCCCAATTGTCCAATGTTGACTTGGAATCTACCATTGGTCAGGAAACATCCAATAGCTGGGAACAAATCCAAATATAACCCAGACATGACATCTAAGATCTTCTTCCCATTACGAGTGATGAATAATGTACCCGAGGGAATCACATAACCAAACCCTACCACATCTGATTGTTGTAATGGAGGTAAAACTTGAGCGTTATATTTTGAGTTTTCACCCATATGCTGTTGTAAGGGAGTTGGAAGTGGTTTGTTAATCTTCAAATTACCTGTGGATTCATAAGCAATTGAAAAGTTATTATAACCTGGAAGTCTGAACTGGGAAGGATAAGGTTTGGTGACCAACCCAATTGAAAAATGGGCATTGGCCACAGAATTATCAAATTCATATACTTTGGTTTCAAAATAAATGGTATCAGCATGAGTTCTATGAATAACGGGCAATGGATAATTTAACATGGCTGTTGCAGTAGAATAGGGTTCGGAATTATTTTGAAATAATAAATCTGTTTTATCAGCAACAATAAACTTTGCATTTAGAATATTATTTGGAGATTCCTGAACAAATTCAAATGCTTCAATACCTTTGTCTTTTATTAAACTCAAGTCCTCATTAGTGAAACTTCCTCCTTTAATATGCGTGATACTTCTGGGATGTTTTTGAGTGAATTCTTCACCTAATCGATATGCAGATAACTCTTCAGGTGATACTCCAGTTAAGTCGTATTCCTCTGCCAAATGAGTCATGGCTTCTTCATCATTTAAAAATTCATGGGGTACATTCCCTCTGCCTGAATTACCATCTAGAAGACGACTATATTCATTAATTTCCCCGTTTCCAAAGTTGAACGACAAACCTTTAGCTATTAAAATACATCCCAAAATAAGGAATATGATAGCAACTAATATCAAGAATACCGACATTCCAGCGTCTACCACTGTTTGAGTCTCAATTGCCATATTGCGTGAAATGCAATATATCTGCCTAATCTACTACAAAGTCACGAAAATAACTCGATAGTTAAAGCAAATTGCTATCCCCGCCAAATATGAGTTATTAGACCCTACGACAACTTTGTGTTGATGAACGCTTTTTCTTATATCAGTTCCAGCAATTGAATAGTGGACCCAGTTAAAGGTTGACTTCAGGCCTGTCCCACAAAAAGTGTGTATTATGGCATCAATGATATCGTGTAGCAAAGGTCGTGGATATCCCAAGAAAGAAAATTTTTCCTTTATGTGCGACTTTTCACTGATATTATTTATGGCTGCAAATTGAAGTCAGGAACGGTATCTTAAAAAGTACTCAGTAAAATTCTTCTTCTACATCAGTTAAGCTGCATTACATATGTACTAATAGTGTGAAAAAGCATAAAGTTACATGACAGTTATGCAGATTATGAATGCATATTTACAAAATAGGCGCATTCATTTACGTGTGTATGCATATCTGCTAACATGCGCAAAATTATCAATGTGTATACGACGCACATGTAAATACATATGTTGAAGAAATATCATTTTCTCCTATTCTATTATTAGTGTTATCTTATGCAATACCATTATTATCTTTAATGATTTGATTTGCTTTGTTTCATCAAATGTCTAGACCCATCCTTAATGGTGTTGCAATAATGCTTATCCAATAATACATTCTCCCATATAGTAGCAGCTCCACTATTACATCTATCAAGTTCAACTTCTCTCTTGGATGTTTCAATGCCTAAAACATACAGACCTTCACCACTGATTCGTTCTTCTGTGTTCCATAGTCCCTTGACTTCTTCCCCATATCTGGAAACCAACTTGGCCACAAACTTAAGCGTAGCAATAGTGGTCCGCTCTGGAGCGTGCAAGGCTCCCATATGCAATCTTTTAATAAAAGCAGCAGCTCTAGAACTGGAACCGTTTCTAGACTTGAAAAAGATGAAGTCAAGACATCTAAGTAAAAGTTCAGCTTTAGTGGCCACGTTAACTGCAGGTTTATCAACAATGTCAACACGTCCAAGAGGATCTGCAAGTCGTAAAGTACGGTGAGACAATTCCAAATCTGCATCAAGCATGAAATCAACAATCACCGCATAAAGTGTGTTTGTAAATGCAGATAAATCAGTAGTAATAGGCAATTTACCCATAGAACTGTGGTTGAGAACAAGTGCAAATGATGTGGCTATACAAAGAAGTACTTGACGCACTTGAGTTCCATAGTAAACTCCTCCTATCAAGTCATCTTCATCATTATCATCATCCTCTTCATTATCTCCATCCTTCTCCTTTGTTGTGACAAGTGGATTGGTATCGTATAACGAATGCGACTCTACAATGTCCTGCATGATTTCTTTAAGCACCAGAAGAAAGTCTCCTAATAAGTCAAAATTAGCCATCTGGCCAAATCTTGATAACCCTTCCAATACTGCAGCCATCAACTGTGATGCATCTTGTGCAACAGAAGCAATCATTGTATACGTGCCTGCCTTTAAGATCTCCAAATACAATGTAAGCATCATCTTCAACACTTGAGCTTGATATTTTTCTCTTTCTTCTGCAGTAACAGCTTGTTCGGCAACACGCATCTCTTCTTCGATTTCCTTGCGTTCCTTCCGTGCCTTACGTTCCTTCTTTGATAAATGTACTCTGTCTTTCTTTTTCAATTTAGGCTTTGTGTGCTGGTCTTTATTGTTATTGGGGTCGTAATCTTCTAACAATGTCAACGAAAGGAAGACGTTAATCACAGACTCATCAACACGATATTTCTTGTCTCTTATAGCTTTGGTCATAATGGTAACAATATCAAAGGTGATGTCACCATGTTCGGCATCGTCTTGCAAAAGAGACTCAAGAACACGCACACATTTGGTGAAGACATCTAAATCATCAGGATGATTGGGTTTCCTATTCAATCTCTTGATAACAATGGAGAAAACCTCTTTCCTATAATTGAAGTGACGCAAACTCGATTGACAAAGTTCAACAGCGGCTTTAGTTGCTAAGGATCCCAATTTCTTTTGCATTAGAGTGATACTTTTGTTGCTTTCAGAGTTCAGGTATGAAATCTTGGAAAGCTGTGTTAAATGGTCGACAAACGCAGTGTAATTTTTCACTAAAGTTTGTTCGTATGTTCTGAGACGAGCAACTTCCTTGGTAACCTTTTCACGTTGTTCGGCATCAGTTAACGGACGTATTTTATACGACGGAGCAAGCGACTTGAAAATAGGGATTAATGCTGTTAATGCTAACTGACTAGTGACAGCATTCTTCAGGGTAGACATTTTACGTAACCGAGTTAAGTTTAGAATATGTTCTTCTGGGTTCTCAATAAGTCCTGACGCTAAATCTGAAATCTCTTCCTTGGTCTTTATAAGAAATTCTCTTGGAGTTAAATTGTCCAATTCGTCTTCTTCTTCTTCTGCTTCGTCTTCTTGTTGATTTTCATTAAGTTTATTGGAATCATCAGCTTCATTTTCATTATCAGTTTCAACTTCTTCTTCTGGCTTCTCTTTGGCTACTTCTTCTCTCATCACTCTCTTAACCATCCCTTCAGCTGTTTTGATGGGTAATGACTCCACTAGAGTTGCGTTTTTCTGTTTGGTGGTTGATCGGGGCTTCAATTCATAATCTTGTTCTTCATTGTCCCAATCTTTCACATCACTGTTTTCCACTTCCGTGGAGAACACACCGGTAGAAAGTAAATCATCTTGCTCCTGTTTAAGTTTCTTCCGACGGTCGTCAGCTGCTTGGTTTCTTCTTTTAGCCATCACCACCAGACGTAGAGACTGTTCTATGTTGGTTGTAGAGTGTTAGTTCATCTCATCTCATCACTTACTTTGAGAGATGCGCACAAAAAAGTGGGTTCCAAAAATGGAACATTTAAGCACGTGACCATAAATAACGTCTGTGCAAGTGCTTGCATTATGCGTAGTTGGGCGGTACAACTCTTAAATGTTTTAAGTGCTATATTTCAACGAAAAAGGCCGGAATATTACAAATGCCAGCATAATCTCCTACACAGATAAGAAATTGTTTACGATTGAAAAACGACTTGATTAGACCAAAATTGTGGAACGCACGGTATTAAACGAGACTATATTTATAGCAGTCGTAATTACTATTTTGAACGAAGGTATAAAGGAGTCACTTAGTCACGGGTGCAAAACTATCGCTTGATAATACGAGAAACCGTTTCTCGGCTCGACAGCAAACTGTTCCGAGAAAAGTAGCAGGTCAAACAAACGCGCGTCCTACAGATTAAAGAGGAGATTAATGGATGAGGTATGGCCAAATCATAAGTGCGTCAGTTACAAACTTTTTTCTCTGACGGATGTATACGATTTGTGGTTTGAAATTATTGGCTGATGGTTGGCGTAGACCATGATTACAACCGATGTTTGTTATTGTTATTCTAGGAAGGTAGTGTATTTTGTACCAAGAGATGAAGTCTACTTATCTCCTGATGTTATATGCACACAATTTGAAAAGGTAGTAACATGTTCGTAGCAGTATTGTTGCGATGTGAATAACAGACCAGCATAATAAGAACAAGCATAATCATACAGCATGTAGACGCATTGCTTATGGAGATGTATGGAATAAGAAATGTACGATATGTAGCATAAAAAAAAAGAATAATTCGAATAGACAATAGGAAAATAAAAATAAAGATAAATCTACTTTACGTGGTTTAATTCCGCTAAATCCGCAACGCAAGGTACTCTATACGAGTTGGGGCATCCCCCGAGGTGCAAGAAAAAAAAATTGCGTCGTATAGTTTACACATACAACTTTCGTATCCTGCATTCCCTTATATCTTTTAATATAAGCACCATTAGCTACGCCAATCTATTTTTTTATCTTTATAATCTTTCCTTAAAAACATAGCGGGTAATTTTTAATTACATCTTTCTATCAAATGAGTGTGAACGTCACATCGCCGGAATATATAGCCGGGGGGCCGGCTGCTGAGGTTGTTGTCTCCAATGGTTTAGTCAATACCGTAATCCAATTTCTTAGTTCAATGTCGTGGTTACAAGTAGTGGTTACCGCTATTGTTTTAGCAGTGAGCTATGATCAAGTTAGTTATCAACTTCAAAAAGGTTCTATTGCCGGACCCAAATATAAGATATGGCCCATCATTGGCCCATTTCTTGAGTCGTTAGACCCCAAGTTTGAAGAATATAAAGCCAAATGGGACAGTGGGAAGCTTTCATGTGTTCTGATTTTCCACAAGTTTGTTGTCATTGCCTCTGACAGAGATTTGAGTCGTAAGATTTTTCAATCTTCCAAATACGTGAAACCTTGTGTTGTTGATGTTGCAGTTAAGATCTTACGTCCTTCCAACTGGGTGTTTCTTGATGGTAAAGCTCACACCGATTATCGCCGTGGATTGAATGGATTATTTTCTCAAAAGGCTTTGGAAATCTATATCCCCGTCTTGGAAAAGAATATGGATCAATATTTGGAAAAGTTTCTTGAGTATGATAGTCCAAGAGAATTCTTCCCTGAGTTCAGAGAATTGTTGTGTGCCTTATCGTTAAGAACCTTCTGCGGTGATTATATCACCCAGGAACAAGTGGCAGAAATCGCAGACAACTATTATAGGGTCACCGCTGCTATGGAATTGGTCAACTTCCCCATCATTATCCCATACACTAAGACTTGGTATGGTAAAAAAATTGCTGACGAAACCATGAAGGTGTTTGAGAAATGTGCTGCCAAATCGAAGCAATACATTAACGAACAAAATGGTAAACCCCAATGTGTTATGGATGAATGGATCTATTTGATGAAGCAAGCTCGTGAACAACAATCTGAAGACCCTGAATCCAAATTACTTGTCAGAGAGTTTTCAAACAAAGAAATCTCCGAAGTCATTTTCACTTTCCTCTTTGCTTCTCAAGACGCTTCTTCTTCTCTTGCATGTTGGTTGTTCCAGATTGCATCCGATCGTCCAGATGTCGTTGCTAAAATTAGAAAGGAGCAATTGGAAGTGCGTAACAATGATCCTTCTGTCCCTCTTTCCCTTGACTTAATTAACAAGATGACCTATACTAATGCCGTGGTTAAGGAAACATTGAGATATAGACCTCCTGTTATTATGGTTCCCTATATGGCTAAACAAAACTTCCCTGTCACCGATTCTTATACTGTTCCTAAAGGTGCCATGGTTATTCCTTCTGTTTACCCGGCTCTTCATGACCCTGAAGTGTACCCTGACCCTGATTCATTCATTCCAGACAGATGGTTGAACGCCACCACGGATATGGAAACTCGTAATTGGTTAACCTTTGGTACCGGTCCACATTTGTGTCTTGGTCGTATTTATGTTCTCATGTTGTTCACGGGAATGTTGGGTAAGTATGTCTTGAATGCTGATTTGGTTCATCATAAGACGGAATTGTCTGAAGACATTAAAGTTTTCGCCACCATTTTCCCTAAGGATGATTTGATTATGGAATGGCATAGACGGGAGCCTACTGCAGCTTAACCAACAGTCCACTGTTGTTTTGTTTTATTGGATCCTACTCGTTCTATGTTATCATCACTATATATTTATGTTGGAAGGTTGTCAATCCACTCTGTATTCTCATTTATTTAGGCCGTCAAAGGACTTGGGTTCCTCTTATAGATTAGCTATCCATATCCAGACATTAATTTGTTAATTTTTAAACCACTTAGCATTTATTGTATGTCATCCAATTAACATATTTATAGATATAACTCCGCCCAATTCTGGCGCACTACCCTATTGTATACATGTACGAGTATATAGCAAGATGTGATGTTTATTATCTAAAAACGAAATAATAACGTAGTACGCATAACAGATGGGAAATGTGTATACGCATGTAGACATATGTAGACGTATTTATACGTACATGCATAAAAAAATAGATAAAAGTATTATTCTCTCATATGCATGTACTTATATATACGATATTCAATAACTTTGGTATCGGGAAATGAATTTATAAAACGGAGAACCTAGATGGCTGAATGGACATTATATTTAATTTAAAAATCACAAGTCAAAGAGTACTTCAACTTGTAATTTGCATCGAAAACACCCCAGTGCTTTTCAACATCAGAGATACCAGAAGTGTCAGGCTTCCAAGCTTCATCAAAAGCCTCAAAAACGGCAACATTCACACCCCAGCCTCTCATAGCACAGATAGCCTTTTGCCAGTAGGTCTTAGCGTTTTCAACAGATGGTTCGGCACTTTCAAAGTTAGTACCCTCAGTTGGCCAACCAGTTTCACCAACCCAGAAAGGAATATCAGTAGAACCTTTAGTAGTTTGAATAACTTGTAAAGCTTGCATGATATCATCAAAGAATGAGTAAGAAGAGTTTTGTTGAGTTTGACCTTGCCAGTAAGAGAAAGCATTGGCAAAGACAAAATCGGCTTCCTTGATGGCTGGTTGAGCCATACCATCAACCAAAACATTCCAAGAGTCGACGGTACCGACTTGAACAGAGGAGTAAGATTTACCATCTTTATCCTTGATTCCTTTCAATAAGTCTTTTATTTCAGAAATCTTTTCAGCCAAACCTTCACCGGTTAAATCACCTCTGTACATGGCTTCAGATCCAACAGTAAAGTATTTGACAGTAGAAATAGAGATGGTTGGCAAGTAAGTGGTTAAGGCATTCTTTTCGGCTTGGAAATGAGCGTCATCGGTGGGCCAAATACCCAACATCAATTGGAAACCAGCTTTTTCAGCAGCTGGACCAATCGTTTCCAAAGTGTTACAGTCAGAGACAGCATAAGTCTTGACAATCTTTGAATAACCTTCTAAAGTTTGGAAATCGGTGGCATATTCAGAGGCTGACTTACAGTTACCACTGTTATCTTGAACACCCAAGTTAAAGGCAAGCTAGGAGTAGGTATGTTAGTAAAAATGTTTCAAATGTATAAGACAGGAAAATCGTTCACATACATCACCGATAGCTGATACGGAAGATACAGCAGTAGCGAGTGCAATCAAGGTAGAGAACTTCATGATTAATATAACGATCGACAATCAATGAAACTTTGATGATAAAAAGAGAGTACGAAGAAGAAAAGATCCATCATATAAATTTAATAAACATTATAGCCGCCATATAGTATAGGTAAAAATTGGAAGACAAGAAGGAAGGAAGGCACCTGGCTCCAACAAGAGATTGATGCCACAAAAAGAAAAGCGACATTGCCCAAAACAGATTTCCGACGGCACAAATCTGCTTTCCGGGCTTAAAATGGGTTATATACCGATATGGGCTTATAAAGTGAGGAGATAACACCTTTATATGCCGTAATTAACGAGTTATATACCGCCTTGTGTGGATGTTTGAAAACTTTTATCACGTGGTGGTCTGGCCGGAATTGCAGCACATAAATAAACAAAAAAACAAAACAAACAAACAAAAAAAAGAAAACAACACTGGGAATGAATCTAAATATAGAAGCAACTTGAACGGTGATGAAAAATACGCTAGGGTTATATAATTTACGTGAATATCCTGGTCTGGAATCCCCTTTATACTATTTCAGGTAATAAGAAACGTTACTACTACGATCTAAATGTCTATGTAGAGAAATCCAGTAACTAAAATACGCTGCTCCACTATGGCTAACGCCTAACTAGGGTAACAGCAGCAGCACTATATTAACTGTAAAGGTTCAAAATTATGTGATATGTTCTGATCAATTACTTAGTTTGTTACTGTATTTTCGTTCCATTACCATACCATAAGTCACACTAACTGTGGGACTAATTTAGTGCGCTACCATTAAATTTCACGTGATGATGTCCCTTTCTGTTGCTGCAAATATCTGCTTCTTAATCAATTCCCTAGACAGCGAGTTAATGCAATGAAAACAGCATCTTCTACACGGGCTGCTGTTGGAACATTAATCCTACCATCAAACAATTGACTCACAGAGTCTATGGAACTCAATTGCGAGTCTGCCTTCTTCAAAGCTTCCAATTCTCTATCATTCGAAAACACCAATAAAACTCTGTCTTTGCTATTAGATGGTGGTTTCAGTTCTGTAGATACAACTGAGTTGCCAAAATAGTCTTGGCATAAAACATGCAATGAGCAAGTATAACCATCTTCAAATCCAGAACCTGTGAAAACCGCACTAAGCAGCCTAGCATGACGAACTTGATATCCAAATGTTCCTTTACATCCTTGAAATCCGTATGCTTCAAGAGGACTCACGACTTTCTTATTTGCAATGTCAACAGTGACTCTTACATTAACAGGAACATCCTGACCAACTAATTCTAAGGGTTCTTTCTCTCCAATGTTCACATATTTGGTAACACTTAATTTTGAACCTTTGACCTTCTTTCTCTTGTTCAGGGTTTGTGGTGTTCTTTTAGCAATTGTGAGGCCTTCTTTGAAACTACGATACACCTCATTGTTCGACATGAATGGTAACATTGATATTTTGGGAAGCTTCTTAGCTACTCCAAACTTATTTTTATATTGGTTTTTGGCAAAAACCGTTTGAACAAGATATGGAGGTGTGACAAAAAACTGCAATAAAGTTGCAAAGAGGACACCGTTATCAAATGTACGCATATCCTTTAATTGAGGCTCATTATTAACATTTTCATTAGAAGCCACTTTTGAATCCATCTTCTTGGTTTCTTCATCGTCATCGAACTTAAGTTTGGTTCCACCTTTATCTCCCTTTAGCACCACACTGGAATCGTAACTTTCTTCTTTCTCATTGGGAACATCTATAATTACAATCTCACTCACGTTGAATGTTGCAGCAGCTTTGGCTACCTGGTATGCTATATGGGTCACATGTTCTAAGTTGGCAGCATTAGTACGCGATATTATAGTTGATGGAATTGCAAGCGATACTTGTGGAGATGATGGCTTTCTACTGGGCTTTTTCACAGCCTTTTCCACCACTTCTGTCTTTTTTTTAGCTGCCATCTCTTTTTTTTTGCCTATTAACTAAAAAGCAATCGATGCTGTATTGTCAGTTTAGTAGTTGTAGGTATGGCTAGGTTACCGATGGCCCATCGCTCTATTAATTTTTCAGATTAGTCAAAGTACACGACTTGTAATAATCCTAAAAACTGCTCAAGGTAAGGACATATCTGTATATATTGGTTGCCAAATTTCTTTAATTAGCAAAACTACACCCATATATAAACAATGCAGTTCAAACGCACAATGGCAGAGTTCACGGTTAGTCAATTGATTCTAAATTAGTTCCCGTTTTCCTCAACAGCAGCTTCTTCGGAAGGTTCTTCAGTGGTTTCTTCCGAGGTTTCTTTTTCGTCTGCCTTCTTTTCTTCTTCAGCTTCCAACGCAGCAAGCTGGGCCTTGGCTCTTTCCATATTAACCTTGGTTTGCTCTTCTTGTTTGTCTTCCAAGGCCTTCAAAGTTTCCTTCAATACTTCGATGGTACCTTCAACATCTTCAGATTTGGTTGGTAATGGAATAGACAAGTTTCCTAAAGCAGCAATGACTTCTGGGTCAACAGTGAACTTAGTCTTGTTCTTTCTTTGTCTGTTGGCCTTCTTACCCTTAGTACCTTCAAAGAAAGCGACAGTTTCTTTTTTCAAGACAACAACATCTTCTGGCATTTCAACCTTACGAATGGATTTGTGGGTATTGATTTCACTAGCACCGTTAGCAGTGGAAGTTGATTTGGGAGCAGGCTTAACATATGCTGGATCAAAGTAAGCCAACAACGTATGTATGGAGTTGATTTCTTGAGTGAAAGCAGGTACAGAAGCTTCAGACAAAAGCTTCTCAGCAACTTCCTTCTTCTTTTGTAACTTTTCTTCTTGTTCACGAGCCTTGTTTTCTTCTTCTCTCTTCTTACGTTCCGCTGCTAAGGTAGCACGGAACTTATCCATTTCAGCATCGAAGTCAGCTCTCAACTTACGGATTGCGTTAAACTTAGCATCCTTCTGTTCTCTAAGTGCAGCTCTCTTCTTAACAAATTCGGATCTTTTAGTGGAAACGGACTTATTTTGTTCGTTAATTTCATCCAACTTCTTTTGGATTTCTTCAAAACGTGCTTGAACTTCCTTATTTTGCAAACCAGACAATTTCTTCTTCAATTCGGCAATCTTTGTCTTATCAGCATCAATCAAAGCTTGTTGCTTTTCAATGGCACCAAAATCCTTACGTAACTTACGCAAGCTAGACATTTCCTTAACAAACTTACGTTCTTCGGCCAATTTCAAAGTACCAGCATCAACTAAACCATCCAAATAGTCAATACGTGCGTCAATGTCAGCAACAGATTTGAAACTGTTTTTGGAAGTTTGTGCTTGGATTTCAGCAACTTTTCTCTTCAAACTTTGGTCAACTTGCTTAATTTGATCATTAACAGCATTACGTTCAGTCTTCAAACTAGATTGTTTAGAAATCAACAGTCTTAATTCAGTTTGTAATTCACTACGGGCTTCAGCATGCTTTGGATCCATAGTAGTCTTATCAAGTTGAGCAGTCAATTCGTTACTTGCCAAATCTAATTGGGCGATTTCCTTTCTTAAAGCTTCAATTTGCTTCTTGACAACTTCATCATCAGGACGTTTAATGAACTTTCTGGGAGGTTGTTGCTGAGACTTAGAAAAGCCAGCAGAAGAAGAAGGAGCATCGGAGGAAGACATCGTTCACGGGTGGGGTACAGTCAATAGTCTTTAAACTAGAAGCGAGAATAATAAAAGATGATCAAATATCAGTTAAGTAGATCAGATCAAACTAACGATTTCAATTATTAGATGGTCAGTATGAAATATTACAACACAACAACAAAAGAAAGAAGGAAAGTAGTGCAAAACAGTTTTAGCTGTGATTACCGTAAATATTCCAGTAAATTACTTTATCAATGAATCAATTGGCTAAGTGGAATCTTTTCTAATTTATTAAGTAGGAAAGGGCACCGTTGGCATTCAAAAAATTTTCAACGCAGATTGAGAAGCTTTGTGTAATAAAAGTCCAGAACAAATCACTATTGTTTACGTAATCTGATCTTTCTTTGAAGTCATATGTGCTGCTTGGTAAGTATGCAAACTTAATGAAGAATTATGGCCCACTTAAATGCTTGAAATTGGATGCACATAAATTATAAGCGTATATAGGAATCAAGCTAAGTTAATGAAAATTAGTCATTATCGTTTGAAAGGCTGAACCTAAAACAAATCAGTGATGATACTAATTACCTTTTTAGGTATATCACGTCATTTTGGGTCTTTTGATGCCTTTGTGGTATCTCGTTTAAATCATTAGAGTATTCACGAAGTGATACCATGGTAGCGCGTTTGCATGTTTTATTTCGAAGATACATACCTTCACCTTCATGATCCGTTAAAAAAAACTGCTACCAGCGTATGTAATTGTATATCTAGTACCGATTTTCTTAATATCCACGGATCAATCTGGATCTGGTGGTTGGCTTATATGGGTCTCAAATCCATGTGCCTATATATTTCGTTCCGCTACAATGTGGCACAAAACGCCAAACGAGTTGAGGTGGAAAAATCAACTCAAACCATCATCTCAATTCGTATTGGATCTCTTATCACCTAACCATACCACAGCCGTGCCTAAAAGGTCAGAGTTAAAACCATTAATTTATATATTCAGCAGAATATACACGGGAGTAAGTTGTTGACGATAACAATGTCTGAATACGAAAACTTGGTTAAGAGTTTGGACAAGTCTGCCATTCTTAGCAAATGGTCTGAGGTTACACCATTAGAACAGATTTCTGGGATTCCACGTTCTGCGGGCTCAGAATCTTCATCTGCCGATGAATTCCTTGCTGGACACGATGAAGAACAAATTCGTTTGATGGAGGAATTGTGCATTGTTTTAGACTACAATGATGAACCAGTTGGTGCTGGTACCAAGAAATTGTGTCATATCATGGATAATATCAATGAAGGTTTATTGCATCGTGCTTTCCTGGTTTTCCTTTTCAATGAACGTGGAGAATTACTTTTACAGCAAAGAGCTTCTGAAAAGATCACTTTTGCTGATATGTGGACTAACACTTGTTGTTCCCACCCTTTATGTGTTCCTAGTGAACTTGGAGTCTCTGAAACAAAGCGCGATATTAATAGTTTGGAAAATGCCGTTGCTGGTGCAAAAGTAGCTGCTCAAAGAAAGCTTGATCATGAGTTAGGTATTGCAATCAGGGATGTTCCAACTGAAAACTTTGATTATTTAACCAGAATTCACTACAAATCCCCAAGTGGAGCTAAAGACAGTAAATGGGGTGAACATGAAATTGATTACATTTTAATTTTAAAGACCAAGAATGATATTCCTTTGAACCCAAACTGGAATGAAGTAAGAGACCATAAATGGGTCACTGCTGATAAACTCCGGGAAATGTTTGAAGATTCATCTTTGGTCTTTACCCCATGGTTCAAATTGATTTGCCAATCCTTTTTGTTCAAATGGTGGGATAATTTGAGTGATTTGACCCAATTCCAAGACGATACTATTCACCGGTTGCTTTAAGAGTGAGTGACAACTACTTCCTTGTATTATTTTCTTGAATTATATTACTTTGCTCTTAATTGCATGATCCCTTTTTTGCATCTACTGCGTCATGAACTTACTTTCATTCTCTCATGACTCCTATATATGACTCGCTTATATGGCTCGTTTATATGACCTTCTCATCTTAGCATAGACAAATGCTTATTACTTATTATAAGTACCAACTGAGTCACGTGACGGAGCGAAGGTAAACTCTTTGAACCAGAGTCAACTATATATGACTCTGGTTACCCCGGCGTGTCTTGTTCCGAAAAAATAAGAAAAGACTCGTTCCCGTATTGACTCAGGCTCCGATTGCCGTTTTGGTACGCACTCTTACAAATGGCAATGCGTTAAGAAGATGGCCTCATAAAGGAGAAGACTGCCACTCCACAAAAATTCAACTACTGCTAATACTTAAGTTGTGTGATATATACATACATTTAGTAGAGTCTATTTTATACGTAAATAATGATTCGTGCCTTAGGAAGAAGACGCCAAGTCTGTGGGTTTATAAGAGCTCTCTCGACTTCAGAACGAGCCACAGCAGCAGCAGCAACATCATCATCAACATCTAAAACAGGAGATAGTGGTGCCCCTACTAAGAGAAGACAGAGAACTTTATTCTCTGATACGCTCAATCAAGGACCAAGTTTTGAAGATTTTGTTAATGGTAAAGCCCAAGATATGATAGTTGACCCATTGGAGGCAGCACGGTCTGATCCGGATCAGAGACTTCCCAAATGGTTAAAAGTTCCCATTCCCAAAGGTAAACTGTTTCATAATGTGAAAAAGGATGTTAGAGAACTTAAGTTAGCTACTGTTTGTGAAGAAGCCAGATGTCCAAACATAGGAGAATGTTGGGGTGGGAAGAAATCTGAATCTACAGCCACTATTATGCTTTTAGGTGATACTTGTACAAGAGGATGTCGATTCTGCAGTGTGAAGACTAATAGAAAGCCTTCTACACCCGATCCCAATGAGCCTGAAAATACAGCTGAAGCCATTAAAAGATGGGGGTTGGGCTACGTTGTTTTGACCACAGTCGATAGAGATGATTTAGTAGATGGAGGAGCTAAACATTTAGCTGAAACTGTTCGTAAGATTAAAGAAAAAGCTCCTCAAACATTGGTTGAAGTTTTAGGTGGAGATTTCCGTGGAGATTTAGAAATGGTTAAGATCTTAGCTAATAGCGGACTTGAAGTTTATGCACATAATATGGAAACCGTCGAAGCATTAACTCCACATGTTAGAGATCGTAGGGCAACCTACAGACAATCCTTAGCAGTGCTTAGAACTGCTAAAGAATTCAAACCTTCATTGGTTACAAAGACTTCATTGATGTTGGGATTCGGAGAAACAGATGAACAATTAATCCAAACTCTTAAAGATTTACGTGAAGTGGGTTGTGATGTTGTAACCTTCGGTCAATATATGAGACCTACAAAGAGGCATATGAAGGTTGTTGAATATGTTACTCCTCAGAAGTTTGACTATTGGAGAGACAAGGCTTTAGAAATGGGATTTTTGTATGTTGCATCTGGTCCATTGGTCAGATCGTCTTATAAAGCTGGTGAAGCATATATTGAGAATGTCATTAGAAAGAGGAGACACAATGTGGGAGAAACACCCAGACTTCTGGAAGTAATTTCTCCCAATGTTTTCAAGTCTGATAATGTATAGCATTATTATTTGTATATATCCAAGGTATAATACCTTCTTACTCAACCTGTATATCCAGTGCCATATATTTAGATTTAGATCAAGTATTGGGTTGGTGTTGGGGTGTTCCTGTGTTCGGGTATTGTGGTGTCCGGGTGTCGAATCATGAAACACAAAGGTCTCAGAAAATCACTAAATGAAATCAAAAGGGATACAATTACAACTTTATATATAGAAAAATTACCACCAATCATACGTATCACATTTATTGTTGATACTGTGTCTATTTATAGATGTATCATATTTATTGAACCATAATGAGTAATCTTAGAGAGAAACTAGAGAAGGAAAATGATAGTGAAGAGTCACTCATATCCCAATTTGAAACCACCTTAACCTTTAGACCAACATCAAACGCAGACTATGGAGGTGGTGGTGATGGAGGTGATGATATCACGATCGACCAGACCCAGGACTTCAATGTAACCTCTATGAACTACACCAGAGATGTTAGTATTGTTGGAATAGAAGAATTGGAGGAAGAGGAGTTGATGCTGGAACAAATCCCAAAGTTCAAAACAAGAAATAGATACAGCTTACTCCCCAATTTAGCAACTAAGGAATTCAAAGATGAAAGGGATTCAATAAGAAGTTCTTCTCGTGATGGGTCACCTTCTTTATCTTCATATGGTAATTTGGATTCCACCAAATACAAGGATATCTTAAGGCCGTCTCCATTGATTGATATCGCATTGGAACGGTTCCATAAGGCCTTCGATTTGTTTCTTGATTCCAATCCTCATATCAAAAGTGAATCACCCCGGTTTCGTAATGAAAAAGATCGGACTTTGGTGGTGTTATCTCCGTATTCTTCCGAACATGCTTTTGGAAGACTGTGGGTTTCGAAATCTTATTTATCAACAATCTTTGAACGTCCACAACGATTACTTGCTTCGTGTCTTGGTATTTCGGCTGCATTGACCATGTTCCCCTTTTTTTATCAAATTATTAACTCCACTAAAAGAGGGTCTCTATTTTCTCCTCATGTTCGTCGAATCCACGGTAAAAACTGGCCCAAAAAATTGGTTGAACTTTGTTTAGAATCTCATGATAAATTGTTAGATGATGAAATAGAAGTTCCGGAAGGTTGGAATGCTGGTGATATTTATTTAACTCCGAAAACCATCAATGCTATAGAAGGAGTTATAGGAACAATCGAAACAGCCATTGATAATGTCATTGGTAACATCAGCAGTAAAGATAATTATGATTTGGCATTTGTTGTAATTAGACCTCCAGGTCACCATTCACATGCTTGTTTACCAAGTGGATTTTGCTTGTTGAATAATGTTCAAATAGGTATCGAATACGCTGCTGATAAATATAAAGTCAGTCATGTTGCTATTTTAGATATAGATTTGCATCATGGTGATGGTTCACAAGATATTTGCTGGGAACGTGCAGGGTTTGCTGGTGATTATGGTAAAGATGATTTTCAAGATTTAGATGAAGATGAATTGCGTAATAATCCTAGAAATGATTATGGGAAACGTACGGCTGGTTATCCTAAAGTTGGATATTTTTCTTTACATGATATTCGTAGTTACCCCACGGAATTGGGTTATGCCACTAGAGAAAACATTAAGAATGCTTCCCTATGCATTATGGATCATGATTTAACCATTTGGAACGTTCATTTACAATCATGGGCCACTGAAGATGAGTTTTATAAGCATTATCTGACGAAATATGTTGCTTTGCTTAATCGAGCCAATCAATTCTTGAATACTGCAAAGAAAGAATATGAAGCTGCGTATCAAGAATATTTGACAGATTTAGCAAAGTACAACAAATATCTTATGAAACCTCATCTATATGGGAATCAAAGTATTAAACGACCTGAGATTCCTCAACCTTTTAACCCATTGATTATGATATCTGCTGGATTTGATGCTCTGGAGTATGAAAACCCACAAATGCAGAGACATGGGATTAATGTTCCCACATCATTTTATGCAAAGTTTACTAAAGATGTTGTTAAATTGGCCAAAATTCATACCAACGGGAAAGTGGTTTCCTTTTTGGAAGGTGGTTATTCCGATGGAGCATTATCAACAGGAATATTTTCTCATTTAATTGGGTTAACGAATGACGATGATATTCAATGGAATGAAACTTGGGGTAGTCAACAGGTTATGAAAGAATTATCCAAAGGATGTAAGAAAAACTGGACTCCTTATAAGAATCCTAATGCTGAGATTACTGTTTGGGCTAATGAAGTGATCAAATTAGGTAGAGCAATGATGCCTAATGCAATTTTACCTGCGAATTATATTTATCACTATGAGCCTACAAATTCAAAATCTTCAGGGATGACAGCTAGTTCAATTGGAAGTGGGGGTGGAGGAACTGCTTCAGAAAGAATTGGTTCTAATAATTCTTTACAGCTGCACTCAATGGTTGGATCCAAAGATCTTGTCAATCCACCACCAATACACAAGATGGTTAAGGAGATTTTGGCGGATGGATCCGAAGCAATTGAGTCAAGTCCTATTAAAGCTGATCCTGAAGATTCTAGACGAATAATTAGACACACAAGATCTTATTTCAAGAAAGTGAACAACGGTAAAGACAGATAGAATAAGATTTTAGTAGTGTATATAGGATTTATAGAATGTACTATACTTTAACTGTTGACATATGGGGAAAGTTTAATAGATATAGTCGTATAGTACGAATCGTATCGTATGAATCGTATAGTACGAGTTGTTGTTAATAATTTGCTCGTGCTTGTAATCTCCATGCATAATGTGTTAAAAAGCAAGTATATGTAGGTTTCCTTAATAGGCAGTTTGCTAGGTGAAAAGAGACATGAACACAAGATCTGGTAGCAATCTCAAGCCATTCCAAGCGATACATTCAATTAGAGCCGTAAAAAGCAACATGAAAGCATGTGAATTAATGCAAAACAATGTCGATTTCTAAAGCTCATATGTTCAATTTTATACATATTAGAGACAACCCATGGGTAAGAAGAAAACGATTGATTGTTTTAGCCGTACGTATTTCTTCACCATTTCTTAACACGAAGAAGTCCACGTACATTGAAATGATCTATCTGCAGGATTGATGTTTTGGGTAGCGCGGGGAAGTAATTTGAGGAAGCCTTAACGAAGAAAGTACGCAATAAAGTTGACCAAAACCTCAGATGAAATAAGTTTACTACATTCCATTTAAAAGTATTCCGTTAACAATTGGCATTGCGAACCAGCCTTCCCAAAGGCGTGAACGTGAAAGAAGATATTTGGGAATTAGTATAGAGATCCTTGTCTGTACAAATTTTCAGGGGCTTTAATTATTGTTATCGCATGTATTATTAGATCGCTTGACGTATCACCACTTTATATTAGGTTAAACATGAGTGGCAAAATAATACCACGAGACCGAGAGATTCATCTAGACGACAAGAGTAATGAAATATGCGATGATGAAGATGCCGTGATTTCAGAGTCATCCCCCACACGCAATGGAGGAGTATATAATTTGACTGCTAATACGGTGTTTGGTGGTAATAATAGCAAGAATAATGAGAACGACCATGTGAGTCCAAGTGATCCATTATTTGATAGAGCCAATATAAATGATGCAGATTTCATTGAGATGCTTATAAAAGAGAACCAAGAGCTTAAAGCGTTACAACAAAAGCACCAAAGACAAATCTTGATGTTGAATTCCAGAATAGAGACTTTAGAATCTTCAACGTCGTCAGAAAGTCCTTCTAACAACTTATCCAAGAAATTAAGCAACCCTAAAGATGAAACATCTTCATGTTTCAGTGAGCAACGTTCGATAGAAGAGCCGAAGAATGATGATATACCCCAGAGATCAGAAAGACGAAACCATCTCAACAAGACTTTACCTATGGCACCATCATCAACATCGATTTCTTCCATAGTTAGTCATCCGCATACTATTGACTCTTCAAGTATACTATCAGAGGGGACTAAGTCTAACTTGGCCAGTGAGAGTTCAGAGATGCTTTCTTCCCCTATAGATACTACTTCAGGGTCGGGTATTATGGATCGTGCGGTAAATACTGGTGGTATTGGTGCTACTACTGCAGCTTCATCAGTGAAAATGGCCGCAGTATATCAAAATAAACTGATCAAGAATAGCAGTACCTCAAGTATAGGAAGTGGAAGCGGAAGTGCTGGTTCAACATATAAATCCAGACTTAAACTACCCGCAACACTACAAGCACAAGGACAAGGACAACAATCTCAAGCACAACAGATATCGAAGAGAACTCTGGATTCATCAAATGGATCTCAAAGCAAGTCAATTTCCACACCACAACTACCATCACTGCTGGTGATGAACTCCATAACTACACCTCAACAACTGCAACATTCTTCTCGCAACTCTTACAAGAGATCGTCATCAACGTATGCTGATTCCCCACAGGGAGATAGTGTGACTCCACAAACACCTCGCCAACAGAATAAGTATTACCACGATTCACCACCAATTGTTACACCTTATGCTAATTTTCAGACCAATGAGAAGCCTATTTTCAAGTCACCGGAGAGACCTTCTTCGACAGCTGATGGTAATCAGCAACATCATCACCATTTGGATGTGGGCTCTAAATCTATTGGAGGTTTCCTAAGTCGACGGAGAAGAGGTAACCTGACAACAGAGACAATACATTCTGGGATAGGTAGTTCTGGCACTAATGAGTTACCCCGATCTCCAACCAAGAATGTCCACACACCAGCAACGCAGGTAATTCTGGTGTTCCAAAGTTTAAGCGATCGTAAAAGCATACCCAACTCACCTGAGAGTTTAGCTGTCAATAGTAGACATGATCTTCACGGAACAGACGTTCACAGTTATATTTCATCTCCATTACCTAATTCTTTTCAACACAATCTTTCATCACCACAACGAAGTTTCCTGACCGACACTGAAAGCTCTAAAGGGGGGTCAGAGAGTTATACCAAGAACAGCAATCGAAGTCAAACATTAGGTACGTTCTCAGTATTGAACAATAGTACAAAGGAAGAAGACTATTCCAAGTTATTTATCAAGCCAGAAGATTTTGGGACCATTATGGTGTCAGCTATCAGTACACTTTCCTTAGGTAAGAATGAAGAACCCCACTGTATATTAGGGGCCGTTGATAGATCAACGTCAAAGGAAATGTGGAAGGTTAAGAAGAATTATATTCAACTCTTGGCTCTTGATAATGACATCAGACCTTCACTTGGATGTTTTGGCTTACCACAATTACCAGATAAATCGTCCTTCTATTCCAACATTCCCACCAAGGTTGACATGCGGAGGATCACCATTCAAGATTATTTCAACTCCATCTTTGTCATGCCCCATGTCCCCCATCTGGTGTTGTATGCACTTTGTTTGTTTTTATCGTGTGATATCGTTAACCCGTTGGATGATTTCCGTAGTGGCTCTGCAAAGGAAGGGTACCTTATTCGGAAGTATAAAGGGTTTGGAACGTCTTGGAAAGTTCGTTGGTGTCAAGTTGATGGTCCTGTTTTGGAAGTGTATGATTCGCCTGGGGGCACCTTGGTAGAACTGCTTCAATTACAAGGGGTTTCTATAGGAAGACAAAGTAATGACTCAGTTGCTGATGAAAGAGGATATCGCCATGCGTTTTTGATCATGGAGAGTACCAAATCGACCAAATTATCAAGTTCTAAGCATTTTTTCTGTGCTGAAAGTGATACCGATAGAGATGATTGGATAACTGTGTTGTTGCAATATGCTACTACTCCCGGCGGAGGTGATTCATCCTCATCATCTTATTTGGAACAAGGAGGAACCTGTTCGTCCATGCAAACACCCACTAGCAAATACGATGGCGGAGGAGGAGTGGATGAATTAGATTATGGGGGGTATACGCAAGGGTCAAGGCACAATAATAATCTTGGAACGTCGACACCAACATCTACGTATGAAGAAGCATTAGTAGCTGATAGCTCCATGTTAACCACCAATACGACCGGTACCGGTTCAAGTACCGGTATGACTACGATGGACGAGTCCAAGGAACGGAAACAAACTTCTAATTCCAGCAAGATCCGATCATTGTTCCCCTTCGGTAAAGCTAGTCGGAATCATACGTCCGATAGTGTTAGCGCGACTGGAGGAGGTGACGATACACTAGTGCCATCTGATGGGCCACCACTGAATAACTCTCATGAGATTGACTATTACTTGAAACAGATGCAACTAGACGACCAAATGGCCAAGGCTATTTTTGGCAGAGAAATCGACTATGGATATAACCTATCAAGTGGAGTGTTCTACAACAGAAGCATTCCCAGTGTTCTCAGTCGATGTTTGATTTACATGAATAGAACAGGAGCCATTTACGAAGAAGGGATCTTTAGATTGAGTGGATCTGCTTCTACTATACGGCAATTGAAGGACAAGTTCAATAAGGAGTACGACGTGGATCTTTTCCAAACGTCCTTGAAGCCTGACATTCATACCGTGGCTGGGTTATTCAAAACATACTTGCGAGAATTGCCATCACCCATCTTTGGCTTGAAGGCGTACTCCAAATTGAACTCCTTAGCCCATTCAGGCAAATCAGACAGGGACATTGCTATTGAGTACCAACACTACATCAATACGACTTCAGACATTGAAAAGTTGAATTACGATGTGTGTTACGTAATCTTCCGGTTCCTTCGAGAGGTGATTGCCCAATGCCGCAACAACAAAATGAACACAAGAAACATGTGTATAGTGTTTGTGCCGACATTGAATGTCTCGGTGGAAGTGTTGATCCCTTTTCTTGTTGATTTCGAGTGTATTTTTGAAGGGGGTGTTCCTATTCCGGATTCTCAACGGGAGATCTTGGACGTTAACATCCCCCTGTTCTAAGGGGGGGTAGCCTCGTCATAATGAAACAATTATCTATGCGTAATAATAAATAAACAATAATATTTACGTACGTACTTAATTTACCATTCACACTCACCAGTAGCTTTCTGAAACACGTAATCCTTACCATTGATATTAGCAACACCTTCTTTCAAATTGGACTTCCACTTGTTTTTGACTCTTTGAACCTTGTCGTACAAACAAAGCATGATTTGACCCTCTTGGTCTGCATCTTCATCGTCACTCTTTTCACTTTCTAAACCTTCATCTAAATCAGAGTTTATGTCGTCCGAATCGTTAAATATATCTGAATCGTCTTCGTCGTCATCATCGTCATCCGGTCCATCGTTCTGCTTTATTCTCTTCAGTAGTAATTGTTTCTTTTCGGCAATAGTGTGTTTCTTCAAACCCTTCCACAAATCACTGGCCTGATCGGTTTCAATGGTGAATTCAAACGTACCATCTGTTTGAGATAAGTTGGGAAGCATTAATCCCCCAGTGGTGTCTACTGATGGAATAATAGTCGGGATCTGAAGACCATTGTCTGATGCTTCTTCTGTCAATTCGGGTGCAACATCATTGTTAGTAGCATAGGATAATTCAGGCCCTCCCAATAAATCGTTATTGTTATTAATATTATTATTGTTGTTGTTATCATTATTATTATTATTATTAATACTGGTATTATGATTGGTGGTATTTGAAGTTATGGCATTTATATTGGTGTTCGGGTGTTGTTCCTCATCTTCCCACCCAAACTTTGCTACTTTTGATTGGCTTAATTTATCACACCAGATTCTTCTTAACTCCTGAAGAGTAGATTCATCAATACCACTATTTTCAAAATCTTCTCTTGATCCACTAATGACTTCCTCTATGACGTATTCATAGAGTTTGGTGGCTTGGGCATTAGACATGGTGGGGTAAAATAAAACTTGTCCAATTGAATTGGGGGACACTGGTGGGGGTCAGAACGTCAAAAAATCAATCCAGATAGAACTGTTCTTCAGCTGAAAACGTTCTACAATCTATGATTAAGTAATGGTGGTTAATTGTGTTGAGTTTCTACTTGAGGTCGCAAATTTTTATACTCTACAAATGTTACACAAAAGTGGGCCACTAGGTTACCACCATTTGAGTTTACACTTTTATTTCAACTTTTATATCTACTATGACACTTCTATTATTGATATTATCATTATCATCTATGTGTTACGGTCATCTTTAAAGAATTGCTCTCGTATGTTGACTACTGCACACACGTTATTACCCACGCGTTCTACGCATAGACTATTACCCATATTTTGTCAGGCTCCCCATGCCAAACCATTACTTTAACGACTGTTACATACTATTACGTACACTAACAATTCTTGTATTATTCTCAATTCATACGGAGGGTACTCCACTATACTCTATTAAATTATGGGTGTGAGCCTTATTGTATCAACGCTTCTATATCACCGGTGTTTCACTCTAAGAACTACAATGCTTCAATATGTTACATAGTAAACATAAGGCTACGCAGTACCACCAATCCAACCAAATGCACAACTAATGGTAGTATGTACTAGAATACTGTTATTATAGTTATTTGTACAACTATATGTTGCATCAACAGTTTGTGCCGGTACACGAGTATTTTCTTATACTACGCTGTATATTCCTCAAACTATACTGAATTATAATTACTTTCACAGTTGCTTGGATTTAGTCCCACTGACCATCTGCATTAACCTTTTAACTTCCAGTTGAGACCTTTCGTATTTGGTTTGTAATGATGATACCTTCTCGTTCCATGTAGCTTCACGAGCTTGAATTCTTTGAGCTAATTTCTTGGAATACTCACTATGTAAGAAATGCTCAATTCTCTTATTATTACTTTCCAATGCATCAACTTCACGACGAAGATTCTCAACAGTCTTAGCATCATTACTAAATTCAGCATTTTGTTGGTGCAAGAAATCGACCCTCTTAATTGCATCCACTAATTCAACTTCTTTTTCATGTAAAGCTGATTTAACAGTATCAATTTCATTTTCTAATTTTGATACTTCGGCTTCAAGGTCGGCAATTTTCTCCGATTTAATAGAAAGCTCACTATAAGCATGTGTATTCTTTTCCAATAATTTTTCTTCACCAGAAAGTAATTGAGATATTTGTTCATTCTTGGAATCAATGGTATCTTGCATTTGTACTTTGGTTTCAACAAGTTTTTCAATATATAAATCCTTTTCATCCATTTGTTCTTGTAATGTAATCGCCGATTGTTCTAATCGAGAAATGGTATCTGATTTTCCCTTCATCTGAATAGAGTAATAATCAGTCATAAACTGAAAATTATCTAATAAATGCTTGGAAATCCCCACATCATAAGCAACTTGTTCTTGAAGTATTGAAATGGTTTCCTTTAGTTTCTGATCATTAGATACTTTGTTTTCAAGCGCAGTCATAAATTCCTCGCTTCTATCAACTGATGGGGCTTTAACTTCACTAATTGGAGATTCAAAATCATAAACATCCTTGGTAATCGGTGACAAAACCATATCATCTTGTTCACCACCACCACTACTATTATTCTTTATACCATTTGATATTTCAGGTTCTTCAATCTCAATGGTTTTAGAAGCAGCTAAACGTACTTCCTTGTCATATTGGATTTCATGAGATTGATCATTAGTATCACGACTTTGTCCCTTTCCATAATCAACGGTTATATTCTCCTTATCGGGTTCATTCAAATATGCTGCCTTCGTGAGGTCTCTATCGGTATATTCCATTACGTTAGTGCGAGTAACATCTTCTTCTCTTAAACTAGGATCAAAATCTATAGGATCAGGGATAGTACCTTGACGATTAGTTGGTGATGATAGCCCGTCAAAATCCAGATCTTCGTGATTAGGAGGGCTCATTTTAGGGATCTTAGTTTTCAGTGATAATAATCTTTTGACACTAGGTTCAGTGTTAGGAGCAGCAGGATCACCGTTACGTTTCTTACGATATTTTTCTAAAGGAGATGATCTGGTACTGGAGCAAGAAGATTTAGACATTTGAGGATGTTTAAAGTCCTCAATATCTAATTTTGTTCCTCCCACCACTTTATTCCGTGAAACAGTAGCAGATTTGGAGTTAAATATCGTGGATCCTTGTAACGGAGTAACGGAGCCTATTTCGGCGGCACTATGAGGTTCTCCGTGGCGAGAAATATGTTTTGAATGCAATCCATGAGGATGAGATCCTAGAGATGCACCTCTTTGAGTTGAAGAGCTCAAAGACGTGAATGATTTATGATGATCAGGAGTACCCATTTGGAGGAGAAACAAGTAATTATCACAACCACAACTGTCAGTATAACAATTATATTGTGATCAGTAATAAATTGATTGGTATGATGAGCGGATCACGATCAGTATTCTGAACTCAAGTTAGTAGTATAGTTATCGTATTATAAAAGGAACTAATGTTATGTTTACTTTGGGGCACCAATACTATATTAATTTTCGGCTTGTTATATGCCGGATATGGACGAACTTTTATGGCTGCGAATACGTGGAATCGTGTTTCGTACCAATTAGTGACTATTTTAGCGGGGGACTACATTTTAGGTTGTTTGATGAAAGGCCTCCGTACTTAATGGTTAATGAGTATAAAGAAAAACTATAACAAAGATAAACGATAATAAAATATAGCTACACGGTTTGCAGACAATGTTCCGCATAAAATAATCAATCAACCAATCAAGCAAAAAAATAGGGTGGAGCTAAAAGGGAAGCTCACGCCGATAAAACACCAGTAAAAAAGACATATTTAAAAGTAAAACAGTACACACCGCTGCCGGCAAGCGGGACTGGAAATGGAAACAAATTTTAGACGCGAGGACTTTTGTTAATAGAGTTTAATAAAACCTATAAGTAGTAGTGTTCTTCTTCTATTCTCACTGTTGAAAGTGAGCTTCGTATAACGATAGCAGTGGGTATATACTGGTGCCCATGGATAGAAGGTCCCAGTATAAAGCAAATACTGTCTTTTGTGAGTGTATGGGCGCCTCATTTCAACGTGCGGTTCGCCATATGTAAAATAGGTTCTTTCGCAGTCGTCATAGGCTTTAAAGGGCTATGGCCCGTTTTATAGTGGTAATATAATAAAGTATAACATAAGCACTTGAGTCCAAGGCTTCTGAGTTAAATCATAATTGAGTTCTAGAACCAGCAAAACAATATTGTCTGTATTATTGTGTCTGGCTGACTTAGTACCCTTAGTACAAATAATAGAATCCATCTCTCTTTCTCAACTCAGGAACTGTGCTGTTGACATAAGATGTGGTTGGAGTAGCTGAGGATGAGATGGTCACTAAGTTGGTTTGAGTAACTTCAATGTATGAGGTGACTGTGAGAGTGGTATCAGATTGGGAGAATGTTGCAGTAACAGGTATAGCGGTAGTCTTAGTAATCATGGAATAGCCAGTAGGAGTGGTTGGGGTTGCAGTGACAGTTTCTGTTTCTGTTGCGGTAACAGTGACAGTTTCAGCGACACATCCAGTTGACGTAGAGATCAAAGCTTCGGTGTGAGTCCCAGAGTCATCGGTAACAGTGACAAATCTGGTGATGGTGGAGGTGGTTTCTTCGTCAGCTTCAGTTTCAGTAGCAGTTTCGGTAGAAGGAGAGGAAGGAGCCACAGTGACAGAAGAGTCTTCGTGCACAGATGTCGTTGTTTGGACAGTTTGGGTGGCTATGGTTGAAGTAAGAGTGTTTGTAGGGACTTCAGTAGTGACAGAGTCTGAAACAATTGTTTCATACATGGTGATGGTTGAGGTCAAGGTGACATCAGAAGTGTATTCGTAGACATCACTTGATTCAGCAGCAGCTTCCTTGGAGGCAGAAGAAACGGCCAATTCAGCGGAAGAAACAGCTGAAGTATCGGAAGTTGCCAACGTTAAAGTTGTGGATGGTAGAGTAACGGTTATATAAGCGTTAACGGTGATAGTGGTATCAATTTCTGAGGAACTGGCAATGGCAGAAGAAGTGGTATCAGTAATAGTACTGTTATCGTACCTTTTATAAGGCATTGCAGCCACAGAAGTAGCCAACAAAACAAGGGAAGCGAACAACATTATAGCTTTGGTTTCGATTGATAGATAATTTTAAACTTTCCGGGGGGATATTTCAAACGACGGACTTAGAGTCGGGGTATAAAAGGGTCAGAATCGATAGTTTTCTAAGGAATGGACGCGATAGAAGTACGCAAGAAAATGAAAGGACGGATGGGAATATCAATGGAATTAAAGATAAATCTCACTGACTTAAAAGGAAATCTACGATTCCAAAAAGTTTTACGGAACTCGGGTAGTATAAATACTCAGGACACATTTCCTACCCAAAAATGTGACGGAATGGTGCATCTGCATCTCTGAAACATAGACGTTTGCAACATACATGCTTTGGCAAATTCGCGTCTATTTGGAAAAGTCAACAAACAGGCACCAAGCAGGAACCAACTCTTCTGCACAGGAAAGCTATGTTTCAGCTTCTAAATTGTTGTCAAAATGTATCCTTAGAATCGGGGCATACTCCGGGTGCTAAGAATAATTTTTTCATAGATGAGTAGCTTTCGAGGACCAAGCCAAGCATTGAAACGGTGCTCATTTTTCTTCGTTCTATCCATTAGATGGCGGGGCGGAAGAGTGTGATAAAATGAGGCTAAGTTTTTCGCACCCATTCTCTAATAGTAACCAAGAGGAACGTTGTACATGCTGATATATATGCTATCTTGATCTCCTTTGATATAAATTAGCGGTTATTCTGGATGTTCTGGTGTTTGACATTAGATCATCACCCCCATTATATCCTGATGAGGCCGGTCATCGGTTGCTGTGTGCAACAACATCATACATACAGATGATCTTTGGTGATACCAAGAAAGTCGTCCCCCTTTCGCACTCACTATGGGTTTCAATTCGTGATTCGTGTTGGACTCAAACCATCAATTATAATGAAACGAGACGTTTTCCTATTGGCTTGTTTGTTTATTTAATTGTGTTTTTGTTTACTTACTTATAATCAGGATGTGACGTTATACGATTTGTATACTAGTATAATTCGTTGCAACATCTGTTGAGCAGAATCGCTATTTTCTTCCACTCAACCTGAACCTGAAGCTTGAAAATTTCGGAGACTAACTTAATGGACTTTTCTTTTTAATAGCTGGGGCCACCGCTTCGGCCCCTATTGCAAGTTAATGTTTGAATTTAGTTCAAGTTGGGGACTTAGCGACCACTGGAGACTGCATTCTCAAGTATGAAACAGTTTCTTTCTCCTTTGGGTCAGATTCCTGCCCAACGTTGTAGTTTTCGTCTGAGTATGGAATACTGATTTGGTCCTGTATGTGAGCTACTACTATTGGAATCTACTATTTGGTGATGCCCTAAATTGGCAACATTGTACATTGAGTGGGAGTATCCTCGTCGTCTGTCAAATGTAGCAGATCTAGGATTTCGATAAAATCAAACAATACTTATGCCTTTAATTGCCGTTAGCTTGAAACATGAATAGACTCTCGTTTAAACCTTTTACATAACAATAGTAACACAACTAGGCAATGAGTACCATTTTTTCACTTACTAGATGGTCTGACCCTCAGGTACTAATGTTTAAGTGCTGCTTTAAGGAATCGTGTGCTTTAACTCCTTGACACCCTAAAACCAATTTTTATATTGCTAACCATTGAGTTAAGTATGGCTGTAGACTATTTTCTAGTATGTTTAAATTGTAAATATGTCTTTAGCTGAGATCAATCGTGCAATGATGTTGATCGTCGTTACTGCTCCTTCTTTTTGCAAGAAATTCTGCCTCTTTTCTGTAAAAATTATGGTTATTGTTTGGGGTGAAATTCTTTTCGCAGCCAATAACCATTTAACAAGCGAACGTCGCAGAGACTACATTCTACTACTTGCTCCGCTTACATAAAAGTAATATAACCTTTTATGGATACTATTCCCTGTTTCCATCTCTGCTAATCGAAGCCAATAACTGATTCCGTTAATCCTTGCCATTTGAAATCAAATATTAAACTGTACGTCTGAGCCAAAGCAAGTGAATGGAAGATTTGCTGTAAGGTCTGTTTTTAATACCACCCACACATGTCATGAATGCTTACTTTTTAACAGAGAATTACAATGTTAGTACGTTGAATTAAGCTACTAGTCTCTAAAAATTCAACCTTTCCTAGCTGCTTTTACAAGTTTAAATAAAAACCTTTAACTCTGAAATAGGTATGCTCTTGCTTGCTAAATCATCCATTCTGCCCCTCACAACTACAAAAACTGCACATTCAAATTATAATGATCTACTTCTTGCACTGTGGATAACATTCTTTACATAACAAAACTTACATCACTTCCAAAGTCATGGCCATAGTGATGGAGAATAGATAATTCCTGGTTGCTTTTCTCTACAGAGGCAATCCTTTAGAAGTGAGATCTTTTGATATAATACATAAAGTTCGAAAACACATTACACCTTTCAAGATTCTGCATAGTCGTTTTGAAAGTTATAATAGTGGATTATAAACAGCCAGCATGGCTTATAAACACACAAGACCATCGTTCAAGTCGGACAACTGTATATCACTATGTGAGCGTTTGAAAGGGGAACCCAACGATAGTTATCTCGGAGGACGGTCGGGGGTTTTTCGATATCCCAAAAGTTGGCCGTTTAGTATGTGGATAAGGTAGCACATGACTACTACACCAAAACACAAAACAAGGCGGCAGCATTTAAGATCAATTCAAGTTTGTTGACTCCATCACATGATGGCACAACTAAAATAAAAAGTTTAATTGTGCTATTGATTCTTCAGGCGATAGGAGCAATCACGGCGTCTGTCATCTCAGAAATCATTTACCCAAAGTTAATATAGTTGACTACAAGCAACTTGAACCTGACTATACGTACTAGCGGAGGTGAAACAGCAATAAAAATATACACTGATAGAGTCTAGTTTGTTGTCCTTCTAAGGCTCTTCTAATTATTCAAAATCTACTAAACTGATTTCATAGATGAAAGCGATCCGTGTGTTTATTTTGGGAAGCATTGGAAGGTAGAGATTCGTGGGTGATTTTTCGCAGCCAAACAGTGTATGATGGAAAGCGTATAACAATTGCCCGTCCCTACCAAATTTTAACAAAAGAACAGCCAAACAATAGACATGAACTTATATAAGCCCCTAATAATAGGAATGCCACTTTTATGAGCACCTTGTTTGATAGCGTTTATTGTCGACACTATGTAGTTATGTTAAAGAAGTAATGTCGCATTTTGCGCGACATACGACATGAAGCGCTCTTGCGATATCTACACTGAGAAATTGAAAAATTTTTGACCATACAACCATATTAAGCATTGTTGCTTGTTATACGATATAGGATGCTAAGAACACAAATACGCCGGTACTCCGTGAAGGATATACCCTTTGAGGCAGTCCCAAGAAACAGATACAACCAATCAAGGTCTGCCTTCAATTTCAAGCCCAAGGCGACTCCAGGCTTGGTACATAATCCATCCCATGCAATTTTCCAGCCCTCCCAACGTACACCCAGAGCCTTCTTACCTCCCAGCGACCCTAGATTGAAGTTGAAGGATGTGCTGAGCATGAGCAGGGAAGACGTGGAAGAGTGTCCTTTGATCTATAATGCTTCACAGAGGGAGTATGATTTGACTCCAGAAATTGTTAGCGAAATAGTTGAATTAAGAACTCAAGATCCAGCCACTTGGACTGTGGGTAAATTGGCTAAGAAGTTTGGGATTGAGCAGCACAAGGTGAATGTGTTGACTGCTACCGTCAGCAAGGAAAGAAAGACTCAACTCGAAGGAGAATTAAATGACATAAAGACCAAATGGTCTCGTAATAAGCTCAAGGGTCGGAACGACAGATCAAAGAGAAAGCAAATGTGGTTAAGAAATGAGTTCTAGATCTTGCATATATGCTTCCTTACTTCCATCTTGTAAATATAAATTAATTAGGGTATTTGCTTGTTATTAATACATAAATAAATACATTAGTAGTCGTCCTTTATTATACAATTTCCTCGGTGCCAGTAGTAGTTGCAATTCCAATTGACAGTGCTCCTCCAACAGGTACTGACGACCCCCCTTCAAGTTCAAGACTATCCTGAATGTTACTGAGCTCCAAGTTAAGAGCATCGTCAAGCTCCAATATCCCCAATCCAATCTTAGACCGAAGATTATGGCATCTGGAGGTAACCTGGTTGGCAAGACCAACAAGCTCGTTCCTCTCTCGAAGTAATTTCAAATCAAGAGCATCATGATCCATTTGAAGACGTCTGAGTCGATTCTCAAGTTCAAAATCACTTTTGGATTCTTGTTGTCTCATCTCATTCATTTGTCTTTCCCAACGTTCAAGTTCTGTCAGGTACTTCTGAGAAGCTTCCATGGTTTTGGTGTAGACTTCGTCATAAACCATTTTGGCAGTAAACAATTGAGCTTCTTTACGCTCAAGTTGATTACGTTGATCCAAGTTAACTTCATGCTTTGTTGAAATTTCTTCTTCTAATTTGAAATAAGTTTCCTCATGATCATGTGTTTTCTGAAGCAAGTGATTTCGTAATTGAATAAGCTTTGACCTTTCCTCCGTCAAGTCCTTAGAGATTAAGCGTTTTTCGTCTCCATCTGCTCTCCAAATCTGTTCACTATTGAAGGAAATACTAAAATCATAACCTGAAGATGCAAGTCCACGAACCATTTCATTATAATGCATTAATGTTGTTTGCAAATTCTCAAGTTTCTTGAGAAGTTCTTGCTCCATTGAATCAACACGTACCTTGATATCCTCTTCTCTGGCACCCAATTGTGCAATAGATTTAGATTTATCGTCACGGTCTTTGAATAAATCATCTATAGCCAGTATTGATAACTCCTTAGATTGTAGCTCCCCTGCAATTTCCTTGATTTCAAGTTCTATTCTGAGAAATTCATCTTTAATTCGGTCCTGCTCATCTTGGTAACTATTTAGGTTTTCAGCCCATGTTCCACGATATGCCTCCATTCTTTCAGCATATGCTTGAAGCTTTACAATATCAGATTCTAATAACCTAGTGGCATTTTCTTCTTCCTCAAGCATTTGCAAATGACTTGAAAGATGTTCATATTGTTTTAAGGCATCGTCATTAATCTGCTCATATTTTTTGATTTCTTCTTCTATTTTCTCAGAGTGTTTTTCAAATGCTTCAACTACTTTTTCATAATGCTCATCAACATTGTCATCATGCTGGAGGAAATCTTGATAACAACTATGCACATAATCATTCAATAAGGCGTCAACTTCATCATCGACTTCTGTCCAATTCCCAACATTATATTTGATGTCCACGATATCATTATTAAACTTTACCATCCAATACAATAGACCTAAAAACTGAGGCCAATTCTGGCCCCCAACTGCACTGATATGTGAACGATTTATATGTGATAAATAGGGATATCCAAGGCTTTTAAGAATAGGTAGGATTTCCAACTCGATAGATCTTTGGAATTCGTAATGTGGGTCTATCTTTAAGTAAAGAAACTTGAATATAAGTACAAAATCCTTTTGAGTTGGTTGTTTAAATGTCCGAGGTTGTATAGGATGATTCATTTCCAGTTCAAACTTATTGGTGATTAGGAAATCTAATATTTCTTGCAGAATCAACGCCTGGTAATTCTTATCTCTTAATGGACGTTGATCTAAATTCTTATTATTCATGCTATCGACGGCAACTGCTGGAGCCACTGAAGCAGCAGATGCAGCTGTGGCTGATTGCAGTATCCTTCGTTGCAGCAGCTGCAGAAACAAAGCCAGCTCTTGCAGCGATGCCTTAGTCTGCAGTGATTGAGGATTCTGCAGAAACGTTGATCTTCTTCTTTGACTCGTCAGCGCTGTCGGTATTGACAGTGCCATTTGTTGTTGTTGACCAGTTAAACGAGACGGAGTCTGAAGGGCTGGAGGAATCACTACAGCCGGTCTTCCCAAGTTGTCGTTGACTCCAAACAGACGACGTAGATGGGAAGCCCTGCTAGGAGTGGATGAAGACCGTCTTCTTGCTGATTGGCTGAACACTTGTTCTAAAAACTTTTTGCTTGGACCACCCGTTGACGGTGGATTATTGACAATCATGGACGCTCTATTGACAGATGCAAATGACAAACTCGTACCCAAACTGCGTCGCCGCAGGGCATCTGTAGAAGTCTGTGAGTTCATAAACAATCCCTGTGTATGTGCTTTATGGAGGACGACTTGGTCAATCAGAATACGTTTTCGGAAAGGAATGGATGGTTGTCAAGAAATTAACACGACAGCTTCAATGAAGGATGCCTTTTTAAGGTACTCCTGGCTGTGAAGTTAAGGTGACAGATTTAATGTTTATGTTTATATTCAAACGCCAGAAACCCCAGTTGCATGCAGAAGCACTAAATCGGTTAACACACTACACTGAAGATAATAATAACAATGCGGAAAAAATGTCCACATTATGTACAAATACGACAAATTGGTACTGGCATTAATAATGCAGACACGACCACGAGGTAGTGTCGTTGTAGTGTTTATTATCATGCCAAATGGTAGCACTTCTCAACAAGATCACCTTTTTTATGGGTTTTGGTCGTGGGTAGTATCGGTGTCACGGTCACCCTAAAATCTCAAAAAGGTGTGTTCAAAACACAAAAGTCTCGAAAGTTAAGGGGAATTTGAGTTGTAAGTTTGGAATAACAGAAAAACCACGACAAAGCATTGAACGAAGACAGTCACTTTGACTTGTTCAGAGATAGGACCGACTCCGCTGTATTCAACAGCATTAATTTCTAATAGTTTTTCCAGTGCACTGTGTCTGCACTTGCATTTCAAATCGTGCCTGAGTGACTCAAGGACGAACAAAAATACATTGAGTGTATGTCCTTCCGTTGATCCCAACCATCAATAAGAATTCAAGGCACCAGCATACGTCATACGTCAAACATTAATTCAGATAAAAGTTCTAATACTACAATTATAATGAGTGGACCCAAAACACCAGTATCATCGCCGCCCAAGTTAGGTCGTCTTTCCAAAGCTCTTGCAGAGCCACATTCAAGCGGAATGATAAAGGATACGGAAATGACCGATGTTTCAGTCAACAAAATACCAAAATCCAGAGCTACAGCCGTTCCCTCCGAAAGGGTTTTGCGGAGTAGTCCCAAGAAGAAAGTTGGATTTGAGACCGCCAGTGATAACGGAGTAGATAGTTCGCCCACAAGATCCATTAAAACCACACCTGAGAAAAGAGATTCCATCGGGTCAATCCCTGTCACAGTTCCCTTCACTCCTACGTTGAAACGGACATCTAGTGGTCACTACAAGCTGCCAGAGTACATGCATAAGCTTGCACTGCCGCAGCAAGGCTCTAAAAATGTACTCAAGACACCACGACCCTATGATTCTGATGAAGAAGACGAAGAGAATGAATCAAAGCAAATATTCCGTCCTCAGAAAACGTTCCTTAGTCCCGTGGGGAAGAGGTTGGTATTTGACAACAGCGGTAATCCGGTTGTTCCAAGTGGAAAAGATATCAGTGATATGTCGGAAATATCTCATGTATTAAAGCTGAAGCTCACTAGCGCTTTAGGGAAACTTCAACAACAGAATTTAGAACGACAACTGCAAAGGCAAATGCAATTTAATCAACTCTTGGATACGATGTCATCACCAACAAAAAAAGTAAAGAAACGACCAGTTTCTATGCCGAATCCACTCCCTTCTACTAGTTCCCAATTCACAACTTTAGGACCAACAACTAGTTCCCAGCCACCTATAAGTCCACTTCCAGGATTACCTACGCCAGGCAATAGACAACTTGGAAATGGTGCCAATCTTAATCTTAAGACCCTTCAACAATCTCCTGTGTCGTATTCACAGCACCATCGACATTCTCATCATTTCCATCCAATTCACAATATGCCCAGTCCTGATGAAGAACAGAGCGCTCATAATGCGCTTATGATAGCATTGGCTAAAGTTGGAGGAGGTGGTAGTGGGGCAGGAGACCGGGAATCGCCTCGAAAGTCAACAACTGTATCGAACCAAGCAACTATAGACACTAGAGTTATCAGTGCAACTGTTAACTCACCAACAGCCAATCGAAGACATAGTATGAACCTGCGTAGATCTTCATTACTCACCTCGCTCCCGCCCATAGAGACATGCCCCAGTGCTTTATCTAAATCCGTTGAAGAAAAACCTTCAACAACAGAACCACCATCTACCACCAATGGTGAACAGGAGGCGATTATGAGTTTGATGCTGCTTTGCTCTCCTCGAAACCTACATGGAGGCCTGATCACCACAGCGACACCAGATAATGACGAGACTGATGTTGAAGATGCTACTGAAGATGAATCAGACGATAATGAGATGGAAAGTAATGCAAAAACATGATAAAAGTCAGTGAGCCTTCAAGGAAGAGATATACATCGTTTTTACCAAGGCAATCCATCAATAATTATCAACTAATTATCTGGTTATAGTTTAAAGTGATGGACACACAAAGCACCTTCGTCTAGATGACGGAGTTTGGGTTGCGTGTTGGAGACAATAGTGCGTCCCGCTGACTCTTTTTGGGCACAACCAAAGTGATTGTGATTGTGTAGACCGTTTTCAAGGGGTAAGTAGGTATGAATATTTAATAGTATTATTTAAAGAGTATTATTTCCATCTTAGGAATTGAAATAATTAGTAGCCTCGGCTGCTAATTCCCACTTTAAGCGGTTATTGTTACAAATCTCCTCCATCATTTTTTGCTTTAGTCCCTGGCAGAAACTTTTGCTATATCCTTCGGTCTTCAATTGCTGTCAAACTCTCGAAACAGGACCACAAGAAGACCAAGATGCAGGTTCTCTCAGAACCATCCGCGGACGTAAATGGAGCTTAATATGTCAAGACCAGCTATATCGATTTTTAAAATGCGTTAAACTTAAAGGGCGTGTCTGCGGACTACTGTCTGCTGTCATGTGTCGCATGCAGATTTTGGTACCGTGAGTGAGATTTCCATAAATGCAAAATAACGCAAGCAAGAAATTTTGTCAGTAAAAGTCCGATTATCAATGCCGACATTAGAAATCGTAATTGTGCATTGAATAAAGAGAAAGTTAGTATCCAGGCTCTATTCAACATGACAAGACAAGACAAAATAAACAACAATTCAATGCAAAAAGTAAACATAAGTTGAAAGGTATTGTAGTAAGAGATCAGTTGTATGCTCGGATGTTCGCATCGAGACAATTCTGGTGGGTAGGACGGTGCATCCAAGTATAAACATCGTATCTCGGAGGGGATTGAACCAATCATACACAACAGTCTCTACGTAAATAATGTTATTGGTAAGGACGACGACTAATATTTAATCTAATATAATCTTCCCCTCTTCCCCCACTGTATGAAGTCCGCTGGGCACCAGAGTAAAACCGTCGTAAATAGTAACCAATAGACCAGGAAGACATTATGATTGTGGATCAGTTCACAATGCCGTAATAAAATAATAATGATGTTGGCTAAAAGATAAAAATAAGTGGTATATAAGTGGTACTTTTGCACCTGAAGGTGACATACCGACACCAGCAATGGTAACAATAAGTTCAACAACGGCTGTCGCGGGTTTGACCATATTGTCCAAAAAAAAGTCTGCAGTAATGACTAGGTCTGCAATTTATTTACATCTAGATCCGATAGTCTGGCTTTCAAATATTTGTCTGTGAAGGTTGCACTGCCACCTTTTAAAAGTGGCTTCTGGTTAACCAGACACTTCTTAGCCCGTGTCTTCCCCTTGAACGTCATTCAATTTCTACTCCTAGGCCTGCCTACGTTACTAACCGTTGAGGTCATTGACCTCACTAGTCCAATTTTGAAACACGCTTTCAGGCTGGTCCATATGCAAGTTAATATGTCGATAACGCTCGAAGCGAGCTCTAGTATCACGTGTAATCCATGTGACCGCCTACTCCCCTGTAACCAAACATGATGACTTGAGTCCTAAAATACAGAGTGACGATGAAGCTATAACTGTGCCAAAGGGAATCTGCTAAATTATTATACGTTCTTTTAATTATATGAGACCGCTAGAATTCGACATACAATTGCAGCCTTTGCAGGTCTCATAATAGTCAATCATTGGGTCATAATTAAGAAAAAAGGCCATAATTAATGTAAATGTAGTAACGAAATAAGGTTTTGTTGAAAATAGCAGCCCTGCAAATGAATTAACATTGATGCCCTTACGTCTTAGAATTGGTATTACAAATAAAACCACTTTGAAACCATATAGCTATTGTACAACCAAATGTGCAATATGTAATCTATTTTTTACTGGTTCAGTTATAGTATACGTTCAGTTGTGGCTTTTGTCCAATGGCAGGAGTCTAGCATAATTAGGTACAATTCAATAACGTTTTCGGAAGAAAACTAATATACGCTGTTCAGAAGAATTACCACAGTAAATGTATGAACTTCATAAAAAGCCTGTGATACTCTTTTAAAGTCACCAAAATCGAGTGATACAGAGCTATATTAAGGCTAATTTTAAGATTGAGAAAGAAAAGTCATTTTATTGTTATTTTAGTCGTCACTTGTGTACTAAAGTATCGCAAGATTTACAGGCTAATCTAAAAGGTTTGTGGACTGTGGCTGAATTGATTGGAATATTTATTATAGTCCCTGATATGTGGTTGAATTGACTGTGAATTTGATTATAACTTGTAATCTGCTCTTGGCTTTTAAGTCATGACAATTACAACCTAAATAGATTGCCCGAAGTAAATATGATTCCATCCCATTTATCTCTCAAACAATATCCACAAATGGCCAAACCAAGCTAGTAATACAACTATCTGGTTCAAATACCATTTGTATTGATCAATAGTGATTTTTTGTTATATTGGCGAAATCCGAAGAATCAGGCACTGTGGTGAACCAATAAAGCAGTGGAATACACCTTACTAATAGTTTCTCAAGCTGAAGTAACTATCATGATACATCTACATAAGGATTACTATTCTGAGTTAAAAAACGATTATTACTGTTTAGTCTATCACTTATTAGTACCGGAAGTTTATACCATTTATGGTGCATAGCTCCGGCATAGTATTTCTTTGCCAGGTTAGGTCGTGGGAAAACGGTCCGTGGGTTCGTGTCTTTCTAATATGGTACAAGAATGATTCAATTTGTCATCCAAAAGATGACTATACCAAATCTCTGGTTCGTCTTCGTTTGAAAGTCATCTTTAGTAAAAATATATCAAACTCGAGTTCATAAGCGCAGAGGTTTTGCAATACTAAGTTGTTTATCGTTCACTGCCAGTGAATAAATATTGCACTTCTACTCTCTAAATTGAAAATTTCCAAAGTCCCACCTGCGATGAGCGTGCTTCTCTTACTCCACCCTACTACTGTCACCAACCCAGACTATGTTACAGGTTTAAAGGCCAAATTACAGCAAGAAAGTAGCGGTAGTGTCATTAAGCAACTTTTGCTTAATAATATCGAAAATGCTGATGATCTGGAGCAGAAATATGGTCGCATCTATATAGCCAATGATCCAGAACAAACAAACTTACCGGTAGGCATTTTCTCCAAACTTGCACTTTTATTAGATGACTCTCCATCTCTGAGAGTTGATGGGGAGAATTTACCTTTGGGCCAAGATTTGGAGTTGGTGATGAACGGGCTTGTGAATGAAAATGGTGTATGGAAGAAGATTGCCATACAGGAGACTCGATTGAGCACAAGCGCTTTAAACAAGAAAGAAAGTAATAACACATCTACATTGAAGAAGGGAATGTTCAAGCGAAAGGCAAGTAAATTGGATTATTTCAATGATGCAGACGAAAATAACGATGCTCTTAGTCCAAACGAAATGATAGATGAGGATTCGTTGGTTGAAGGTGGAATAAACTATAAGTTAATCAAGCCATCATGTTTGGACGAATTTAAAAAGACCAAGAGAAAGAAGAGAGCCTGTAAAGATTGTACATGCGGATTGAAGGAATTACAAGAGGAAGAAGAAGAATCTACAAAGGTTAAGTTGACAGCCACCGAATTATCAGAAATTGACTTCACTATCGAAGGAAAGAAAGGTGGATGTGGATCATGTTCTTTAGGAGATGCATTCAGATGTGATGGATGTCCATTTTTGGGTCTTCCTCCTTTCAAACCAGGTGAAGTTATAAGAGTTGATGGTTTTGACGATTTGTAAGAAATGAGACCCCTTGTCTGCTTCCACTTTATAAGATAGCATAGATAATTAACAGCAGGCTGCCAATGTATAGTATGTATAAAATCAACGATTTCTAAAAAATTGCATCCGGCACTTAATTAACTTAGGCTACTAACGAAGGCTACATGCCGATTTCGCTTAATACTGCTTTAGAAGTAGTACTGTTTGCAACTGCCGCCCTTCAACTAATGCTTTCATCCGAATACATTAGACACCGTTTGGGATTCCGCCTTTGCTGCTTGTTGGACAAGCGACTACAGCTTGAAAGCATTCTCTGATGGAACATACTTGTCCAGGAAATGTAGGTTTAAAACGACACGCAAAGATAAATGGGCAAGTATCAAAAGGTGTACAAATTTGCGATTGGCTCATCGACCTGTGAAACGGCTTAAAACACATGCTCTTTTATTGTAGGCGATATGCAGCTGCATTGATGGAAAATTCTGTTGAGAAGAACTTCTAACCAGAAGTTACAATAGAACACAGTTCAGACATTAACAAACAAGGCATGGTAATTGAGGGACGTAAACACCATCATACATCAAATATAAATGTAAGAATGGAGGAAGGAAGGAATAGCTAATTAAACAAAAGAGCAAAAAGGGATGGAAAGGCAATGGAAAAAATATGTCAAATAAAAGTTTTGTCTAATGGGAAAGGTGAAGGACTAAAAGCACAATAATACAAGTTTGTAAGAATAGAATTGATTATTTGTGCAATTCTTCGGTGCTTCAAGTGAAAGCTTTCGAAGCACAGTGCATTGCATACAAGAGGGCCAAAAAGGTACCTCTACGGCTCATGTGACCAATTACCAACAAGAACATGGCTATGGGCAAATACAACCCCTCCGATGCATGCAATTACCGCATAGTAAAGACCGCCATAAGCACCCCATGCCCTTAGTAATAATTTGTAATCGTTAATATGTTACTTGTTGGCGTCCCTTTGGCGCGGATATTATATGACTTATATAATAATTAGAAAGACAATAAAAGCAAAACAATAGCAACCAGTACGGTTGACGCATGCTTCTCATGTGCGCTGTAGTGCTTCAAGTTCCAGTGAGAGACAAACGTTGGGTGCTACCCTCACCATCTGTTAGAATTGGAATTCATGTGCCGTGGTCCTACTTCCCTTGTACTTCTTAAAGTGTCTACATTTACGGTCCTGTCGAAATGCAACATATAGGGATTGGTACACACATGTGTCCAACGTTCGAAAGTAGTCGAGGTACTGCTAAATCAGGTAATTCAACATTTAAGTACCACATTCCACATATATGCAGATATACCTTATCGGGGCAGATCTTCAACAGCTTTGCTCACTGGCATCGCATATCAGTTTGTATGTAGCCGCACCGTAAATCCAATCAAATGTGGCCATTTTAAGCTAGAATAGGGGCCAAATCACCGTTGCATCGCACCTTGTCAACAGATCTAAGTGTGTATATATGCACTCCAAGTGATTGCTTTCTAGAATCATAGAGCAATATATTAGTTTAAACTTTGACACGCGTAAATCCGTACCAATCAAAATGTTATGGACATTTCCATTGGAGGCGGGCTTCCCCAAGGAACTGTAAATATCGCCTTATCTTATTGTAGAGATATTGAAGGCTTTTTGCCGGATTAAGAAAGTGCTGTCTTCGTTTCCATTACGGCTTTTTATGTTACTTGGCTCTGGGCTGCACGTCGTAGACACCGAAGGTCTCCCTGGTTGCCAGGAAGTCACTCGAAGGTACACCATAGATTTACATCAACAACTCAAATCGATTTCCACCCCAGGAGAGCTCATTTAAAATACAATTATATATAGATATACAACATAGAGATGAAGAAAATAGTCAGAAGGAAGTAAACAAATAAAACTATTAGGACATTGAAAGAAAATAAAAAAAATGACTCCATAACACTTCACATATACTGTTCCTATTCACTTGCTCACCCATTCGATCATTAGGCATCCTTCTCCAAATACTCTGGCTGGCTTATTTCTATCAAGAGCTCCATCTTAGATTAAAGCTATCGCCAATGTTGCTAAAATCACTAAGGCAGAAGAAGCATATTAAAAGGGAGCAGCAAAAACAAATAAACTCAAATAGATATTCAAATAGAAGTAAAGAAACACATCAGACAGTCAGTAAAATTATCAACAAATAAGCTAGAGCAAATCAATAGCTATAGAAATCTCACAAAAAATCAAACAAAACAAATGAATAACAAAAAAACAAGTAGCTAATTATTGGGGCTGCTGGTACTCATATCCTCCGTGGTATGGTTGGCCATTTCCTTGTTCCATTTTAATTACAGGAGTAGGTAACGAGTTATATCTCACTTGGCCATTGCTATCATAGGTTGAGGTTTCATTTCCATGTTGTTGGGGAGCACTCGTATGTTGTTGGTATTGTTGGTAATGCGGACTCAACTTCTCTTGAAAGTTCTGTTGGTGCAGTTGATGAGGTCCCAAGGCCTGGGGTATATGCTGTTGATGATGTTGATATTGATGTGCTTGTTGTTGTTGTTGCTGTTGCTGTTGTTGCTGTTGTTGTTGCTGCTGCTGCTGTTGTTGTTGTTGTTGATGATAGTTGTAGTTTTGATATTGATGTTGAGGATCATAATAGTAAGAAGAGTTGTTGGTAGTGTTACCAGCAGACCCCAGAATTGAACTATTTGTAGATTGGGGTGTAGTCAAACCAAAATGGTCAAACACTCCTGGAGGAGGATTTCCCAGGGGGTGAATATGTTGCAGCTGTTGCAGCTGTTGTTGAGGTTGTTGCTGCTGTTGCTGAGGTTGCTGAGGTTGCAGGAATGATTTAAAGTTACCATCGTAATACTGATTATTGGAAGTGGTATTGTAGTCTTGGAATTTATTCTGTTGAAAGGGAAGGTAGTTGGCCTGCATTCCTTGAGAAGGTATACCCTGTTGAGGAGGAAGTGGTTGCTGTTGTTGTGGTTGTCCTTGCTGAATACCAGGTTGTCTAGGAGCCATAAAAGTTGATTGAGTTGGAATCATGGCCCCAAATTCTTTTTTATCTTGCTTTTGTTGTTGCTTCAACGCTTTCCTTCTACAAGCTGGACATGAACCTTTATTCTTCCCATGCCTTCTAGGAGTATACTTGTAACCAGGATATTTCTTAGCATGGTTTTGCTTTTCTTCTTCCGCCAAGTTATTCCAATGAGCCTTCTCTTCGTTGGACAATTCCCTCCATCTTCTTCCCAATTCTCTGCTAACCTCTGGATTCGACCTAACCACCGAACCTTCATCCAATACGGATTGATGATACTTTTGTCTGAACAAAATGAAAGCATTTCTCGGTCTAGGGATTCTATTAGGATTTGACTTACAGGTACACTTTTCATCAATGTCGTCAGAAGAAGGTCCTACTTCATTTGCACCAGATATTGAAGGCATTGAGTTGGAACCAGTAGGTTTCATAGCTCCCGCATTAGGGTCAATACCAGCATATCCTGATGGATGAGTACCAGGATATGACTTATACACATCATAGTAATCAGCGCCAGCTCCAGGGCCTCCAGTATTAGCAACAGACTGAGCATTTCCTGAAATATTTGAGTTAGCGTTACCATCGCCAGTCATGGTAACAATTTGAGCTAAAGAGGGCAAGGTTGAAGGGTTACTCCGGTTATACAAAGCTGACCCAATTAGAGCAGATGCTCCTAAATTACCTGAGGATGAGTTAGGAGGGAGGAGGTTTGGGTTAGAAGGTACGGAACCTGTCGCACTTCCCGACAAACCTGAATGCTTGTGTAGTTCATCGTTCATTGTAGCTGGATTCGACAAGGTTGTCATAATCTTTTTTCACTCAAGAATTAAGACTTTAGTACCAAGAGGTAGAATCAATCAAAATACAGAATAATTATGGAATGGCTAATTGTGACTAAAGTTTTTGGATCGCTTATTGGTAAGGCGGATACCGACGAACAGAAACAAAATTGGGAAGAGTTTGGTGTCGTAGCTTCTAGGCCTTAATTTTTTAAAATGGAGCGAGTAACAAGACACAAATTATGATTGGTTATCACGACAGACACACACAGATAATTGAAAACAGTGTAACGGTAACAACGTTTTGAAGATTGTTAAGTCGCACGGCGAAAACTGCTGGGTTTGCGATAATGGTCAAAGATGGTTTAAAATTCCGGTTCGTTTCAAAGACCTAAACAATCACCAGAGATGTTGGATAAGTCGTAATTTTGATAAGACTTTATTTTAGTAGTTTTAAATACTAAGGTAAAAAACAAACACAATTGTAATCGCAAATTAAAGAAAGAGTTTTAAGGATTTTCTTGCGATCTGAATAACAATCGACAGTATATATATCAGAATCCAGGACCACCAAAAAACTCTTCCCCAAAAAATAATAAACGGAGACAATAAAAATAATAAAGCAGGGCGGACAATAGCAAGATAAAAAAAAAAAGGAAGCGGAAGAATTTCATGGACTTATAAAAAAAATCAGACAGGCAGACATAAGTATGCTATGTGACACCAGACACTAAACGCTTCCGTGTTTAAATTTGAGCGGAGAGGGCAGCGCGGTTCGGGCGGGAAGCCAATTCAAGCTTGTGCAGTCAGGAGTTGTAACTTTGAAATAGAACGACACCCCTACGGAAGCACTTTCTAGTTGTGAACCTTCACAAACGACTTGTAAAATACCAAGGTTGGTATCAGTATGCATTTTGTTACGTAGTTGATAAGGGAGGAAGAGCAGTTGTCTCCAGCGGATAACATGCCATTTAAAAAAATTATAGAGTCAGACAGACAAACAATTTTAAGTTTGTCGGTCCAAACTTTCATCTCAAAAACCAGAAATGGACAGACAAATATCGCAGTTTTGTGTTATGATACCAAGTGCTGATGAGGTCCGGTTTGATTGTTTAAGTCTATCACTCACAGATACAATTTTAATTTATTTAACCCATTTTGCATAAAATATCATATGTGTAGGTTTACCAGACTCTACATGTCGGACAGACACCAAGCCATAAGTTCAGTGAGACCAGTTTGCCTATCATTTAATTCTTTGACAACTAGTTGTCCCAGGTGTGCATTACAGGCGGTTGAATTCCTTGCATCCAAAAAGTACTTACACGTTATTCCTACAAATATGCCGTTTGCAAGCAAATTAGGGTCATCTTCTTGTAATCTCAACCAATCTCTTGCATGTGAACCCATTCTGTAAGTGTATTTACTATTTAAGGAGTAAGGATTTAAAAATTCTCCGAGTATTTTATTAGTCGCCAATAAAGTACTTCTGATGCAGGATCTACGATGAAAACAAATAGGAAAAAGTCTGTTTAAGTGGTGGCTCGAAAGAGTGTTTTGTTAATAAAAAGTTTGTCCTCTGACATTTGTGTTCTTAGTCTCTTCTGGCTGTAATAGTATTAGTTGGCTCCTTTTAAGATTGTGCTTCCCTGTGCTTTCTGTCGGTGTCACGGTTGCCGACATGTCAGAACTGAACAATAATGATGTGTTGAGCATGCATTATGCATGTCTTGTGGGATTTTTTGGCCGCTGCATTCTCCACATTAATTACCCGTACATCTGCATGCGCTTTCGTATGTACGCACGCTGATTTAAATCTCTGTTTTTTTATTGTTCAGGTTGTCATTCCTTTGTTCACCCAGGTATCTTTGTTTAATTTTACCTGGGAGCAGTAAACTTGTTTGTGTTAGTAGTGTTTCAATCATGTAAGTCCCTATCTTAAGTACACACTCTTTCGCAGACAGTAGTGAGCACTTTGGAACACAAGTCCTTTTGCCCCATACTTTTCGGAGCCAACGTAACAACTTTGTTTCTGGTGTAACCATTACTCCCATATTATATGTCTTACAGAAATTTCAAAACAGTGGAATGTGCTTTATAGGGTAATGATAGTTAACTTCAAAAAATGTAGTTGCTCCTAATTATTACCTAATGTAGTTGGAAGCGCATATTTGATGGCAAAGATCTCGCAGAATGAATTGAAATACACTTGCATTTCACTCTATAAAGCCACACAGTCTGCCAGTATTAATAGTGTTACTGTTTATTCTTAGAATATTTGTTTTTAATTTAGTAAGAAATTACCCTTTGGAATCCATTTAAGATTTCGCTTTATCATCAATTGTGTGTGCCATTTACTGAGTACCCGCGAACATCTCATGTTCTAGTGAATTTTGGCATGGGCTATTCTCAAGTTTAAGTAATGATGCATCACTATATTCACGGTTAACTCAATAAGGTGGAAGTGACTATGCCTTATGAAAGCCTTAGTAGACCCTCTTAACCTTTTTACCGACCTATTGCCATTAATCACACGACTCCTTATATTACATTCTCAGTTCATCAACTTTGACAGGCCTTGGTTTGCTACAATTTCCATTTAAAATATTTGAGATTCTACAAGCTGCGGATCAATTGTAGTCTACATTCAAATATGAGTGTACATAACCAGTAGACCTAACTCCCATGTACTCAATCTATAGTCGTCTTGGCCGTAAAGGACTTGCTTCTTAACGTAGAAAACAAAAGCAAAATTACATCAATTCTGTTCTAAAAGAGGGGACCTAGAACAAATAGATCAAATTATACGTCTGTAACTCGAACCGTTTGAGCCACTAAAAGAACAATAGCTTATAAAGTGAACAGACTTCAGCATTCATTTGACACACTATGTAGTCTAAAGTTGACATAGCACCCCTTTTGTAGTGGCATGGCTATGAAATCAAACGTATATTTGATGATATCACTTCACTTCTTTGAATCCTAGACTCTAAAAAATAACCTTTGATTGTCAATTGGGTTGCATTTGTCGCTTGACCTTGGCCCTATGGCCGCCTGTTTTTCCCAATTAATACATCATTTCCTGTCTACGCAATTCCCACAGAAGTGAGATAACTAAGGTCACTTACATACGCTAAGAAATTGAGTACCCTGACTGCGCCCTCCGCCAGATTCATTCTCAGTAGGGTACTCCATGGCTTGTTTATTTTTTTGCCTGGGAAGAATGTAACGGTTTTTATTTTTCGGAGGTAGGGCTGGCACATCTGAAAAAGACACGACTAATACTGTACTATGCCGTCATTACTGATACTCAGCCTTTAGGTTAGCAAACCTTATAGATGGTTGCGTAATATGGCATGTTAATTTATGTGTGATGCTTAGATGCTGTGGAACCTGTGAGTACTTGCTTTGCCGTAATTATTTTTGGGTGTTGAGTAGGTTCTACAAAATTCTTAATATGGGAGATATTAAGCTACTTTGCACCTAAACGAACTTTTACCATATGTCTTGTGGTACAAGTGAGCCGGCATCACTGTGTACCATAACACATCATAGAGTAAACAATAGCCCATTCAACCACAATAGGAATGGTCTTATTCTAACGTCTTTGCTCCTCCCTTACATTGTAGTATCTTTAGTTTTATTGTTATTATCTTTCTAGCTAATATTTTTTGTTTATATATGGGACACTGGATATAATATTTGTGATCTAATGAACTCAGTTAAGGGGATCAACTTGTCCCCTTCCTAAAGCAAGATCGTAAAACAGTTTCTCCTTTAGTTGCATTGTATCTTTAATATAAAATACCGGTTAAGCATAAAGAAATAAATCGTCATACAGGGTTCTGTCTTTTAACTAATTGTGCATGATGTTTCCATTTGTTTGGGATCAAGTTTATTCTATGTGGTTCCAATCATTCAAGGCTCTACTAACTTGATCTTAGCATTCCACTACAATTTTCTAGCCCATTAGGAAGCTGTCTCTATTGGATGGAAGTACATGAATGAAGTGAGTTAACGTTGTAGCAATTGATTAACACGATTTCGGCGCACATCCGAGTCTAACCTTTCCCAAATCTCAGAAAGCTGTGACTTTTCTACTTGACATTCACACCAATGCAAGCAAAGAGTTACAAACCACTAACTATGCCCCACCTCCTTTCCACGTCTAACCTTGGATGTAGAAACGCTTATCTCCTTATCTCCAACATTTAATCGGGGATTATTTAACTTATGTCCCATTTGGTATCTGAATTTCTCAGGTTTTTGAGAAGAGCGATGCTCAGTTATTGTGCAGTCATTTAGCACGCTCAACATTAGCTACCAGGAAACAATAGGCCAGACAAAGTCAGACACTAAAAAATACGCAGACAAACACCCAGCGTTTAGCCGCTGTTTGCTTTACACAATAATAAAGTCATTCCACCATTACCAGTTGGAAGCCGAGGCGACAGACAGATGAGTGTCTAGCTCAAAATGCGACGGCTGCGGACTTTGTTGACCTTAAAATAATGAAGCAATATTTACTCCCAGCACTTTCCCACCAAATCAACCCCCGTACTCTACCGCTCATAATTGGTACATCGACACGCCAGTGGACAGAATGAGCATCTTTCTGACAATTTGGACTGTGAGTGTGAATTTTATTACCAAGATGCATTGTAAAGTCTGCTTCGTTTGCATGCAATAACAATTAAAGTTACTCTATTGATAACGCTTGGGCAAGTACGGAATCTTTCCTTTGAACAGTGTCCCGTAAATCTTACATTATAAGCGCCTATTGCATAAGCGTGTTGTTATAAATGCAGTATTTCCTTTCTATCAGGCTTGTTAATTTACGTGTACCATCACGTGTATATGTAAGCCAGCGAAGTAGTAATACGGACCAAGAATCCACAAAGCCACAAGGCAGTGGGCACCTCTGTTGACGTGAAGTGGATGTACAAATACAAAGTCGGACTTATGTTTTGTAGAAGTCGCACATTTAAATTTGTACGTAAAAGCCTGGAAATTTAGGGGTAGACCACACTAGTAATTTAGGGAACTCGATGTAGATTTATTTCTCCCTAGTCCAGTGGTTGTCTGAAAATGCCGTGTTATGCTACGTTGCGTTGCGTTGCGTTTACGTTGCGTTGCGTTGTGCTGTGCTGCAATTTTTTCTGCTTTTCTTGGTTGTGATCGGAGTTTGAACTAAAAAGGCCAACTGCTCGATTTCGAAGTTATCTACCTAAAAATATTGGTTCATTTGAGCTCAATCAAAAACTACAATAAAAAACTACAATCAAATTGGCCTTGGGTGGGTTTCTTGCAACAAGAAAATATAGAAGAAATAGGCTTTAGAAGAGTATTTTTCAACAATTAGTATTGGGGGTTTCAAGAAAATGCGCTCTCAAGAAAATGCGCTCTCGCTCCCAATCGTTACACTCAGCTCTTATTGCGCATTATATTATTTAAGCTTTCCCCTGGTCCCGACATTTAGATCACAACAACCTTTGGGTATTCAATGTTAGAACCAACTCGACTTATTTCAGGCTTTACGTTCATAAAACATAAACAGCACCCTAGCGATTCCTTATTTAAGAATCCTTCGACGCTGCATAAGTCCATATTAATGTGCATACATGACTAATGAGTTTGTTGAACCTCACGATAAATTTTTTAGTAAGCCCCAAACGACATCTCAGCACCAGGTTATGTTTCGATTTTATTGGGAATGTAGAATCATGTACAGCACACTTACGCTTGCACACTTACGCTTGCACACTTATGCGCAGCCTACATCAGTAATCACATCACCAAAACACATACATAAAAAATAGGAGTCACAGCCACAATAAGTGTATGTAGTGGTTTTAAAGGTTAATGGGGTTATCTAACCGTTGTCCACGGTTAAATGCCTTGAAAACGAATTTCCTAATATATAATATGCTAATAACGCAAGCTTCATGTATTGTGTGTTAATTCCCCACCATTTTAAGCGGGCAGAATACAAAATAATCTTGAATGCTATTGTAACAGCACCAGTTGTTTAGTCGATGAAAAAATACTTCTTCAGCCTGACTATTTGTTAGGAGTTATTGTTTCAGTAACCAAGTTTGCGCCAAAGGTTACAAGTAATTGAATAGAATTTAGAGTCTCTGTTAAAGCTAAAAGCTGTGTAACTGCAAATGATTATCCGTTGTATTGTTGATCGCATTACAAACGATAACGCTAGACATCTCCTCTTTGTCTTTACCAAAATAATGGAAACAACAAAGCGATTTAAAATTTCTCTAACGAAAAGGTATTGTAGCCTCTCTCAATGATTTACTATGTATTCTTGGCCCATCATAACTGTAGTGAAAAGACTTCAATCTGATTGTTGGCTTCTCTTCGATATTATAATTATTTGATAAGAGGCTATATCAACGTCATCGGCCAAATTGTTCAAGGACGTTATAACAAACAAAAAGCCAAGGGCTCTTGTAGACTGTTTGGCATTTGATTTCCAACAGCTCTATGAGTCATAAAAAGCAAGTCATGCTGCTTTGAATGAAGGGCTCTGATTACAGAATTTTCTAGGAATAAAAAACAGCGCCGTATAGAACAGTATCTAAAGTTACGTGATAGTTGGGCTAGTTGTTAGTTAAAATGAAAGACAGGCTTTGTACTCTTGGGATAAGTGCTTGGGCCCGAGTTATTACTATTAACATCTAGGAACCTCGGGGTTACATTTAATTGGTTTTTAATGTCTCATCAAAAGATTATCATAGATCATGTATATAAGCACCAAGCGTCAGATCCAAACAATCTTGCCATAAGCAGGGGCTTTTACCAAGAATGTTAATATGCCAGACACCCATAACGTTTATAGTCATTTGCCGATTGCTGTCGGTCGTATATGGAAGGAGCCATCTACTTGCAGATTTGATGAATGGCGGCTATTTATCTAGAATTAATTGCTTCTTGGAGCAAAATCTAAGCTTTTTTAATGTGGTACACTAATTCCATCTTTCCAGCTTTAGGGTCATCGGAACATACCGCCATGCGACAAAGATAAGCACAAACCATGCGATCAATAGGCCTATGAAAATACCACCTGTCACATTGAGGTGAAATAGTGCAAATTCCAGACAGACAAAATTTTAAAAGTCTTTCCAGACAATAAAAAAGTGTCTGAGTAATTGCCAAATTTGTGTCGGATAATAGTTATGGGTTTTATCTATGTCTGAAATACTATGGCCCTGTTGTTGTCAGATTCTAATGGTGCCATTTATCGCTGGTATTTACGACGAGCAGTAGACTTAGACATAGTTCCCAATACTTTCCCCATTATATTCAATGAACTGAGTAGAGTCTTTGAAATAGAACATTTTAGCAAATGCTCTTCGTTGTGCAGATTGTTTAACCTTAATGCGCTCCATTTTAACCCTTTAGCGGTGATTCCTTGACCACGTAAATGAACTTCGTAATCTTTATATTCTGACATGAGATTTTTATATAGTAATGAAGTCCGTAAGCGTATGTTTACAGCTTTAGTACGGTTTTCTCATAGAACAAACCCATTTACATTAGGCGAAAGATTAAACGAAATTAAAATGAACCTGAACCTAGGCCCTGCAATAAAATCAAATAGCTCTTCAAAAAGCTCGCAGCATCTGTTATCCTCCCCTTCAACTCAATCCCTTTAATCAGCTAAGGCAATTGATCAAAACGGCAAGAAAGATTCGAAGTTTACTTTGGTAAGCCATTAAATTAATCAAAATGAAAGTCTAAAATAAAGGTACCAGCAATAGCTTAAATGGTTTATAATTTGATTCCACTTTTTTATGCATACTAATAACAGTGAGCTATCCAGAGATTGGTAAGTAGTTCAAATAGCATTAACAATAAGGAAGTTATCTGCGTCTAATCTTAAGAAACGGCTAGAAAATCCAAGCTATTTCAAATCTCAAGGACGTCTATAATAACGAAAGAAAATGCATGGATAAACGTTATTTGTGGCTAGGATATCTTGCAAAAAACTCTTGATTATTGCCGAATTGGAGGCTCACTTAATTGGTTGGCACCATCAAGAGCTCTAGTATTGCAACGCCTTAAATGACTGATTTTGACTCCAATATTATATTGAAGTTGAATCAAAGATAAAGAGTCATATATTTGTAATGAGTATTAAGTAGTATTAAGTCTACTTCCAATATGGATTTTGTCACCAAAGTAGAGATTACCTGTTTGTTCCTGATTGTTGCTTCCAAATGTCATTGTTCAAGTGAATAGCCATTGACATACAAAAAAAAATCTCAACAAAGAAAAGTACTCAAGTGACTTTTATATGAGATTTCTATCGATATATATCTCTTTTGTCAACTGTTAATGACAAGTGGGGCTCTTTGCTCACGTTAAACAGTAAATGGTAACGCAGTGCAACTTCGCCTGTGAACTTCAACGGAGCAAAATAGCTGAAAATGCTAGAAGGGTAGAAATACTTTACTGAAGGTTAAATGACCATAAAGCCATTTTCACTTCCATTGACCCTTAACAGCGAGTGACACCTAGTTTGAATTATAGTTGTGATTTTAGAGGTAGACGCATGTCAATAGGTTTAGGTATGTTATTAGGCCTAATGCCATAAGAATCTGATTATTTACAGGGCCACAATGTTGGATAGCACCAGTTGACCGAGCAACTCCAACTAGTACATATAATTCATGTTATAAATCATTTTTAATAGTCTTCAACGGTATCTAATCAGAGGCTAAAGGTATGTACTGTTCAAAAAAAAGAGAGCTACGCTGCGATTCGGAATGCTACTAGGGTCATATATTTTTTAAAGGTACGCATATTGCAATACGGATCTACTTGCAGTATAACTTAAGAATGCCTCGGGGCATAGGGATCTTAACAGGAAGGTAGTTGAAGGCATGGTTAACTGATTGCAAATAGTACCGCATCAATGGTTTTGTCTGATTCCTATTACTAGTGGGAGGGTTTGGTGCCAGGCAAAAAGTGGAAAAATAGATTTGAAATTACAGTTGGCTTGAGCGCTTATCTACGGCTGGATTTTAATGGCCAATAACTTCTACTTTTGGAACCAATACCAGTATTGGAAGTATCCGGGTGGCAAAAGGAAAGATATTTGCGGTGAAACGATTTAATCAAAGAGGGCTTTAAAAATATTGATATCGCAAATAACTAATGCACAGCTTTAAGCATTTGAAACAACTAGCGGTTATTGTGACGTTAGAAACCAATGCAACCAACTAGTAACTTTCCGATAATAAAACTTCACCAAAAATATATGTGTGAAACGAAAGCAAATTATTTTTTATTTCCGGCCTATGAAATGCCATGTTGATATGATTGTATGCAAGTCCAATTTTTGGTGTGTAAGATTATTTTTTAAATCTTGAACATTCCGTGCCAGTGTCACTTCAATAGTAAAGAAATCGGAAGTATTTGGATAAAAATGGAACCTTTGTCATCACATCAAGAATCTACTGCACTACCTGCACATCGCCAACGATGATGATCTGCTCATACGCCACTAAATTTAAGCTCCGCAAGGACGGTTGAAATCAAATGTCTGCTTCGACAATTTCATTTGCAAGATTGAATCTCCCGTTTGTTTTTTTTGTCAGGATTTTACTTCGCCATACATTTAAGCCGCTACAAATTGTATTTAACCTCCTAAACTCAAGTGCTTATAGCGACAATTGATGAAGGTAATGTTCTACTTTGGTTCAAGCCCTTAAACTGCTTCGTTGTTTGGCTGAGAAATTGCCGATGGTACGTGATGGTTTAAATTAAGTACTATCCGAAACGGCAAGAATTACAGGCATCTTTCAGATTATTGAATCTGCACGAGCGGCTCAACGTACGGTGACCGCATAGTAGTTACCATAGCACCAAGTACGCTTGGGTTATTTGTGCCTGTTTTACTCTATTTATCTATTCGGTATGAGGGGGACTGTTTCATCGTATCATACAACTATTTGGGTGCGATGGCCGTAAGCTACAATAACTGGTTTTATATGGCGAATTTGAAAGATGCTCCTCTCGCTGCTAAGGTCTTGAAATTTTAAAATTCCATTAGAAACTACTTTCAACTTACACCGAAAGTTTCAGGAATTTGGTGGACATTCTCTTGTCTTACAATAACCTTAGTTCTTCGTAATTAATGCAACTAAATATTAGGTGACTTGAGTAACTTTCTTTAATTAATTACAAGTAGTTGGGGTACTTTCTCACCAGTTCCCATCTTTGGCACTCTGGCCCATTGTTTGGGTACTAGGCATCACTTAGAATCAAAGTTTCGCGCCTTTATTCTTAGATCTTTCCCAACTTCAGTTGAAACTTCTTACTAAATTTCGCTGGAGCTTCAACAGTCATTCCTCATCAACTCACATTCAGTTATTCTCTATAACACCCATAGACAAGACATATCCTTCACTTATAACTCATTTCAAAATACACGGACGGACCTATTGTTATCATTTGGATCGAATTGTTCCCTTAGATCCAATGTTACAACAAGGAGACAATACTCTCTGTCGCTACCATAAGATTTAGCCGAACTAAATCCTGCAGTACGTTTTACCCCAAACACGAGTACCCCGCGTCCCCGAGGATCAAACTTTGTTCGAGTCGGTCCGAAGCCATTCAATGCCGAACCCCACATAATAGTTAATTACAAATGTAAGATCTGGAAGTTTATCTTTAAGCATATAATGGCACTAAATTTCTTTTCATGCTATCCTTAACTGAGAAACAGCATCAAAAAATGCCATTACCTTCAGAAACCAACACTGTGATATTACAGAATCCGCCCCTCAAAGAAGTAAAGCTTGAGTTCGGCCAAGCTGATTCAACTTTTAAATTGATTACATCCAAATTGGATGCTTCTATTATCAAGGAAGGAGAATTGGTTGTAAGGGTGTTATATCTTTCAAATGACCCAACTCAAAGAGGTTGGATTCAAAAGGGCTTGAACCCCAAGCGAATGTATGTCAAACCAGTTTTGCAAGGAGACCCAATGAAGTCCATGGGTATTGGAGAAGTGGTTTATTCCAAATCATCCAAATTTCAAGAAGGAGACATTCTCAATGGGTCATTGTATTGGGCAGATTATGCAATTATCGATGAGTCTGCTGTAATAAATAAAATCAACCCTCGTAAAGGGCTTCCATTGGAGCTTTATTTGGGACCTTTAGGAGGAACAGGCTTAACAGCTTATTTCGGATTGAAAGATATTGGAAAAATCAAGGAAGGGCAAACAGTTGTCATTTCTGCTGCTTCTGGTGCAACTGGTTGTATGGCAGTTCAATTGGCCAAACATGTGTTTAAGGCAGGCAAAGTTATTGGAATCACTGGTTCAAAAGCTAATGGAGATTGGGTCAAGTCCTTAGGGGCAGACATAGTTGTCAATTATAAAGATACTGATTTCCGAAAGCAATTGGCAAAAGCCATTGGTCCTGATTTTGCGGATATATACTTTGATGGTGTTGGTGGTGATATCTTATCGTTTATGCTTACACAAATGAAACCATTTGGTCGTGTTGTAGCATGTGGAGCCATTGCTGGATATAATGATTTCACTAAGCAGTTTGTCAAGACTTGGTCTGAAATCATTACCAACAGACTTACAGTTCAAGGTTTCATTGTTCTTGATTATGTAGACAGATTTGGAGAGGGTACTGATGTACTTGCTAATGCCATAGCTGAAGGTAAAGTTAAGATCGATTCCGGTGTTGATTTACGAGACATTTCCAAATCCTCTACTAGGTTCCAAGATATCCCTCAGGTATGGAATACATTGTTTACCGGTAAAGGTGCTGGGAAGTTAGTTACTAAGTTATAAATATATAAATTTGTATCGTCGTGCTTTAATATTTCGCGACGTCGACTTCCTAATTAAGTATGTTAATTCTCAAGTGCCAGCAAAATAGAATTTCATTGATTGTACATACTAAAGGGTTACTTTCATTTAAAAAACAATTACCACTATTTAACTGCAAGTAATGTCGTTTGATCCATATATAGTACCAATATCCGAGGTCAATTTCCAAGAATTTTCAAATACAAAAGATATAGATGATTTTCTAGTGAGTAACTACCGGTATTTATCACTTGATTCGTTAATCAAAGATCTTTCCAAACTCTCAGATGAATTGAACAAGAATTTAGTATCAATAATCAATAAAGAGTACGAGAACTTTATAAAGTTGGGGAATTCCATCAATATTGGTTTAAACTACATCAATGAAGTCAACCATAGTTTAACCAAGTTCAAGGCTTCCACAGAAAGAAATTATGCTCATTTAATTGAGACTCGAAACGCCTTTAATGAAATGCTCTATCAGAAGGACCAATTAATGCTTATTCGGTTCAAGTTAAAGCTTGTTCAACTTATATTCAATCAGTTTACAAGTTTCCAGTTATTGCTAAGTTGCGAGAGTTCAGAAATAGAGAAACTCCGAAAGCTTACCATGGTTTACATCTTAATTAATCAACTCTATAGAATGATTAAAGATAACTTACTTCTGGGTGAAGACTCTGAGATTATGAAGAAGATCAACTCTTCCTTTTTTTCCACCAAGAATGAATTTTGCACTTATGTTGACGAGCTCTTGGTACAGAATGTCAAACAGATTGATCCTCTGGCTGCAGAAGAAGCCAATAGTGACTTGATATTGAGTCTACTCACGATCTATGACATAGTTGAGCGGAATGAAGACGTTATATCTATTCTTCGGGGAAGTTAATAAACGAACAAGTAACTTCAATAGTCATTGCCTGAATTTAATCTTCATAGTAAGCTAATACATGGGAAGTCACTATATCAAATATCACCAATATACAGCAGAATGGCCTTATTGAGTCAAATCAATAACCAATAAGAAGGCGTAAGTTAGTTTTAGTTTTAGATAGTTCATAAGTGTAGATCTAGTGAATATTGCTGGTGCTGGATTATACGCCGGCCTGCGTAAATCTCTGCACCAACCATATGACTCCAATAAAATCAATAGCGAATTTGATTGGGAAAAATTTTCGATATATGAAGGTAATACCAATTACACTCTAGAGAGACATAAAGTTAATTCTTCAGACCCAATTACCTTTATATCAGTAGCCAGATACATATCCAAGATGGCTCCATTGGACAACGTTGATATCTCAAGATTTGAATGGGAAAATGTGGACAAGAATCTGTTACCATCTAACATTCCTGAAGTGGACGAAGTTGGTGCAACCTCCGCACCATTATTGAGTGCTTCCTACTTCATTGGGGCCAAATGTAAACCTTACAATGATGACTTCATGATGTGTAAAAGTGAAAACAATGGTGGTACATTAGATTGTTTGAAGGAAGGTAGAAGAGTCACCAGATGTGCCGTTAACGTGTTACAAGATTTGAACAAGTACTGTTTTGATGAATTCAAGTTACATTATGAATGTTTAGAACAAAATAATCACAGATTAGGACACTGCAGGTATTCTGAAGAAGTGTTTAACAAATGTGTTTTTGCTAACTTGAAGTTGGAAAAGAAGATTCCTGGTGTGGCCGAACAAATCCAGTTGAACAAGAGTCCAATTTTCCAAGGAGGATCGAATGATAAGAAAATCACAGAAGCATTCTTGTTGAAAAAGGAGGAGTCCAAGGAAGCATAAAGATATTTAATAGATAATATCAAAGAGCACTCAATGAATAATGGCCTTCAAGAGAAATAAGGTCGTCATCTTTATCATTAAACATTGATCCACAAATCAGGATCGTCATAGTGAAAAAAAATACCAGAACGGGTTAATCTAAAGAGTTATCACCTCCTATCACAACATTACCACCTGTTCCTATCATCACATCACATATCATATCATATCATGTCACATTGTACATTTATAATTCAATCCTTCATCAGATTTTAGCTTGTGCTATCTTGGGTCGCTTTATAATTTCACTTCTGTTAACGAACCTTTCGTTTCTTTCATATTTATTCATAGCTTACAATTGACAGTACCATAGAATAATTGTAGACGTTCAACAGTCTAATGTGAAATCTAGTAAATTAAATTCAATCGGTACTTAAGGTATATACAAAGTCTATGATTAACTTACTTCATACGTTTACACAATTGAACTCCTATAAGCTACCCTTGCGACATTTGGAGTGTAATGCAGTTAAACCGTTGTTCATTCGCTTCAACCAACTAAAACCACCAGTTTTGTGTAACATTTACGTCTTAAAATTTTGCTCCACTGCAAAACATAACTAACAATTAATCATCACCATCCATCCATCCATCCCCCAGGTATAAGCGAATTATAAATGTTTGGAACAGCTGGCCAATCAACTGGCGGAATGTTTGGTAACACAGGATCCTCTGGGTTTGGTAATAACAATGCACCAGGTGCTTCTACAGGGAGCAATACAGGTTTTTCATTTGGATCAAATCAAAACACGAACAGTGGAGGATTGTTTGGGAAGCAGCCTGCCAATGCTGCCACCGGCGGAGCAGCACCAGCGACAGGTGGTTTATTTGGAGGCTCTACCGCCACAAATGGGCAAGCCTCTGGAAATCTCTTTGGCTCAACAGGTAACACTTTGGGAGCCGCAGGTGCCAATGCTAGTGGTGCTTTAGGTGGAGCCTTTGGGACTACTTCAACAACTGGTGGTAATACCGGAGGACTTTTTGGAGCTAACAATGCTTCTAAGCCTGCTACCAGTCTGGGATTATTTGGTGGTGGTGGTTCTACCGCCGCCACTGCTCCTGGTGCTGGTGGTGGCCTCTTTGGAAATGCGTCAAACACTACTGCTTCCACTGGAGGTAGTTTATTTGGAAATAAGTCCAATGTTGCAGGATCTAATACAACCACGGGAGGTGGATTGTTTGGAGCTACAACTGTACCAGCGGGAGGCAATTCTGGGGGGTTGTTTGGGAATGCCAGCAACTCTGGTGCTACATCAACAACTGGTGGCTTATTCGGTAACACCAATTCTAATACTTCTGCAACTTCAAGTCTTTTTGGAGCTAAAGCAGCTACAACGGGTTCAAGTCTTTTTGGTGGAAACCAAGCAACAACAACTGGTGGATTATTTGGCGGACAACAACAACAACAACAACAACAACAACAACAGCTACAACAATCACAACAACAACAACAGCAATTACAACAACCACAACAGCAACCATCTTTTGGTTGGAATAAACCGCAGGCGACTACTTCGTTGAATTCTTCATTGTTCAACCAATCTACCACCAGCCAAGACACAAACTCTCTCGCATTACCTTCAACCTCCAACAGTTTGACGATGGCGCCTAAAAATGGCTATGCGCCATCTATCAATGATCAATTAACAAAGATTATTGAGGATTGGGATCCAGCCTCACCAAAATGTGTTTTCAAGAGCCATTTGTATAATAAGATGGGTGAAAACGAGATGCAGCTATTGATGAATCAACCACGTCCACAAAATGAGACGGCTGAAGATTGGGATTCTGCCATGAGAAGTAGACCCAGTAATTTGCATTATCCAGTTAAAATCACGTCATTTTCCGAAGTTGCAACTAGGGTTCAAGTTCAAATTCAACATGTTGCTAAGTCCAGAAGTATACTAACTGATATAAACGAGAAATTACAAGCTTTATCTGCAAAACATGAACTAGATAATACTACTAGGATTTTAAAAGCTAAGGCACATCATACTAGATTATCAAGGAGGTTGCTAAGACTTGCAACGGTGTTGGCTATAGTAAAGTTGAAGGGTTATCCATTATTGCCTGAAGAGGAAGAAACTTCTCGACAGTTCGAAATGTTAAATTCTAAGCTTAGTGATCCCAACTCTCCTTTGAGTAAGTTCACAGATCTATTTGCAAGAGTCATGCTTTTAAAAGAACGTGCAGAGGAATTTAATCATCAGTTCAATGACGCATTGATGGGAATGAATGAAGAACCCCAAAATGGTTCGAAAGCTGATGAAACCTCCAAGGACGAGGATGACCAAACAAATGCATTACTTAACAAATTAGCACGGATATTGATGAAGCAACAAATGGGTTTGAATTATGTCAACGAAGTGTTGGGGCATGACCAAGAAGCTCTTGGAAAATTAATTCAAAAATGAGTATACATCAAAGAGGAAGCGTCGTTTAAGTTTAGATAGAATACGATACGATGCTGCGTAGCCATTAACTAATAAATAAACATTCTTTACACCGTACGCCTTCAACTGTAGAAACCTGTAGGGAGCTTTCTTGTGGGGTTGAATGATTCAGTAAGAGGTCGCCCAATATCTTCAGCCTTTACCTTCCTGAGTGGAGTAAAGTTAAACTTGTGGAATTTTGTCATATTGTATCGTATGATTCTGCGGAACGCTTGCACATCCTTAAGGGTTATTGTATCGTTGGTTATGGAGCAAAAGGGAAATAACAGAGTACTCGCAGAAAGTTCAAACTTGCCGATAAGATCAGCTCGATTTGATTGTGGGATTTTATAGGTGAAGGGGATCTCAATATCACCACTGTTAAAGCCTTCAAACTCTGAAACATATCCACATCTAGGTAATGCTATTATTCGGTTTAGCCTATCAATGAGATGTTGTTCTCGTTGTTTGGCGGTAGAAGTAACCGCGGAGGATTCGGTTAGCTGTTCACTTAGTTCTGTAGCTGGATCCAAAACGCTAGTGTCGCTTCCGATGTTGTATGTTAGAAGGATATCATGGCCATAAAGGCCTGAGAAGTTGGTGGTGTTGTGCACTTGGAACAGTTCTAACGTCCCTAGCGTTCGGAACGAATCGTGGAGATGTCGCATCTCGTTATGTGAGGTTGGAACTGGAGACACATGAACGTTTACTTGTCGTAAATGTCCTATAAGGTTGTGGAACCGTTTATTAACGTTGCCTAATATCATTGGTCGGTTGTGGAACGAGTTAAGTGCGCTGTAGACGAGTTAAGTTGATTGCAGACGATTTGCCTGACCGTCGAACGAGATGAGGTCACAGTGGACTGCGAAAGTTAAACTTGGAGTAAAATAACTCGCCTGGTAACCCAACCTTCACGCTGCAGCTTCACTTTATATACATACTCTTTCATGGACGCTGTGGCGATACTTGTTGCCACTGTTGGCGAATGTCTCAATCGACCGGCACAACCAGAAATCGTAAAATCGCTACTCAAATTGTATAGCGATAACGAATCAATGCTGGCGTTCTCAAAGTGTTTGGCGACCATTGGTATAAGAAGCGAGCAACAAGTTCAGAAGATCCATTCATTGATAAAAGATAACTATAATGAGTTGGAATCATACACTAATAAACCAAAGAAGACTCTGAGAATCAAATTGGACTTGTTTGAAGAGGAACCAGAATTACTACCAGTAGCGGCTTCTGATGCCAACGGCAAAGCTCCTTCGAAAGTAAAGAAACTGAAGTTCAAGAAGATCTCTAAAACAGATGCTCAAAGACTTCGTACAACCTTAGAAGTGGATTCCAGATCCGAGAAGAGTCCTGGGCAACAGCAACCTAAGATCTTGCCAGTGTCACAAGGTGAGACACGAGCTGAAACTAACCAGAAGAAAGGTCTATCTTTACTGCCACTTGCAGAGCATGAGCAGGGTGCTGGAACTGAAGCACTAGAAAAAGATGACTTTAAGTTCTTGTTGGACAACGACAATAACGTGGAGAACGACAGAGAATGGTACATGGATGATTTGAAAGAGGAACACGAAACCATGGAAACCAAAATAGAAGAAGAACGTAGATCGAAAGCAAAGGGGGCGGTTGGTGATAACAGAACTGGTGGCTCGTATAACGAGAAAGGTGAATATGTTGACTATGATCATGACCCTCAATATGATGATTCTTCAAGATTACAGATTAGGAGCCATTTCATGATCCCTCCTTTCTTGGACGCCCATTCGGAGTCCCTAATGTTGTTAAATAAAGACAATACTCAAAATGGAGTGGTTCTAACAAAATTGGGGCCTTCAATCTCACCTATTAAAGATCCACTATCCGAACTAGCAGTTCTGGCGAGCAAAGGTAGTTTTGTATTGAGGGAGGCAAGATCAAAGAAGGAAAAGGCAAAACAAGCAAAAGATAAGTCTTCATTGTTAGGAACGGCAATGGGTAAAGCTTTAGGTCTAAAGGACGGGGAGAATGATGAAGCCCACCATTCTCGAGCCGTGATTGCTTCCAGTGATTATGATGAAAAGTACGATAGAGCCGTGATCGACAAGCAGAGGAAATCGCTTCCAGCATACCGAGTACGATCAGAGGTTATCCGGATTATTTCAGAGAACCAAGTGACCATCATCATTGGTGAAACTGGTTCTGGTAAGACGACTCAATTAACTCAATTTTTGTATGAGGAAGGTTTTGCCAGCAATATTGCAAAGGGGAACAGCAGGAAACTTATTGGATGCACTCAACCAAGAAGAGTGGCCGCGATGTCAGTAGCCAAAAGAGTTAGCGAAGAAGTTGGATGCAAACTTGGCGAAGAAGTTGGTTATGCCATTAGATTCGAAGATATGACTAGCCATGATAAGACGGCGATAAAGTATATGACAGAAGGTGTTCTTCTACGTGAATTATTGGTGGATCCATATCTCGAGCAATATTCATGTGTGATAATGGATGAAGCTCATGAGAGACTGTTGAATACAGATATTTTACTTGGTCTTTTAAAGCAATTGGTTTCTAAGAGGAACGACTTGAAGCTTGTAATAACCAGTGCAACCATGAATGCTGGAAAGTTTGCCCTGTTTTTTGGAGATGCTCCTTGCTTTACCATTCCCGGTAGAACTTTCCCAGTGGACATTTATTTCAGTCATAGCAGCTCTCTGGATTATGTTGAAAGTGCTGTCAAGCAAGTACTAACGATTCATCTTTCGAATAGTGCAAATGGGAACGATGGTGATATACTTGTGTTTATGACAGGGCAAGAAGACATTGAAATGGTATGTCAATTGATAGAAGAGAAACTTAATCTTCTTGAGGGCCCACCTCCCTTGGATGTGCTTCCAATTTACTCCACAATGCCTCTGGATTTACAAAGAAGAATTTTTAATAAAACTGACAAAGAGAGAAGGAAATGTGTCGTTGCAACTAATATTGCTGAGACTTCGTTAACAGTTGATGGGATCAAGTACGTCATCGATTCTGGTTTAACTAAGATGAAAGTATACAACCCTAAGTTAGGAATGGATGCATTGCAAGTTGTTCCCATTTCCATAGCGAATGCTGACCAAAGAAGCGGGAGAGCAGGTAGAACTGGGCCAGGTGTTGCTTACAGGTTGTATACTGAACGCCAGTGTACTCCAGAGCAAATGTATTCTCAGCCTATACCTGAAATCCAAAGAACAAACTTGAGCAATGCAATGCTTTTATTGAAACAAATGGATGTTAATGATGTCAATCATTTCCCCTTTTTGGACCCTCCCCCTTCAGATCTCTTAAACTTCTCTCTTTATGATTTGTGGTCTTGGGGAGCTCTAACAAATGTTGGTGAACTTTCGGATCTAGGACACAAAATGACTAGACTACCCATGGATCCTGCCCTTTCAAAACTAATCTTACTTTCATGTGAAGATGAATTCCACTGTTCTGTTGATGTGGTGAAGATTGTTAGTCTTTTATCAGTTCCAGGAATTTACTATCGACCAAAGGAACGTTTACGAGAAGTTGATATGGTACTAGAAAAGTTTATTGTTAGTGAAAGTGACCATTTGACCTTATTGAACATTTACAACCAGTTCATTGCTCAGTTGAAAAAAGATGGACGAAGAGTGAGTCAATGGTGCTCAAAGAACTTCTTGCAAGTTAAGTCATTGATGAGAGCACGAGATATTGAAGCGCAGATTCATTTGATTTTGAAACGATACAAGCATCCCTTTCTCCACGCTAGGAATGACGACGATATACGGAAATGCATCTGTGCATCCTTTTATCATCAACTGGCCAAACTTTCAAAGACAAATATGTTTGGTGAGTCAGAATTTGTCAATTTGCGTCACAAGTATATGAAGATGTACTTGCATCCCACAAGTGGGTTAAATAAGAGCTCTTTGATGACGAACTATGTGGTTTACCATGAGTTAATATTGACAAGCAAGGAATATATGAACTGCGTCACATGTGTTGAGCCTACATGGTTACTTGAATATGGACCTATGTTCTATGAATGTGAGAATCATTCATCAAGTCATGCTGTTTTTGTCAAACAATTGGAAACAGACCGTCAGCAGTACGAGGAAAAGAAGTCATTAAGTTACAGTATTACAAGGACAAAATCATCTAACGAAGCAAGGCCTCAATCTAGAAATACTTCAAAATTCAAAAAGAGACGAGCATTTTGATTACAGGGGACGATGAAATTAGATTAATAAATAATATGAGGACACTCTATTTCAAGACAACGTTGTCGATAAGTCTCGCCTGGCCGCTGCCATCTGCTCTAGGAACTTTAACTGCTGTGGACATGATAGCACCTTCACCGGGAGTGACTATGTCTAGTTTATCCAAAGTCTCTGGATGATTGAGTGAAAGGTACTCCAATTCAAACCTAGACTTTTCTTCTTGGTTGTAAATGCTTCTCACCTTGTCTAGTATATCTGTGCTCTTTGTGGGGCCATTCTGGGAGTAATAAAAGATTTCACCAGCGTTTAAGCCTCTATAGATGGCTGCGCTGTGTTGCTTTGATTCTGGTGATAAGTATTGATTTCGAGAAGACATAGCCAACCCGCTTTCCTCTCTTGTTGTGGGTAAAACTCTGACCTCTGTGTCAATTAGAAGGTCCTTAACCATATTTTTGATGACGACACATTGTTGGGCATCCTTCTGGCCAAAGTATATTTTATCGGGAGTAACTATATTCAACAATTTGGACACGACGGTGGCTACACCTCTAAAGAATTGAGGTCTGGTTACGCCTTCCAACTGCTCTGAGCAACCAAGCACCAGTACAAAGGCTCCCCTTTGGTTCCCAACATCTAAGGTGATTCCACTAGGATACATTTCGCTCACAGTGGGTACGAACACGGCATCGACAGGTTTGTTGGGGAATCGAGCGGCCAATAACTCCATATCTTTCAGCAAAGTTTTAGGATAGCTTTGTAAGTCCTCGTGGGGAGCAAACTGTGATGGATTAACAAAGATTGAAACAACCGTATGGTCATTCTCCATGATAGATTGCTTCACTAATGAACAATGACCCTCGTGCAAGGCACCCATGGTGGGCACAAACCCTACGGTTTCACTGCGCAAAAGACGTTCCCGGCGCCACTGTCTCACCTGTTGGATTGTTCTGAACACTTTAGTGGAAGTCGTCATCGTGGCACTGGAAAGAAACATAGCTGATCCATTTGCGATGCGTGCGCGATGGATTTTTCACTGCACCCCACAATTCGGTTCGGTGCGAACACCAACATTTAGTGGGCATCACTTGACAAGTTCAAGACACCGACCTATAATAAATATGCTATGAATAGCTGTGGTATCAACTGATGGTTTACCCAGTGAAATTGAGTGTCTTAGTGTTTCTTATTTTGTTGTGTTTCGTCGTATAAAAGAAGGAAGTGGGTATTGTTCCAACTCTGTCATATAAACGGACAAAAGATTACGAGGTCACCACGCATTATCCTGTTTCCATATGATATTCTGAGCAGGATGAACAATAAGAGCTTATTCTCCTTCCTCTAGTAACTTTAGCTTCTCAGGGGAGGTACTCTTACGAATGAAACTGTGCTTCGTATGTCGTTCCAGAGCCTGGTATGTGTGCACGACCTTGTTAATAGAATTCAACTACACGACATTTTGCACCCATTCACCTTGACGTTGATCTTATTGTATTAGACTAAATCTTTACGTAGCAGTAGTATCAATGTGCAAGAATAATGTCCGTATTTTGAAATAAACCTCATACCAGGTTTTTGGTACTTTCTTGTGTAACACTCAGTTGTTTCACAACAGTGGGGTCCTGCTTACTACTTAAATACTCAAGTGGCTCCTAATCTCAATTGATTGAGTATCTGGAGTATCACATGGATGTACTAGGGCAGAATAGCATACTGTAAACGCATTGCAATTGCATACAATCACTTCGAAAGAATACGAGACTTTTAATATGAATAACGACAATCTCGAGTAAAATATTAAGGTCCTTATTATGTTGGAGTCTACCCAATAGTGAATTCGATCGATTAACCACAAGTTAACTTCCCGGGTATACTCCTTTCTATTATCCTTTCATTTAGATCTAACTCAATATATCATTGCTTTACTCCTAGCAACAGCTGGAGAAGCAATTAAGGGCACAATCTTTCCTTGTCCCAACACCGCACTGGAGCTCTCTATCCGAAATCCGGGGTAAACTACCGACTCTGACACAAAGCTGATTTAACCGAGGGACGATTAACCTTCATTTGCACAACTTGAATTCTATGGTCTTCATATTTAAACTTACTTTATACTGCTATCTTGTTTCTCTCCTCAAATTATAAGCCCTTAAACGTGATTTTAAATGTCGCTCTACACAACCGAAAAGAAGATCTGCGAGGCAGCATTCCCCAGACACAAAGGGTCTACCGTCTCAACTTCACTGAGATTGAACGTAGTGTACCATAAGTATAAGACTACAACTGTACTCGCCGAAAACGACATTAAGATTAACCTTGTGTTCGTTCACGGAACAGGAATGAACAAAGCTGTATGGAAGTATCACATTAACAAGTTGTTTCAATTGGCAAAATCCAAGGGCTGGCCTTTGGATTTGGTCATTAGTATTGACGCTATCCAACTGGGAGACTCTGCAATTTTGAACAAGGGAAAGTTAGGTTGGTTATATCATTGGGCAGATGGTGCTAAAGATATCAATAGCGTGATCCGTCATGAGCAAGGAACAACAGGTGACTATATCCAAGACGATTACCATAAGAATGTCGCAATAGGTCATTCAATCGGTGGTCATCAAGTGCTCGTGGCTTCATTCTATGAACCAGAATTGTATGCTGCAGTTGTTCCTATTGAAGCAGTGGTTTATTCAAATCCTGCTTATACACAAAAATTTATCAAAGTGTTTGGTAAGTTAAGTGGATTGATTTTAGACACTTTTGATCTGATTGGTGATGTCAATATGTATTTCAAAGAACTTTCCTTTTATCGTAATACCAACCCAGAAATCCTAGATGACTTCCTTAAAGAGGAGATCTACGTTGTTGAGGAGGGAGAAGCAGAGTCCCTGGAAATCAAGTATAAAACCAAATGCTCCAGAGAGAATCAAATGGTTTCTTATATTTCATCTGCCATTTCATTAACCCATGCAATGGCACTTCTTCCTCTTCTCAAGAACAGAGTTTATCATATAGTTGGTACAGAGGCAACTTGGAACCCTCCTGAATCAGTGTCATGGATCAGAGACAATATCGACTCCAAGTTAATTACAGCTATTGATTTGCCAGGTGAACATTTGCTCAATATTGAGAATCCAGATCAAATGGTCGACACAATTGGCGGTATCATCGACAAAGAGTCAGAGCATTACAAGAGAGCCTTGGAGACATCACCATTCTCAAGAGGTAAAGACACCGAAAAGTCCGTGGAACAAAACTTGAACAATCTTTTAACAGGTGATGTTTTAAACGTAGACTACTTTGAGGTTTCTTTAGGACCAGAAACTAAAAAGTCCAAGTTGTGAAATGAATTTAGTATATGAATAGCTTTTTAAACAATAATATCTTAACCAAGTGGAACTTGTAGTCAACTGGGGTATTGATCACGTGACAACGAAGGAAACGGAGATAATTTGAAATCACGTGACTTGATTTTTCTACCCCATAAATACCCGTGAAGCTCGGTTCGGCCAAAATGTATATATGCCGATCCTAGTGCCAAATCTCAAGCACCATATGACTGAAGTATCCTCCTATTTAAATTCACTTACTTTTAACAGAGAGCGGATACAATGTCAGAATTATATACAACCGAAATTCTCTACGCCGATGCCTGTGGTAATCGTGCGAAGGGATCAACCATTCACCCAAAGCAGCCATTAAAGATAGCCTATAGAAAGTTCACACCTACGGCGACCAAAAAATCCAGTAAACGGCTTGTGAATTTATTCTTCGTTCATGGAAATGGGATGAACAAAGGAATATGGACAGTCCACATTCGAGAACTCTTCCAACGGTTCAATGGTAGCACGGATTCCAACACTACAATAAATACAGCTGTTGCAATGGATGTGTTTAACCAAGGTGATTCTGCCGTGGCTAATATTGGGAAAGCTGGCTACAACCATGACTGGAAAGATTCTGCTAGAGATGTCATATCCATTATGGAGAATGAAGAACGTGAGTCGTTTGTTTCTACTCCTAATGTTGTTAATATATTGGCAGGCCATTCTATGGGTGGACATATTGTTCTTGTGGCTGCTAGTTATGCTCCACATATAGTAGGTGCGACTATCCCCATAAACCCAGTAGTGAATATACCAGAACAAGGCCATTACACCTTCACCAATTGGTTCAAAGCAGGTTATTTGAGAGACACATTTTCAGACCACCAGGATTATCGTGGGTTTATTAATGGTAAGTCCTTTTTCCAAACCTTTGATCCTGTCGTATTGAAAGAAATGCTAGGCGATGATGAACAAGTGTGTGAAGATGGCCAGATAAGGTTGAAGTCCAACACCATCTCACAACTAGTCAACTACAACTCAATGAGGGATAACTTAGACGAAAGTGATGAGTGCTATGCTGAGATACGCACGCCTGTTGTATATGTGACCTCCGAACTAGACTTTAATCATTATAGTTCGGAGTTTATGCGGAATTTGATAACCAAGTCTCGGTTCGAGCACATCCATCTACCATTTGGAAGACATGTGGTTCATGCTGAAAGCCCTTATGCCATAGTTGACATAATCCAGAACACTATAGGTTCTCTTGTGAGACAGAACTCGTCACCAAGCCCCATAAAAATATAGTGTAATATAAATGTTTATGCTTTTCGGACGATGGCTACACCAAATTCGGTATGTTACTTTTAACGGAGGTCATCGCACGTGTATGCAGGATTATTAAACATGTATATGAAAAAAAGTACTTTCTAAACCTTTTACATGTAGTAACTTTGCATTGATATTCACATTGTAAGGATAATGGTTACGAGAACTCAGATATTAGCTCTTATAGTAGACTACTTGAGTCGGGATGAAGACTTGAGCAAGGCCGCCAGAGTTTTAAAGAAGGAGTTGGACAAACAGAATATTGAAATTCCTGATGTCACTGAAAAGTTGGAGACTATTTTAGAACAACTTATTCTGAATGGCAGTGTTTCTAACAGTTTCTCAGCAGCAGCATCTAGTTCTTCAGAAGATTCTGATGATGAAAGATCAGACTCAAGTTCAAGCTCAGACTCAAGTTCAAGCTCAGACTCAAGTTCAAGCTCAGACTCAAGTTCAAGCTCAGACTCAAGTTCAAGCTCAGACTCAAGTTCAAGCTCAGACTCAGACTCAAGTTCTGGCTCTGAAAGTGAACTGTCTGATGATGAAGATGAGGAGATGGAAGAAGCAAAGAAGGAAGAGAGCTCCAGCTCTGATTCCAGTTCGTCATCTGACTCTGACTCTGATTCCTCATCTGATTCTGACTCCAGCTCTGACTCTGATTCTTCATCTGATTCTGACTCCAGCTCTGATTCCAGTTCTTCCTCATCTAACTCTGATTCCAGCTCAGACTCCGGCTCTGATTCCAGCTCAGACTCCAGTTCCTCCTCATCAGAGTCTTCATCGGACTCTGAATCTGAAAACAAAAAGAGATCAGTTGAAGATGAAAAGACTAAATCTTCAAAGAAGCAAAAGCTCGACTCTTCTGTTACCGACTCTATGTCACCTACTCCCGAAATTCCCTCTAACTACATTGCTGCTGACGTTGATGAGGACTTGAAGCCTGGTCAAAGAAAGCATTTTTCTCGTATCGACAAGAGCAAGATCGGGTTCGAAGATAAAGTCTTGAAGGACAACACATATAAGGGAGCTGCTGGTACATGGGGTGAGATTGCCAATGACAGATTATCTAAAGTCAGAGGAAAGGATTTCACCAAGAATAAGAATAAGATGAAGAGAGGTGCGTACAAGGGTGGTTCAATTACTATGGCTTCAGGCTCATACAAGTTCACTGATTAGAATAGGATAAGTAGATGTAATATAGGATAAAATCGTAGCCATTAGAACTAGTTAGGTTATGTAATTTACATAGAGCGCCGCATATTATAGTCATCATAGCAAAAGGTTACCCAAAGACTGTATTTGTCATATCCTTAAGGACTTAGTATAAACATGGTAGTATGGGATTTACGCAGTTACCTTGAGGAAAACAATTACAGCAAGGAATATATAATAAGTCTATGTGATACATTATCTTGAGATTACTGGCCGATAGAGATGTCTACCAATAGGCAATACTGATGCATAATTAACCAATGGCATTATATATTAAGTCTTGTTTGCCTATCACTCGAAGTGTGGCTCTCAAAATGTATCTAAATTGGTATACTATAAACAAATAGCTTCCATCCAGGTCTTGAAGGGTAAAGATACATGTCTTAATTTCTTTGTAACCGTGATCTATTTAGCCCAACAGAGCAAGGTTGGCTTTCTCAGTGATTACGTTATCAACTATATATGCAGTTTCCTATGTTATTAAAGGGAAATGGAATGCTAAGTAATCGCACAATTTAAGTCCACTGTTTGCTTCGTAAGGGATGACTGGAAGAGTGGATTACAGGAAGTTAGCGGGCCACGATGACTCTGACGACGAGTTTAGATACGAGGATGATTTCCTGAAGGACGACGATCTTGACCGGGACCCTTCGTTTGGGACAAGACGCAAGCCTAAACGTAAAGCACCACCCAGTAGCACCGATGGCAACGCTTCTAAAAAGACAAAGGCCAAAGCAACAGTTGAAATCCTAAAGCAAAGACTTAGTGACGATGAATTTGCAGATGAAGACATGATCACATTGACTCCTCAGTTACCTGATGGGTATGTTCCCGACGTGGTGTCTCAGGCTTTTGGAGCTGCTGACTTTTCATACTTGAAATTGAAGCCTGATCATTTCTCTAGACCTATTTGGATTAGTCCCAAGGATGGGAGAATTATTCTTGAATCGTTTTCTCCCTTGGCAGAACAAGCACAGGATTTCTTGATTACCATTGCCGAGCCCATTTCCAGACCTTCACATATACATGAGTATAAGATTACTGTTTATTCGCTATATGCTGCAGTTTCTGTTGGTGTCCAAACAGAAGACATTATACTGGTGTTGAATCGGCTATCAAAAGTCCCCGTACATCAAGAGATCATCTCGTTCATCCGAGAAGCAACTGTTTCTTATGGTAAGGTTAAGTTGGTGTTGAAACACAACAGATATTTTGTTGAAAGTACTCAAGCTGATATCTTACAAATGCTTTTGAAGGACGAGGTCATTGGTCCCTTACGGACTCTGTCATCCGAAAACACTGTAGCCAGTAATGGTTTAATAAGCCTGGCAGCACCCACTGGAGAATTGGAAAATGGAGGTAAGGAACCTCAAAAATCAGAAGATATATTTGCTTCGATCATAGGGAAACGTTCAGAAGAAGACGAAGAAGACGATTTGGATGCAGTGCATTCCTTTGAAATAGCCAATGAATCTGTGGAAGCAGTAAAGAAGAGATGTCATGAAATTGACTACCCAGTTTTGGAAGAATATGATTTCCGTAACGATGAAAGAAACCCCATCCTAGATATTGACCTTAAACCATCTACTCAGATTAGACCTTATCAGGAGAAATCACTTTCCAAAATGTTTGGTAATGGGAGAGCTCGTTCAGGTATCATTGTTTTACCCTGTGGTGCTGGTAAAACATTAGTAGGTATTACGGCTGCTTGTACGATCAAGAAATCTGTTATTGTATTGTGTACTTCATCTGTTTCTGTGATGCAATGGAGACAACAATTCTTACAGTGGTGTACGATTCAACACGAGAATGTTGCAGTGTTTACATCTGAAAATAAAGAGATGTTCACCAGTGATTCTGGTTTGGTTGTTTCAACATATTCAATGGTGGCCAATACCAGAAACAGATCACATGATTCCCAAAAGGTTATGGACTTTTTAACTTCAAGAGAATGGGGGTTCATTATTTTGGATGAGGTTCATGTTGTCCCCGCAGCCATGTTCAGAAGAGTGGTTACTACAATAGCGGCACATGCAAAGTTGGGATTAACGGCTACATTAGTTAGAGAAGATGATAAGATTGGAGATTTGAATTTCTTGATTGGACCCAAGTTATATGAAGCTAATTGGATGGACTTGGCTCAGAAGGGGCATATTGCCAATGTTCAATGTGCTGAAGTTTGGTGTCCTATGACATCTGAGTTCTATCAAGAATATTTAAGAGAAAGTGCCAGGAAAAGAATGTTGTTGTACATTATGAACCCAACAAAGTTCCAAGCATGTCAATTCTTGATACATTTCCATGAGAAAAGAGGAGATAAGATTATTGTCTTCAGTGATAATGTGTATGCCTTACAAGAATATGCTCTTAAGTTAGGGAAACCATTTATCTATGGTTCTACTCCTCAGCAAGAACGGATGAAGATTTTACAGAATTTCCAACATAACGATCAAGTTAACACTATATTTTTAAGTAAGGTTGGTGACACTTCTATTGATTTACCTGAAGCCACGTGTTTGATTCAAATATCATCTCATTATGGTTCTAGAAGACAAGAAGCCCAAAGATTAGGAAGAATTTTAAGAGCCAAAAGACGTAATGATGAAGGTTTCAATGCATTCTTCTATTCATTGGTTTCGAAAGATACTCAGGAGATGTATTACTCCACCAAGAGACAGGCATTTTTAGTAGATCAAGGTTATGCCTTCAAAGTGATTACTCATTTGAATGGGATGGAGCAATTGCCCAACTTAGCATATGCTTCACCAAAGGAGAGAAGAGAATTGTTACAGCAGGTGCTTCTTAAGAATGAAGATGCAGCAGGGGTGGAGATTGGTGATGATGTTGATACAAACTTCATCTCCAATGAACGAAGGCAGAAGTACGAACAATCTCAGGCCACCAGAAGTGCCGGGTCCTTGGCCAGTATTGCTGGAGGTGAAGACATGGCCTATGTGGAGTACAGCAAGAATAAAAATAAAGAGTTACGAGAACATAATCCTATTATTCAGAAAATGTACTACCAGAAACAGAAGAAATAATACTAATAGTAATAATAATAATGAGTGGTATTAACTTTGTGTAGCTTTTTGTGGGTATACGAAGTCACCAAACCCTCCATCATCATCATAATCTTCTTCTTCGTCTTCCTCTTCTTCTTCAGCAGTAACAGCACTAGCACCGGCGCTAGTGGTCGCTGAATCAGAGTCAGCTCCAGAATCAGCATTCCAATCCTCGATAGCTTTCACCAGGATCTTTGTTTCTGGAGTCATTGTATTATTGTCTGTTTTTCCTTTAAGGTTCCCGAGACTCATTGCTATTCGAAGCAAGTTCTCTTGAAGAGCATTCCCATTTATCACGTCTCCCTGTTGGCAGAAAGAAGCCGTATATATTTTCCTTTTATTTTCAACTCTTGGCACTTTAGATTTTGGTGGTAATGGAGATTGCGGAGTTAAGTTATTATTGTCGTTATTTGGTGATGATTCTTCAGAGTTTCCATCGTGGTGAGTATTGGCGTTCGGACCAGCCGTTCGCGGCTTTAAGGGCAGACTATAAAACTGTTGGTAACTCCGATGTCGTCTTTTATATTGGTTCATATAGTCTTCAAATTCAATCCTCAGTGATTCACGAGTGAAAGCCAATCCTATGGCAACCTGAACAAAGTGAACATTGTGTTGCTGTGGTGGTTGTTGTTGTGTTCGGGGGACAACATGAAATCCGGAACCAGGTAATTGGACTAAGAGACGGAACTTCCCACCCCCCAAGCTTAACACGGAGTCTTCTCCATTCATAGTACACTGATACTCTTCTGACGGGGGATTGTACCATAATTCAGCCCATACTTCATCTCTCCGTGATCCTGCCGGACATATCTTCCCACACAGTGTCTCGTTATATAACTCCATCTTTAACCTCATAAGATAATAAGGGACCCTTTTGATATCTGGAACTAAGCCTGATTGAGACGAAGACTGAGACTGATGCTGAGTCAATTCCAGCGATTCATTGGTATTACTAGTGTCTTCAGCTTCCTGTTCAATCATCCGGAAACTACCTCTCCAAATAGGAGTGTCTCCGATAAACTGATTCTTTTGATCCACTACATAGGCCATGACATCATCGCACTCAAAAACTGTAGTCTGTACAATTGACGTCATTAAATACTTATATTTCCACAATTAGTCCGATCGAATTGAATCTGAAATACTTTGATAACTTAAAAGGCCCTTTGATTTTCATGTCATGCCTTTGCTTCTTCACTGTAGGGGTTCCATCCTCAGGTACATCCATAGCATAGCAACTATGTTGCTTTTGTGTCATGATCGGATGTTCCAGGCGTTGTGTCATCCAGTGCTCGGAATTGCAAGTTGTAAACGTTATGTACTACATTGGAACTTTTTGAGAAGGAGCGCTTATCTTGAACTGTTCCGGTTTATTTTTTTCAAGATCCTATTATAATTTATTAGCAATTGGTTTCGTGATAGTGGCTATCATTGATAGAGCCGATTTTGTGTTACATCCGGGTAACCTATTAAGTAGGGAATATGGTGACAGACAAAGCAAAATGAGACATGATAATGACAAAGAAATCATATAGCCTTTCTTGGTTTGTGACAATTATTATTTGACTTTGCTTGTAGTATACGCAATGCTCTGTTATTAGGGTTTTAGTCAACTATTCCCAACTAAACCCCAGATTTAATGAAACCAATAGTCGTGTCTGTACCAGTCAAATAGTGTCTGTGAAAAATTTTCGAGCTTGAAGTACTAACTAGTATCATTGGCAATTAAGCATTTAAAGTGTTAGTTAATACTAGAGATGTTCAGAGGAATTATAAGTCAAGGTATCTTTGGTAACGGAATAAAACGGGCGACACTCGTTCGTCACAACTCCATTTTGAGCGAGTTAAGGGACGCGGTCAAGCCAGATCAAAGTAACACACCAAATGCCCAACCAAAGAAACAAAGCAGAGGAGCAGACGACATTGATACGTTATTAAAGAGTAACTTGTTTGATGCCAAATTCCTGTTTGGAGCTGATATCAATGGATCCAATGAAGATCCCAGTTTATTTTCACGGACTTTACAGCATCCAAGAGATGTGGCCAAGAGTATTCGTATCTCCGGACCAGAAGCTGGTACAGCAGTTGATGTCAGAAACGGTTCCATTGCTCTGACATATGGAATGCTTCAACTGACACTAAGAAAAACCAATGTGAGATATTTACAGAATGTTCAAAAGAGATACATCCGTCCTGCAAAATATAGAAAACAATTGAAATCTGAATGGTGGAGACGGAACTTCTCCAAGGGATTCAAGGATTTGATGGCCCAAGTGAGAGATGCGAAGAGAAGAGGTTATTAAACACATAAACATACAGTTACATACAAGACACGATCATTGGATATGACGTGCAACCAGCTTGTACATAATAATGATGGCACACACTACTGCAAACCCACAATGTAAAAAATGAAGTAGAGAGAAAAGTTGATTTTGACTGTAGTGCTATATCTATTTGTTTGTCACGTGATGTATCACGAGATCACTACCATGGGCTCCGATTTATGCTTGTTCAATCTCGAAGATGGGAATTAGTAGAGTCAAAGATTGTTGCAACCATTTCATAAATTCTGGCTAGACAAAAGACCCAACACCTGTGGAAGTTTATCACGACTATTCATATAAACTACACTACGACTGTGAACAAATTACTACAAAGATTTTGACGATGTAGTTCATTGTTTCACATCCCTATATCTGCTACCACCCAGACAGCTACTGAGACTACAGACACCTCAACTTCTTCTCCTTCACTACCATATTCATTCACTTTTTTATTCTCAAATAGTTAAATTTTTTCCCATTCTGGCTCTGGCATCTTGGGAGCTCACATTGACGTTAAAGATCGACATAAAGTCTTGCCTTCTGTAACATTAAGCTTTGTGGTCGCATCTTTTGCAACCACATTTTAAGCTATGGTTCCAAATTCTATTTATGCAGTTAATACTCTTCGGCAAAAATTATAGTTGCATAAAAAACAAGCAAACACAAACCATATGAAAGCCTTTAAAGTTGACCAACATGGGCGCGATTCATCAAATTTTGGACCCATGGGTAATTACAAAAACATCCAATAATGGATAATGAAAAAGAAGGAAAAAAAAGCACTGCTGAAGGATCTGCTGATACATTAGCCTCAATACGTTTTGGCGGTATGTAGGGCTTACAGTGCTTTTCATTGTGTTTTAAGATGGTGTACTCAAAGGTGGTACAGCCTGTCACTTCCAGAGATAGCTTCAGCGGACATTTTGCTATTTGGTGAACAGGTGTCCGATTAAGTAAGCAGGAAGTGAAAAGAATGCAACACATCAGCAACGTTTCATATCTTCCCATCAGTAGAACAAATGCTTTGAATTAAGCACTGGCAGAACCAAATTCCTCATTCAAGCAGATGTAGATCGCAGTTAGCTGTAATACTAGCTACCCGTATAGATCAATCCTACTAGAGGCGATTATTAGATATAGCAATTTCTCGTGTTAATTCATAATACCCGTTTTATTCCTAAAACAAGCTGATAAGTATAAACAAATGCATTCTGCTTCAAGCATTTTATGTTGGTAAATTTTACATTCAGCCAATATTTCAATAAAGACTGATTGCGTTCCATAAGAACCAACTAGCATTCTGGTGCGGCATGTATAAGCCATTAGATAACAAACATGTATTTTATCAGGTTGTGCTCCAGATTGCTCTAACCAATGCATAGACAATAGAATCCACTTAATCTTAAGTGTTATATGACTTGATAAAGGGAATACAAGGATTTAAAACTCATTGAGGGTATTGGATGCAGCAACCTCACTTGTTGGCCATTTCAATATACTGCATACTCAGATGTAATGTATTAAGTAAGAGTTCTTGTATAGTATTCACTTATATGGTTGCTAAAAATTAGTATGTTCTTCTAGTGCAGTGTCTATGATGACAAGGACCTTAACTATAGATGGAATATAAAAATCACTACAAATAAACTAAAGGATAGGCTCCATTAGCTGTATCATATCACCATATGAGACCACCGCTGTATTAGTTGGTTCCATCGCTTGAATCACGTGACTCTTCACGTGGGCTTTCACGTTTAAGGTGATGAACCCCGATCTAGAAAGGTCGCTATCTCGGAGATACATTTCATAATCATCCATTAGCCATTCTAATCTCTACTGATCATGAGCAGTGGGCTTCCAGCTATTACCGGTGACATTGATCATGCAAGAGCAGTGTATGTTTTCCCCGAGGTTCTCAAACCGTGGAGACCCACTATCTTAGCGTACTCAGCATCATTCGTCTCTACAGTGATGGGATTTCCTATGGACACGGTCAAGACTCGTATGCAGACCCACAAAGAGTTTAGTAGCTATTGGGACTGTGTACGCAAGACGTATTCTCATGAAGGGATTCGAGGCTTCTACCGAGGTATTTGGGCTCCCTTAGTGTCTACTTCCCTTTCCAAATCACTTGGGGTTTCTATCTTTACCTTCTTCAAACCTAAAACATACCAATTGCTCTACGGAGATAGTGTTGGAACGCACCCGTTGCTTAGAAACATCCCTGTATGTTTTATATCCGGATCCATGGCTGGAGGGGGGGTGTCACTCTTTGCGTGTCCATTCGAGTTCACCAAAGTGTACTCTCAGATCCTCAAATTGGTTCAAAGACAGCATCTGATAGACACTCATGATCCCAAGAAACGACTCACAAAGACTCCAAGCACCTTACAGATCATCAAGATCATCATTAGAAACGAAGGGTACATGGGGTTGTACTCAGGATACAAATACCATTTCCTTCGAGACTCCCTTTCGTCCGGGTTTTATTTCTCTATCTATGAGCTAGGGAAACATTCCCTTAATAAACTCTTCTTTGATTCGCCGTCTCATTTGTCTGTACTAATCGCTGGTGGTCTTTCTGGGGTGTTGAGTTGGACTTTGATTTTCCCCGTCGACACCGCAAAGGCATTGATCCAGAAGGAAGTAGTCACCAAGATCTTGAGACAACAAGAAGGTCTAGACCCATTGCCAAAAAAGCAGAACAAGGTCCTGAAGTTCCCTAAACTAGAACGTAACATGTACCGAGGGTTAGGCATTTCTGTTACCAGGTCGTTCCTCGTTAACATGATCTTTTTTGGGGTCTATGAGTTCTCAATGGCCCATATAGCATAAAGTTAGTCTTGTAAATAGTATTTATTTATTCAGTAATATATTTATTTATTTATTTATTTATTTATTTATTTAACCTGTGGATTTGTCCGTCGAGCTTGGATTGGAGCCGTCTCGTTCGTCTGGTTCGTTTGCGTGGAGGTCCATTGCCGAATGCTTGATCGTGATCTTGATCGTTGTGTTCTTGATCTTGATCAAAATTGACTTCCTTGGCCGAGCTCTTCCGCGATCGGACTTTAGGAGTATCGGAATCAAGAGTCAAATCCCGGATATTGGTCAGTTTCAATGGTGACTTGGACCGAGTCCTCAGTGCTAAAGTATCGTCTGACGAGGTTGTACGCCAACCAAACCATCCACTGGAAGAGTTCCGTGTGCTTCTTCTTCCCCGGGCTTCTGGACTGGACGACCGTTCTCTTGAATCAAGCACCTCATCAATACTGGAATACTCACGCGCGACTCTTCTTAACTTAGGTACTTCAAGTGGGAGCATGGTGGTCCAATCATCGTTGTACTCTCTTGTATGTTTCAGTGGTGAATAGCCAATAGGTATACTGGAAATATCTTCATCGCTTTGTGTGGGTGAATCAAACTGTTTTTCGTGATCTTGTTCATCTTCATGTTCGTTCACAGCTTCTTGTTCCTGTTCTTGATCTTGACCTTTCAAAACTTCCTCCTTCACTTCTTCCTCCTTCGCTTCATTCACTTCTTCCTCCTTCGCTTCATTCACTTCTTCCTCCTTCGCTTCATTCACTTCTTCCTCCTTCGCTTCATTCACTTCTTCCATGGTTTCTGAAGTTGTTCCCACATTCTCATCCTCTTGTGGCAGTGTTCGGGACTCTTGTCCAACATTGTTATTTTCCTTGGAATCATCGATACTTTGCTTAAATGGTTCATTGTTCTCGTTAAACAAAGTCCTTTGAAACCAAGTCAATGGAATAATACTCCAAACTAACTTCTGTCTCTTATTCCCATCTTCATTCTTTCCAATGTCATCGTCGAATTGTCGCTTTGTAGATGTCTTATCCTCATGATCCATATTTGTGGTCATAGGTGTTGACAAAGATCCTTCTACAGGCGTCTCAGTTTCAGCTTGAGTTTCTGCGTCTGATTCCTGACCACCATCGTTCGACTTGCTGCTTTCTTCTTCTCTTTTCTCTTCGATTTGATCTTGCCGAATGAAATATTCGCTATTCTGTGTTGGGATTCGAAGTGGAACAACCTTAGTCTGTGCTTCAGTGTCTTCTTTGACCGTGTCTTGAAAAAGGGCTTCTTCCTTTAACTGCTCAACTTCCTCTTCGACTTGCAGCTTATATGCTTGTTCTTCTTCTTCTTCCTCTTCACTTTGTACAAAATCTTCTGGATCCTTCAATGATTGTTCGATAAAGTATGAGCTTGTATTTGAAGGTATCTGAAGCAGAGCTACCCGATCGACAGAAGAACTATTCTCAACGGTATCAATGATATCACCATTGGTTCTGTCTTGTTCAACACGTTCTTCTTCCGATTCAATGTTGACTCCTGCTTCAGTCTCTTCCTCTTCCACTTCTTCTTCCTCTTCCACTTCTTCTTCCTCTTCCACTTCTTCTTCCTCTTCCACTTCTTCTTCCTCTTCCACTTCTTCCTCTTCTTCGATTTCTTCTTCAGCAGCAACATTGGCAGCTTCTTCTTCTTCATCTTCCTTATTTCTACTAGTGCCTTCTCCCCTTTCTTGGTTGTCTTCTAATTGTTGAGAAAAAAAAGCACTCTTAAGTGAAGGGATACAAAGTGGAACAAAAAGATTCCGTCCAACATCTTCTTTGGCATCGTCTCCCTTGATGTCAGCATTTTTCTCATCATCGAATTCTTCCTCATTACTAGCATCCTCTTCCTTAGTTTCCATTTTCTCATGTTTACCGTTAGAATCATAATCAGGTGACAAGCTGGTATTCACCACTAGATCCTTCCCCATAAGATTCTCCTCCTTAAGATTCTTCTCTGTAGGCATCTTTTCCTTATCTTCCTCATCGTCATCTCCGCTCTGACTTTTCTCCGCTTGCTGTGCAAAGAAAACACTGCTATGAGACGGTATTCGGAGAGGAATTATTTCCTCTCTTTCAAAGCTGCTATCAGAACTATCACTAAGTTGAGCTTCAACTGTTGGGAGCTCTAAAATGTGGGAAGAGGAAGAATGGAATGGAGCACTATTCGTATCCAAAAGACTCATGTCTATACTATTTGGATTGTCTTCTGTTAATGATATTTTGGTATCACTTCCTTGGGAGTTTGAATTGACATCGACTGCCTCGGCAGTTATTTTCTCTTTTGAAGGACTTGAAGTATCCTCCTCCTCCTTGTCATCTTCATCATCTTTTTCTTCTTCTTCTTCAACTACCGATTCATCCACATGCGTAAGTCCTGGCAGAAGTCTATTCTCATACAAATCAAACACATTGGCATCCTCTTGTTGTACACTGTTAGCCCTTATTCTCTGTTCTTCATGAAATTCAACTTCTCTATCCATCTTAGCTTGAAGATCGTCCGTTACGCCATAGGCAGAATTGTTTAAATCAGGTTCAAATTTGATCTCTTCCGTCTTACTTTCAACTATAACAACCTCATCTGGTAAGACATCACTAATTTTTTGAATCTCATTTTGAGTATTGGAGGATTGCTTAGTGCCTAAGTCCTCATTCTCTTCCCCTATGGACGACTCAGTAAGAGTTTCGCTTTCTTCCTCTGAACTAACATCTGTATCTGAAATCCGGTCGAGTTCCGGCTTCGAAATCAGGTCAACTTGGGCTCTAAATTTAGAGAGAACTCCTTCAGATACAACACGAGAACTACCACCATACGTTGAATCTTGACCATGGATTCTAATGTCTTCTAGCATATTTTCATATGAGTTGGGAGTTACCAAATCACCTTCTTCCAAAATTGTTGTCCTACGTAGGAACTCCTCCTGGTCTATTGCAGACGGCTCTTGAATCTCATGACTACTGGGATTCGAAATATTCTTTGGATCAATACTTTCATCATGAATATTTGGATCATTTATCTCAATATCAGAACTGCTTTCTGATTCAGAATACGTAGTTTTTCTTGCTTGATTTTGTGGACTCAAGTTATTCTCAAATCTCTTTTCTATAGCCTCTCTAATTTGATTTAAATCATCGCTTTGTTTTTGGTGGTCCACTTGCATAGAATCTAAAATATCATCCTGTGTCTCACCTTTAGACTCAAATACTTCTTCACCTGTATAGTGGGATTTAATTTCTTCAATATCGGCCTGTATTACTTCTTCCTCACTTTCAGGATCATTTCCTAGTTCTTCTACCACAGCCCTTTCGACAGCGTCTGTAACTCTTTCATTTACAACGTCTTCCATGTTCTCTTCAGGAGCCAAAATTGACTTGAAAGCATCACTGGATTCTAATTTCTCTGTATCCAAGATAATTTCTTGCAAGTCTTCACTTTCCTCAGGACTATTTGAGTATCGTAACTGACTGATTTCATGAGCAGATGATTCCTTTTCATTTTCTTCAGTATTTGTCATAGAAAGTCTGTGTTCCAACTCCTTCACCGTGTTCAATTTAATGTGGAATCTTTCTTCGGTTGCCTTTAACTGCTCGAGAACGTCCTCGGGAGACGACTCTTTAATGGTTTTAAATATAGGCGCAGGAGGTGGTACGTAGCCTTCAATTATACTCTCATGAGATTTGGTACGGTTCATCAGCAGACCCTCAGCTGAGTTAATAGGTTCGTCTTGGATATGCTCTTTGGGACTAGTAGGTTCTGAATTGTGTTCCATAGAGATCACGTTTTGAAGTGCCTTCTCAGCAACCAGAAAATCAAACTCAATCTCCTTAGTCTCGACCTCAGATTCAAAATCAGTCTCTCTATCATTATCCTTATCATCATTTAAATTGTTACTTCCTTGTGAGACTTCATCCTCTTCATCTTCGTCGTCTTTATCTTCGTCTCTATCCACATTTTCTTCGTCCTCGTCTTTTTCATCATCACCGTCAATTTCATCAGCTTCCAGTTCACTTGGACCTTCACTAACTTCAGGTGAATGTTCCATCAGAACCTTGTGATAATCATAGGCTTCATTAGCTTCATTATCAAGCTCTCGTATTATCTCTTGTTCTTGCGGCGAAGTAACTTCTTGATTACTGAAACCATTTTGAGCTTTTTGAGCAACCAAGACATGCTCATCGTCACTGTATTGATCAATGTCGTCAATATCCTCATCCTCGCTATCAATGATGATTTCTTCGATGGAATTGTCATTATCATCATCTTCCTCTTCTTGACTTTCAATTGAACCTTCTTCAGTATGTTCTTGTTCCTCTTCTTCTTCCTCTTCTTCTTCTTCTTCGCCACCTCTATCAATATAATACTTCTGAGAATCAGATAACTCATCCGAATCTATCCTCTCACTTGTCAAATTTTCATTGAAAGATTTAGTTATATGGTCAAATTTATGTGAACTATAATCCTCATACCCATAGGGTGTTTCACTATCTTCTCGATCATCAGTTTCTGCCTGATCGTTAGTTGAAACGATCGACTTTTGTCGAGGTACTTTTCTAGGGACTTTGCCAGCGTAATGTGGGTGACTTTGATAATTGTGTAGCTTGCTACTTACGTCTTCGTCATCATTTTCTTCATCTTCATCTTCTTCTTCATCATCATCATCATCTTCTTCTTCTTCATCTTCTTCATCTTCGTCATCTTCATCTTCCTCTTCGACCTCGTCACTTTCAGCGTCGATTTCATCGCTTACACATTCGTCATCTTTATCCTCTTTACGTCCTTGTGTAAAGGAATGGACTGCAGTTGTCTGTTTTGGAACATTGGCCCTTTTGACTTGCATGTAGGCCATTGCAGCCATTGAACTATATGAATTATCCATAAACTCTTTATTACTTTCGTTTTCATTGTCATCGACATTGTCATCGCCATCGTCATCAACAATTTCTTCGACTTCCTCTGCATCCACGACTTCGTCTTGGTCTTGATTATGCTCAAGTACATTTTCATCCTGTTCTCTATTTTCATTGTCTTCGTGAATAACGTCGGCGATTTCATCATCAAGACCTTCAAATTCTTCTTCGAAGCTTTCATAGTCGACTGTGTGGGGTTTGATATCAACTTTTGGTTGCTCATTTTCGTCTTCATCTGAGTCCAAAATAATGATTGAATCGTCCTCATAATCGTCAGCATGTTCTTCGTTCATTTCCTCTTCCTCTTCTTCTTCATCTTCTTCATCTTCTTCTCCTTCTTCTCCTTCTTCTCCTTCTTCTCCTTCTTCTTCTTCTCCTTCTTCTTCATCATTTTCTGGTCGTACTTTCTGCTGTTGATCGACACTACTTGTAGCAGCTGCTTGTGCATGTGGCATGGTGATGTACTTCTCGAGTGTTTGGCCCAATCGCTCAAACTGCTGATGGTCTATCTCATACATGGACGCCGAGTCTCGACTCTCCCATCGTTCTCGTTCCTCGGCTGCTTGTCTTTGCTGTTGTCGTCTCAAGTCTTCCTCTTGATGGTTCTGCTTGTGTAGCAAGGTCTTGAACCTCTTATCTAGCGAGTCTATCCAATTGATCAAATCCTCTGACATCGCCAACACATTTAGACTTGTCTGATTACCCTCTTATTTCACTGAGGGAAACAGATTTATTCCGTGTTTACTATTGTGTTTTGGTCTCCATAACAATAGATGATGATGACTATGATGATTAGAATCGAGTAGCCCACGACCTCCAATAGAGCGTACATGTCGTCAAATGATCAAACATTCACTTTTCCAGATTATACTCTTTATGTAATAAACTGGCATAATCTACAGTCTCGGACATGACTTACTGTTATAGGAAGTTGGGTACGAAACTTTTATCATCAGGTCTGTCAAGTCATTTACCCCGGATTTAACCTTAAACACACTTCTTTATTTATGTTTGATCATAAACGGAATGGTAAAACTGCAGCATTCCAAGAAAAGGTCAATCTACGGTTACGTAACCAGCCTTCGTTGACACATCATACTTTGACATTTGTGAAACAGATCCAGTGGAGCCAGAAATGAAAAGGAATTCGTCAATTCGGAAAATAGTACCTACTTAAAGGTCTGTTTGAGAATAGCCAAAGCAGAAGGGTATCATTGATTTAGAATTGGATTGTGCCAAGCCAAGTTCTATATGTTTGTGACATCTCCCCTCATGGTCATTCAGTATTTGAAATCACAACATGACCTTGGTGAATTTGAGTTAGAAGGGGAAATATACCATAGAAAGCTTAAATTGTGGTGGGTGGTGTACAGTGGTTCCCTTTAATGTTCATACATGGTCGTGTATTTTTCATAATATGGTATAATTTTCGTTACAAGTGCCGGGAATGTTTATATCTAACATATAAATTATTCGCAATATTAGTTTTATTACTTCGTATAAAGATATAATTTTTCGTAGTATTAGTTTTATTATTTCGTTTTAAAGATATACGTAATAACAGCTAAAACGGCTTCGTAATATGCCTAAAAAGTTTTCGTAATTAGCCTGAAAACTTATTACGAAACTCTGATTAATATTTTCAATTTTTTTGCTTATATGATGTACATACTGATTTTATTTACTTGTTTCAAATATACTCTAGATTCTCTGACCTTATTTTGGCAACTTATGGCCTTCAAAAGGTACCCTGGTGTAAGCAATAGTCATCTTGCTTGTTAACAATTGCTCATTACTCTTTGATAATTAGTATTTTTACTAGCAAAAGAAAACGTTATGGGCTTTTACCTGTTGAATACTTAGAACTGTATTTTTTAAGTAAGGCTCATAACTACCAATCAGCTCGTAAAAATTACGAAGCAGCATAAATTACAAATAATATAATTTGAACATACCCAAACTACTGATCATTCATCTGATGTATTTCACCTATATTTGAGTTTTATCTAACAGCCTTTCAATATGGTGACAAAACTTAAAAAGGTTGTGGGAGGATGATAAGTTTGGAAAAATGTGGGTTTCATTTCCAACTGAGCTTTTCACAGGCAATATGGCTTATTAATCTCTGATTCCCTTATTTTTACAACTTATGAGAAACAGATACTGTAGATAATTGATTTAAACTTACGAATCAAAGCCTCGAGATCTCAATTAAACAAAGCAAAAGCATAATAAAAGATATTTCCTGGCTGATCGTATGTTAGATTACCCACTTTAGAATTGATGCATAATGTCTGCAGGCCGCTTCGATACTTGTAGATCACTAGATTGTACAGCGACTGTAAACTCAAGCGAGAAAACGAGAGATGTACTAAGTCCGTTTACTTTATTCAACTTCAATTGAACCTTGGTTTAAGCAAAGGTTTTTCTTCCAGTTAAAAAAAATACTTGAATTTCACACAATTTATGCTCTAAATGATATGCCCTGGGCACCTTCCATATAATCTTGTAAGTTTAGTCCTAAATAACTTGTGACGCCGTCCACGGCGCTTGGTCTTAGAATATTTTTTTTCATTTTCGAACGCTATCCTTCATATATTCTTCTTATCTTTCTTGTAATTTGGTTCTCCAATAGTCTTGAAGTTTACGAAGAAAGTGGGAGAGGAATATAAATTGAGAGTTGTTTCATCTATATTGAAAGGATTAATATAATCAATAGAATAGGAGTCAAAACTACCATCTTTTTAATATCAAATTTACCAAACACAATGGGAAAGGGAAATACAGTGGTTATGGAATGTACCAATAGTGCAAACGGTAATGTAGCTACTCGCACAATAGTTACAGAAGAAGATTTAGTATGTTTTTCAGGTCAGATATTTGTAGCTGTACCAGCAAGTTCTAAGAATGGAGTAGCACCTAATAATAGTGGTGGTATTGTGAGATATATATTTATTCTCCTTTTAATGTTACCTTCAGTGCTCGGTTTCGGATACTAGACTGGGCGGGATGATATACGAAGTACATAGATGGTGGTTTTACCTAAGAGAAGCCCATTATTGTCTTCCTCTGAATCATTTGTTCTATAAATTACCGTTAATCTTCAATCCCTTGTTCAATTGTTGCATCAAGTCATCGTAGTCAACGTAATAGAAGCTGTAGCTCTAGATAAGAGCATTTTTGATGATGCGCACCAAACTTCATGTTGCTGCTTCTGCTGCTACTGTGATAAAAAAGAAACAAATGAAAGAAACTGCTGCCTCTGCTTGGTTTTGCTATCATAGTTTTAACATAGGGTTATATTTAATGTTTATACTACGTCGTGTATATTTCATAATATGGTAGTATGATTATCGTTACAAGTACCAGGAAATCTTCAAACCTTACGTATGAATTTTTCGTAGTAATATTAGTTTTACTATTTCTTATAAAGATATAATTTTACGTAATAACAGCTAAAAAGGCTTCGTACAGGGGTAGCAAGTGCTAAATCAACGACTAAAAAGATACCCAAAAATAGCGCACTATAGATATTAGGGCATATTCCTTAGAATAGAACCTCTCCATGCATAAGTGACATTTGTTAATAATTAAGTTAACTCTAAAAGTATTTGTTTGATGGATTCGCGAGCTGAAATTACACTGAAGGGTTACGTTGATGCTCTTGGGAACCCATCTAATCTTGGAGAAGATAAAATGATTCTTGAGTGTGAATGTGGTTCCTTGGTTGTTTTAGTTATAAGGAGTACAAATTAATAGGAACCAGAGAAATATGGAAGTTGAGAAGAGTGGTATTGATACCGATTATGATACCAATCATACGTTAAGGTGTAAAAGTGTGCTGGGAAATAATGTAGGGAATACCAATGGTATTGGTGTTTCTCTTGAAATGGATGTGTGTGTTCCTTTAAAAATAAGCCCAGAGATAAAAGTGGAAATCAGCTCTGATGTAGAGATAGCCTCTGATGTAGAGATAGCCTCTGAAGTGGAGGTGACATCTAATACACAATTGGAAATCAACAGTTGAGGACCATATATATACTATCCCGAAGGTCTCCAGATTTTTGGCAACTTGTTCTTGTTCTGTCTATAAAGCGGCTGGTATTTGTGATATCCCCTTACAGACAGCCTTCACTTGGAGATGAAATTGGAATAAAAAGGTTGTAAAGGAGGTCAATGGTATCTAGGAGTAACCTAAGAAATGTGGACGGAAACCTCTACTTTCAGATGAACATAAAGAATTCTTACAAGGCATAGTGCAACACCCAGCGCGCACTTTGCAACGTATGTTGGAAGGACAGCAAGCCAACTTTGAATATGTCAATGTAAAACTTAGCACCTTGCATAACTATGCAACAAAAAATCGTAAGCTTAGTCTTAAACGAATCTCAATGTGGCCAATAAGAAGAGATCTGGAAGAACTCAAGCAGGAAAGGTTTGAATGGGCGACTTATTTTGAAGTTTAGTAGAAACTGTATTTTTATAGATGAAGCTGGATCTAATATTGCAACAAGAAGAGAGTATGGTTGATCATTAGTGGGAGAAAAATCAATTGTAAAAGTACCAGAGGTAAAAGGAGTAAATGTTTCATTCCTAGGCGCTATTTCGAGTAAAAGATGTATTGATTTAAAATCCAGAACTCCGAAACCTTCCTCAAAAGAAGAGAAAATTAGATCCAAATAATCAACCTACAAAATCGATCCCTATAGGAACTACAGCGGGTGATCTCTATTTATTCTTGGATTCAGTGATCCAACAAGTTGCTGAAAATACAGAACTCCAGGATTTGAAGTATATAATCCTTGATAATGTTGCAATTCATAAGAAAGGCTATATTCAGTTTCTAGTAGTTCTGAGTGGTTTAGAACTTATCTTCTTACCCCCATTTTCTCCTAATCTAAACGCAATTGAAGAGTTATGGTCGGAATGCAAAGCAAGAGTCAAAAAAATACACTTAAGTAGAAAGGAACAGCTTAAAGAAAGAGTGAGGGAAGCCATCTTACAAAACACAACTGAAAGCTATGAAGGGTTTTGTAGGCACGCAGGGAACCATATTGATCTCAGTTTGAACAAGGTATCTTTTTATATCATGGTCAGAAAATCCAGAGTATATTTAAAACGAGTAAAAAATCAGTGTGTAGAATAAAGAAAAGAGTACATTATATAAGCAAATAAATTAGAATATAGTAAAAATGTAAAGAAGAGTTTCGTAATCAGGCTAATTACGCAATTTTTTTAGGCTTATTACGAAGCCTTTTTAGCTGTCAATAGAACTAATATTACGAATAATTTATACGTAGGTAAGATCATTCCCTGGCACTTGTAACGATAGTTGTACCATATTATGAAAAATACACGACCATGTATGAACATTAAAGGGAACCACTGTACACCACCCACCACAATTTAAGCTTTCTATGGCTCTGAGGGACTGACCACTCAAGTGTTCAATTCATCCCAATTAGGAAGAAATGTAAACGAGCACTACACCATCCACTGTATGCACGAATTGGGCCGATCATCATGGTAACAAGCCAATTGCAATTGTGGTACATATAGAAGAAATGGAATAACAATAGATTTCTTTGTTATTGTTGTTATTGTTATTACTGTCAAATGTAATAATAATATAAATGAATTGAATCCAATTGAATTGAGTTGAATTGAGTTGAACTGGATTCTGAAAAAGAGCTTCGTGCATTACCTAATACGAACAAATAATTGTACAAGAATATCTACCAGCAAGTGGACACACACATACACAATCTATGCACACAACACCTTCTGTGGGGATGTTAATAATATTTGATCATATTGTTAAAATCAATGCAAGGCCACTTCCTTTATTGTTCCATGAACAGTTCTTTGATCGAGAATTTGGATGGGTACGATGAGATGAGATTCAATAAAAAATTAACATCCTCTATGTATACCTTAAGCTGATACTATGTAGGACTTTGCATAGCGGAGCTAAGGATCTACAGACTATTTTTAGTAAGAAAATGTTGAGCGGTTGTCATGTGAAACCTTTTGGAAGGCGATGGGATCAAAGCCTCTGGAATTGTAGTGCACCCTCATTTGTTCCTTTGATGGTTCTTGAACTTTGGGCTACTCTTCAGTTCGCATCGCATTGATTTCTGGAAGAAACCACTCCATTAGTGGAAAGCCAAGCCTAATGACGTTAATGATTCAAAGGTTTTCAACTACAAAGAAAGATAAAATAATTGGTTGAATCTCATCATGTTCGGAACAGAATGCAAGTATTGCAATTACCATTCAATTGAGAATTGAGGTATCATTGCTAATTGAAAGGAGTAGAGATCAATTATTGTATTTATAATTGTAATTGTTAATAATTTTTAGTGCGTATTTCAACTAAGGGTTAAATTACTACAATGACCAATGAAATCATAATTATGTACGAGGGAGGGTATTTCATGTTGTCCTCGGATATTAAGCTCTTAAATCCCGGTCCAAGAAAAAACTCCATGCATGAAATGAAAAATATTTAACGGTCAGGATAAGGTAGCCCTGTTGTAATAGTAATAGTAATAGTAGTGACCTTCTATAATCACTCGATCGTTCCTTACATAACGAAAATTCCAAGTATTTATTTAAAGAAGTCAATTACATTGTACGATTTTATTTCATGTAGTACGTCATTTCTTATAATTTTCAACACGACTTTGACATGAGCTCCCTAACCATTTTTTTCTTATTTTTGTTTTCTTGCTCTGTTTGATTTGTTCTGTTCTCTTCGTATGTTTTCTTAAGTATTGGCTCTGTTAAACAGGTGTCACTCACTCATCAAACACTATTTACAAGCTTTCAACCTTTAACATGCCGTGCATCACTAAGCCGAGATCACGTTTGAGATGATATTCTTTCTTTTTCGCAAAGCCTACCCTTGTGTGCAGTGGTGGTGGGATGAAGCTAGATTGATAGTGTCTGTGTATGATAACCAGCCAATTGTAGTAATTATTACCTCAACAATGGACCTGGAATAGCATGCATATCTGGAATAGCATGCATATCTTCCCGAAGGAAACGATGGAACGAAGGAACTATCGCCGTGTGCAAGATGAAATTTTTTTTTTTTTCGGTTTGGTAGGTTTAGTATTCCTGTTTCTGGCAGACTTACTGTTTCCAGCCTGGATTGTTTTAGCCTTTTCTCTTAGAAACTTTTTTTTGGTTCCCATGCGCTTCTTCCCTTTCAAACCCCCCTGCTTGTAGACGCAAATGTGTAAGAATGAAAAGTATAAATACATGGTATCCCTCGATTTTAATTTTGATCACTTTGAGTTGGAGCTTTTCATAACCATCAATACCGTCATATTTACACTCCCATCATAACATAATGGCTAACGATCCTGAATCTCAATCTCCTGAGGTCTACACCAAGCCTCGGATCCCAACTAACTCTGCTATCCAAAACCATTTGGTGGCCTTCTTGGGTGAATTTGTTGGTACCTTTTTGTTCTTATGGACTGCTTACATGATTGCTCAAGTTGCCAACCATGACCCTGCTATTCCAAAGACTGGTGAGGGTTCCACCCCAGCCAGAATAATTATGATCGCCTTTGGTTTCGGTTTCGGTGTTATGTTTTCTGTTTTCATTTTTTTCAGAGTCTCTGGTGGTAACTTGAACCCTGCCGTCACTCTTACCTTGGTTTTGGCCCAAGCTATTCCTCCAATTAGAGGTGTTGTTATGTTTATCGCTCAACTTCTCGGTGGTTTGGCTGCTGGTGGTATGGCTGCTGCTTTGACACCAGGTAAGGTTTTGTTTGCCAACGCTTTAGGTGGTGGTTGTTCTATTGCTAGAGGTGTTTTCATTGAAATGTTCGCTACTTCTATCTTGTGTACCACTGTCTTATTCCTTGCTGTTGAAAAGCAAAGAGCTACCTTTATGGCACCATTCGTCATTGGTGTCGCTTTGTTTGTTGGTCACTTGATCAGTATTTACTACACTGGTGCCGGTTTGAACCCTGCTAGATCATTGGGTGCTGCTGTCGCTGCTGCTTACTTCCCAGGTTACCACTGGATCTACTGGGTTGGTCCATTCTTGGGCTCTTTTATCTCTGCCACTTGTTGGTATGTTTTCAAGATGTTGAACTACGAGGATACCAACCCTGGTCAAGACGCTGACCAGTAAACAATTTGCATAATGGTAGGTGAAAGAACTCGGTTGGTCAAATACCCACTGAAAAGATTTTAATGCTCTGTACATTTTGAGCTCTACTTTTAAACTGTTTACTATCGCCCCAGCTTTCGTGTACGTTTTATGCATTTCCAATGTTGGAATGCTATACACCATTTAATATAATACTTAATATCATTTTTACTAATAGTATCATCATTGTAAGCACATATTTCATTTAGTTTTGTAAACTTCATGTAAGTGAAGTAATTATATCCGCCAGGTGCGCTGCAACTAAACGCTGCCGCAAGTAGCACAACGCGCAGTCCCAAAAGGTATCAAAAATTGCCTAGACTGATCAGTGAAACGATCACAAGGTCAAAAATTCCAAGAACTGGTTGCATGTGTTTCACCAACCCAATATGGAAGCAGTTGTATGTAGTACCGTTAAGGATTTGCTCTGCTAGGCGATGCGTATATTATGTGATTGGTGTGAAAAACAATAACGCATGTTCCACTTGACAGTTACTGAATCAGGCAAATATACTCGGGTGTTCTGCTAACGTCAACTAGTCAAACGTACCCAAACATAATAATTGTTATTATTATTATAATACTCGTACTATTATTGCTATTGAAATATGCTGTACAAGCTTTTAATTCGATTAAACTTACCAAGGTTGAAAAGCTCTCTTTGACGAAGTTTCTGCAACGCTTTAAAATCCAGTTCCATTAACATTTCTTCCTCAAACCCCTTAACGTCAACTCTTTCTGTCTTACTAAGTAAAAGCTTATTCTCATCACGGAACTTTTGTACCTGCGATACACATTGTGCCATAGAAAAGCAAAGCAGTTCCTTAAGATACAGGTAACTTGTGAATGGCTTGTGTCTATAAAGGAAGAATGTTTTTGAGGCAGCACGATCAGCACTTCTAGGTACCTCCTGTATCTCTACTACTTTATTAAGTACCAACTTGTATAAGGCACTTCTCAAATCCTCCCCCTTAAGAAACACTTCACTGGCTATCAGCTTCTCGTCTCCCAACTTCAACCTCTTGAGGCATCTTAATATCCGGAAACTACTTGGTCCCAACGTAGATTTCACTAACATCTCAAAGTTATGTTCTCTCAACTTTTCAGTTAACGAGGTGAATGGTACCGCAAAGCTTCCTGGTGATACTTCTATAAGGAAAGATTGTGCTGTCAATAGACGTAAATGATGTGATACAATATTCAAGTCTTGGTCGGCAGCAGATGCAGATGCAGCTAAAGCAATGGTAGTAGGATTAAAATCGTTACCATTACTACTACTATTACTATCACTTTCCAACTTTATCTTCTTGGAAATATGGGGTCCATCGTCTTCCATTCTCCGCTTGAATGGTTTGGCAAAGTTCTCCGTCAAAATGGAGCCATCCAATACAAGCTCATCTGATTTGGGTAATCGTGCAAGCAACTCTCTTACGGTGAACACAATCTTTCGATCATCCGTTAACCGATTTTCAATTTTGCTCACAAACTCTTGTTCATCTGTTGGGTCATTGATAATGCCGTCAATCTTAAGTAAATAGTGTCTTTTGTTTGGTGAATTCTTCTCTACAATCTTCAACCCATGACGGAATATTTCTGCTGTTAATGGTCCTATTCTCAGACGTATGAGTCCAGCTAACAACTCCGTACGCAAATGCTTTTCATATCTCGATAAACTAAACTTGACCACCAATTCAGGATTCAATTTCTGAACCCCATGGTCAATTATATGAGCATCTTTAGGGTTATCTCTTGTGTCTATCATTTCCATGAATCTTATTCTGGAAGCCTCTTTAGCTTCATTGACTCTTTTGATCTCAGAAGTAGTGGCATTTCTTGGTGTATTCCTCAATGATTCTTGATATATGCTTTGCCAAACATCTTCCAATGGACTGAACGATAATGGTGTTACTTGAACTAACCATCCATCATTATACAACCGTAAAAACATATTCTCTTTGCTAATACGTTCTTCAAGTTCAAATTGATTCAAATAATCGTTCAATGAAAGATGACCATGTGCAATAATGTTTTGAACCACTTCTGCTACGTTCTCATCGTTATATGTGGTTTTTAAATGGTGAATTATATCACCTCCATGTATAAGAACAAACATTCCATCTTCATCAAATGAATAATATATAGACCCATCTGCTTCCTTCCAATGAAGAACACAATTCATTTGCACCAAGGAAACCAACCCTTGTTTTGTCTTCTTCATCAGAAGTTTGCTGCGTTGTGATAATTCACGACATGTTAATCGTCCATGAGAAATCAACGTAGAGATGAGCACTACAGCCACTTCTCCAAGATGCGTAGTTGCAACACTACTGAAAAGATATGAGAGCGGTGATTGAATCCGTGCAGAGTCCGGTATCTGGTTATTCTTCTGCAGCATTACGGTGCCAAGTCACCCTTATAACTCAATTCAGTTTCACTAGATGTAATTGAAGATCATAATCATCGCTTATAAATTTTTGAGATGGTCTTATTATATAAGCGCTACCGTTAAATTTTCCAATATGGTAGCGCTGGGTGTGGAAACATAGCGTATTCTAAGTTAGTAGCATACTTATATCGTAGTAATAATAGGCTTCATCATGTACATTTGCATAATGTCCTAGCTGTTATTAAAGAAAGTGCCCTTCATTGCCTTACAAGTAAGTTCTTGATACATTTAACAAAGACGAAGATCTAAGACGAAACAAAGAAGAATTGTAAAGGTATCGGCGAAGTTAAATGGCTTTCAGTCAATGGCCATATGCCATGAATGACTATGCAATGATCTTCATAAGATTGGTTCTTATTATTCAACACTACTTATCAACACTTATCAACACTCCTTATTAAACTACAGCTATTGACTATACCTGGTATATTTTATTTATGGTCGTTCGTTTACCGATTTTGATATGAATAGACAATCCAAATATTCTACCTTTAATTATGCCTCTATTTGTTCTCTGCTTCGTTCTTCATCATGTCGGCTATCAAGAAAGCGTTGAAGGCGGCAAAGGCTGCGTTGGATTCAAAGGACTCTGAAACGGCTCATGACGAAATCCAATTCGTTTTGAAAAAGGAACCGAATAACTATTTTGGGCACATCTTCTTAGCTAAATATGAAGAACAAGTTGGTCACATTGAAGACACCAGTAAAGCCTTTGAAAAAGCCATTAACATTGAGCCGAAAAATCCCTTGGCTTGGAAAGGGTTCTATCAGTTTCTTCTGAAGGGTAAGGACTTTGTATTGTATTTTGACGTGCTAACAAAGTATCTTGAGTTACAGTTTGAATTGGAAGTTAACATTTATGATACTCTTAATGACTTTCAAAAGTATTTGAACCGTAACAATTATAAGCAGAACAAGGTCCTCTACGAGATTTATTTGAATAACATCATCCCGGGGTTGGGGTCGTCCTTGGGTGATATGATTGGACAAGATCGCATGTTTGGAGGCATGAATAAGAATGTTCGAGATGCAATTGAATTTTTCAGTAAGAAGGAAGATGAAGAAGTGAAGACTATAGTTGCAAAGGAACGGATGAAGTTTTCTGCAAACCTTTCTGCTGCCCAACAGCAAATAATACGGGATAAAACTTGGGATGCTAGGAAACATCTGAAGTTACCTAAATTGTATGAGCTCTTTTTAAGTATAACAGATGATGATGATTTGAGAGCAAAGTATGAAGATAAATACTTGTCATACAAACTAGAATTACTCAAGGTTCATCAAACAAAAGAAGCTGGTTTGGAATTCAAAGAGTTTGTGGATGATATGGTTTTCATCAAAACCAAAAATTTGCATTGTTGGAGGTTGTACTGGGATTTATGTGATGTTAATGGCTTTGCTGCTACTGATTTGAATATATCCAATTTGGTTTACTTCATTGGGGAGTATGAACTGGACCCCTTGGCCCGAGTACTTTTGGCATATCTTATGTCTGACATTTGTACCATTGAAGACAAAGACAGCATTCTTCAAAAGATACAAATAACAACCACGAATTCTGAGAATATTACGACTCCTCAATCGCTAGATGATGTAGAGGGTCTCACAACTGAACAAATTGAACTTTTGAAGAGTACTGTTCAGAATAATAGTAACAAAATCAGTGATAATCAGAATGATACTAGCATGAGGACTTTATCAGCAGAGGAAATACTCGAATTGATGCTGCAAGGGTATAGCGAGGCAAAGGATAGTATATTGGCAGGTAGATTATTTGCTACTTACCTCCTTCATCTTGTTGAGTATCAAGACGCTTATACGGTGTGTAAAGAAACGGTAAAGCAATTAGCCAATTGGAAAAGGACATCGGGAATGGACCTTTTAAATTCCAAAATTGACATCTTGTGTTCCCAAGCAGTTGTCTATACTTATTTTGAAGCTCCAAAGAATTATCCCAGAGCACTTCAACTATATGCCAAGGTCCATCAAGATGAACCAAACAATGTTAGAGCATCTATTGGGAAATCAGTCATTTTGATAGAAATGGGAGACTATGAGAAGGCAGCACCTTTGCTATCTAGAGTTCTTGAATTTCAACCCGATTCTGTGGATGCTGTTTCGGAGTTTGGGTGGTGTCAGATCATGTTAAAAGATTTTGAAGCTGGTAGAAGGAACTTGGAAAAAGCTCTTAAATTGGTCCAAGGTTCAAGTGTACGGAGTTTTGAACTGAGAAGTGCAATTGAATGTCGGATTGCAAGATCATATCTTAAGGAAGATGGTTCCAATGCAGATTTCATCAAGAAAGCTTATGATTATTTAATCCAAGCACTTAAGGATTCAAAAAATAATGCAAGAGCCTATACTTTCCTTGGTTTCATCTACAAGGATGCATATAACGATGCTGCAAGAGCATCCAAGTGTTTCTTCAAGGCATTTGAGTTAGACGCTATTGAAATCTCGTCGGCCAAATGCTTGGTCGAAGATTTCACAGCAAAGAATCAATGGGACGTGGCCGAGATCATTTGTCAAAGAATCATTGAATCCGAAAGATCAAGAAGGTTTTTGCTCAGCGTTAACAATGAGGATGAAGATAAATCCTGGCCCTATAGAGTTCTTGGGTGTTCCGCTTTGAACAAGCAAGATGATGCTAAAGCTATCGAATGGTTTCAAGCAGCTTTGAGAATGACCTCGATGGACTTGGAATGTTGGATAGGGTTGGGTGAAGCATATTCTAGTTGTGGTAGATTGGATGCTGCAAGCAAGGTGTTCACGTTTGCAAGTGAGAAGAGTCCAGATTCTTGGATAATCAAATATATGTTGGGGAAGGTTCAATGTGACATGGGAGAGTATGATATTGGTCAAGCCATTTTATTCGAAGCTTTAGAGTTAGCACCAAAGGAAAACGTTGTGTTGGCAGCGATTTATGAGTCCCTCTTGGCCTCCTCAAAGTACTTGGTTCAAGGAAACTTTTTTGGAAGAGCAACTGAAGCTATTATCCAAGCCATTGATTATATATATCAAAGTGTTTTAATAGATCTGAAGTCACAGATGTTGTGGAAGGCTTTAGGTGATTGTCTTCGGGTCTTTCTTGTAATCCAAGGAAGATTAGATGAAGTACCACAGGAAAAGTTGCAACAGATATTTCACGTGTGTGATGGTATTTTAAATCATCTGGATTCAGAACAGGAATTCATTGATGAGGTTACCTATGTTGATAATATCACCGTGTTCAATATGGAAGAAGAAAATTATGACATGAAGGATAATGTTTTGAGAGCATTAATTCTATCTGGTAAAATGGGAGTGGCCTCATTGCCAATAAGAAGAAATAATAGTGTGAGAGCAGCAGCAATCTTCAATTTGGGTTTAGGGTATTATGATGCTTATCAACTCAACGATGAAGTTACCAAGTACAGAGATTTGGCCTTGAAATGTTTCAAGAGAGCCATTCAATTGGAACCAAAGAATGCAACCTTCTGGGTTGCACTTGGGAATACATATGTGCCATTTAATGCCTTGGTTGCTCAGCATTGTTTCATTAAGGCATCTGCACTTGAAACTAAAGACGCCTCTGTGTGGTGTAATTTAGCCACCTTATATTTGAAGTATGGTGATATTGAATTAGCAAAAGAGACTTTTTTACGGGCGCAATCTGTTGCACCACTTCAATCGTTCCCCTGGTTAGGTCAGGCAATTGCATCCGAAAATTCTGGGGAACCTGGAGATGCTGAAGCTGCTCAACGGTTATTTATTCATGGATATGTTGTATCCAATGGAAGATCACATTTGGCACAGTTGCTTTATGCTTTATGCATTATTAATAAGCGACTTGTGAGTAATTCTAGTGACTTGAGAGATGTTGAAACTGCCCAAGAATTATCCATTGCCAACTTTGCCATGACTTCATACTTTAAGTTTAGACCTAATGATGTGATTGCTTTGAAGATTGCCTTATCAATCAGTGAACGTTGTAAGGATTACCGGAATGCTATCACTGTTGGTGAACGACTTTATAAGTTGCTTGAAAAGGAGTATGACACAACCGGCAACACCAAAACGGCTTTAGAGATTGCAGAAACCAGAGCACAATTAGCAAGGGTATACCTTGGCCATGAAGACTATGAAAATGCCATCGAATGTGCTCAGTTTAGTATGGAAATTGTCGGTGCATTGGAAGCAGATGATGATAATAATAGTGCTAAAGCTAAAGCTATTCTCGATACGATTCTTTCGGCACGGATAGTCATAGGTTTAAGTTTGTTTTTTGATGGACAATATGATGAAGCCTTGGAGCAATTGCAAGAGATTTTGACCACCCATGGTGATAATCATACCTTGATTTGTTTGACTGCACAAATCTTGAATGCCTTGGGAACTGAAGACACCAAACAAGCATCATTGGATCAATTGTTCTCATACATTGAGAGCCATGGGTCCTCATTGTTAGTTGTACTTATTCTTGGGTGTATTGCACTTGTTGATAACATCAGTGAATACTTTGAAGCTGTTAAAGATGAATTACGGTGTCTTCTGTTGGAAGAACTACAAAATGACAAGCGGAAACTTATACCCTCATTGCTCTCGCAAATCAATGAACGTATGGGGACGTTCAATGCAAAGGACATTTGGCAAAGGAATGCTATTTTGTTCCCATCGGACTATTCTGTATGGACACAGCTCAATAACAGAATGGCTTTGGCTATAGCTGGATTGAAAGACTCCAAGCTTCCTGCACCCAAGTACGCTGAGTTGTATGCTAAGATGGAAGACTTGCGGTCAATACAAAGAAGCATGGTCTTGTTCCCTGCAAATGGTAGTGTTGCCGAAGCGTTAAAGGGCATATAGATAATAGAATTAGAGTTGTATTACCGTGTTAAGTGTATTTAGACCGAGGTACTTAATGTCTTCAATCGTTGTAAAGCGGCCAGTTTGCTTATGTAATCATTACGTAATCAGAATAGTAGTGATCTATGCGACATTCAAAGATTGTCACTACACCAACTCTTATTCTTACCCATCAACAGGCATCAACAACAATATTAATAGACAATGGGAAAGAGAAAGTCGTCGGCGAAACCCGTGAAGAAGGTCAAGCAAACGTTGGACACGACATTCAACTGTTTGTTTTGCAACCATGAAAAGTCCATCATTTGCACTTTAGACAAGAAGAACTCATTGGGTCTTTTACACTGCAAGATTTGTGGTCAGTCGTTCCAAACCGCCATCAACTCGTTGAGTCAGCCGGTCGACATATATTCCGACTGGATCGACGCGTGCGAGGACTTGGAAGAAGAAGAGGGCGATTCTGGCGTAGTAGATGGTGGAGAAGAGGATCATGGGAAGGAAGAATACAGTGATGATGATTATGATTAAAAGTCGTGCGTGTAACGATATATATATAGTATAAAGTCAAGTATAATTACAGTATAGTATAAATATAGTATAGTATAGTATAGTATACATTATTATTAGTATTGTTTGTCCTCTTTTGTCTGTTCTTCGTTCTTACTTGGAAGAAGACAAAGGCCCTTAGGAAACTTTGCAAATGTCTTAAGCAAAGAATCGTACGCTTCGCTGATGATTTTACCATCCAGATTGCCATGAGCCTTCAGTGACTTCTCAAGCATTCTTCGAAGTGATAATCGAATGGCATCAGCATCAGAATCATGGTCGGTGTACAGCTCGGGCTTTTGAGTCTCAGTGCCATCAGCAGAAACTCCGTTCTCTCCATGCATTGTACCTGACCCTCTGACATCTGGATGCAATTTATCCAACTCACTGTGGTCAAGATTAGTACAACTGTCTTGAGCCAATTGTCCTAGTCTGATTCGGATCTGATCAAGGTCTAGCAAGTCACCGTCTCCTTTGGGAAAAACTGATTGAAGTGATATACCCTTATCTTTCATCATCTTTAGGTTTTTCACAATGGTGTCTAAGTCTGTAATGTTGATGTCATAAAGTGTCCGTCTAAGTTCTTCTCCAGAGACATCTTGCATTGAATCAAGCATCTCTTGATTCTTAAACTTACTAAGCTTCATTATTGACCCTTCTTCACGATTCAAATCCTTTAAATTGGTTCTGGAACTATTCTTCTTTAAAGTTGTCGCTTCATCTTCAATGATGGTTGGTTGCGGTCTAGGGACTAATAAATTGGCAGAGATTTCATTCTCAAACTTCTCTTGTTCCTCTTTAATGTTCTTCTTCCGTTCATCTTCGAATAACTCTATATCAAACTTTTGGGGCTCCTTTTCAACTAAACTTAAATCAATTAATGACATCCCCTTAGCAATGGTGGAATTTATAAATAAAAACCTCACCAAAGTTTCTTTACCTTCCAAATTAAGTTCATTATTCAATTGAATCTGTAGCAAGGCATTGATCGACTCAGTCAAATTGGCTCTCACAGAATTACACTTTTTTACAAAAGCTGTGACCTCAGGTGATTTCAAATCCAACTTGTTCTCGGCTTTAAGGCTCAACAAATGCGTCAATTGGGCTGTAAGTGTATCACTTTCCGTAATCTGATCACCACCAACAGGTGACGACTTATGGGTATTCCTTAATAATCTTTCCATATTTCTCATGGTATATAACCCAATTCTTTCTTTGAAGATATGTGGATAATCTTCATAATCCAAGTCCAATGTCACTAAACTCTGAGAATTTTTTAAGGCTTGAATTAGTGCTGTGGCAGTACCCAAATCAATCTTGTTTCCTAAAAGTGATAAATAGCCCAAATTGGTGCAGAATGGGATGATATTGGATAAACTCAATAATGAATCCTGAGAAAAATTAAGGTTCTCCAAATGCAACCGTTTCAACTTGGGAAATAAAGGTAATCTATCAGTAAAGAATTGGCAAATGGCTTCTTCATCCTTGGTGCCAGTAGCGAACAATTTGGCATTATTTGATAAATCGAGATATTTTAAGGATTCTAATTTCATCAATAACTCCTCAAAAATAAATTTGAACTCATCGTTGAACCGTAAATTGGTACAATTCAAACTGATGAACAGAATTTTGGATTCATATAATGATTTAGTAATGTCAGGGCTATTACGCAACAAATCAGTTAACACCTTTAAATGAGCCATTGAGGATAAATCATTGTATCCCAAGTCAATTCCTGAACAAAATGGTTTCATCAACCATTCGGTAACCACAACTTTCAATTGTCTGGGAGTCAAATTATTATATGCCAATCCAAGTCTATCCGTCTTGATTGCAACACCAAACTTAACCAAGTTTTCAAATAACTCTTGATCAGTAATGCAACATCCAGTCAATATTAATTCATTAATACCTCCTCTGGCCACAATAGTGGCCGTGAAAAGAGACCAATCCATATCGGACCTATTTTCACGGTTGCATGTCATTCTAACTAACTCATCAACTTCCTTCCCCAGTGCTAGATTTTTCTTTTTCTTCTTCTTGATAACATTAACGGCAAGCACTGGACATTGAGTAATGTCTAATCTATTTAATACTCTATTCCTGCTAAGAAACCAACAGAGAAGCAGCCAACCATTCTGATCAATAGGGGTATTCCGAAGTGACAACTTCTCTAATTGAGTCTTTGATGCCATTGCAGATAACAAGATTTTGAATTGTTCAATTGATAAACTAACACCATCTAATGAAACACAAACAATTGGTGCTATACGGATAAAATCCGCAAATGTCTGGATTTCAACCATTGTAGGCGTTGGATTCCGTAATTGTAAAAGAGGTAAAGGAGCCATTGAACCCTTTGGAATTTGTTTAAGAATACCTGGAATTGGTAAAATCTCACGTAAATGGCAACACCTTGTATACATCAAGTCTAAAGCCATTTTCTTCACAGGTGCTCTATAAGAATAGGCTTTGGTAGGTATTGGCTTTTCAATTGCTAATGACTTTGCCCTTTTGTCTATAGCTTCATCGGAGGGATCAACAGAAGCTGTCTTGTTTGAACTATCGGTAGAGCTTTCATCATTATCGTCCTTCTTCAAGTAACCTAAAGCTCCGCTACCTCCAATAACAATACCACCACCTTGGCCCATCAACAGCTTTTCAATTGCAATTCTATCAGAATCAGTAAGGGGGTTGATTTTTACTGTACCATTTGGTAAAATGTCCACGTTACCCTTTCTAGGAGTACGGGAAGGAATTTGTTGAGGAGGATCAATTAAGAAGGTGGTCAGATGGAAGGCAACTCTTTTAAGTGGACGTATACCCTTGAACTCAGGTAAAACATTGGAAGCTTCGGTCACCAAGTCTGGAGATTCCTCCTTAGTATCATCCATAGAGGTTGCCTCTGACATAGGTGGAGATGTTTCTGTACTAGCTACTGATTTCCGACGAAGGAATGAAAATTTGGACCCTTCAGGAGGTGAGGAGCTTGTTAATGAAGATTGACCTGTCAGCAGTCCAGAAATACTTGCACGAGCTCTTTGAATGGAACCTTTCTTCATCGAAGATTTACGAAGTCTCTGACAAGGGATCTGGAAGAACTTGATATATTCGATTAATCTGGGGTCAGTAATCTCCACACCTGAAGCACTAGAAAATGATTTGGATCGTGTGAGTCTGTGGCTCGAGTTGTACTCACTAATATCATGCAACTTTTCATTGGTCTCGGAATAATACATACATTTGCCGTCATTTGCAGTACCACCAGAGCATTTGAGTCCACCTGTGGTTCTTGATCTGGTGAGAGGGACGGTGCCGTTGTCATTATCATCATTATTAGTGCTTCTTCTGGAATTTGCAGTATTAACTGAATAATTTGACTTGAACAAAGAAGGATTGGAATTCGTATTAGGTGATGTTGGAAATGGACCAGATTCATGTATAGTGTTAGCCTTCTCTGTATTATGAGTATTATTAATGTTAGTAGTATTATTGTTACTGGATGACGTTGAATGAGAGCGAGTTCTTCCTAGTTCGCTGTAGGTTCGAGATTTTGAATTGGAGATGGTATTCAAAGCGGCCGTTGATGAATGGACATCCTCCTGAGATTTCATGAGTTTCCCCTTCAATTTTGAAAAGAATCCGCCACCTCCTGATCCACCTAAAGATGAAGAAGATGAAGCTTGTGAGTTGATGGAACCGTTGGAAGCCACAGACAGAACACTCCCTTTCCGTTTGGGAAGAGCACCACCAGAATGAGGGGTCTCGGGCAGATAAAACTCCCCTGAGAGAGTGGTGGAAGGTTTTGTCTTGTTGAAGTTATTCAGGTTGGTATTAGAGATGGGCGTTGAGATGTGAGGTGAAGTCCTTACTTCTAAGTCACTAGAAGCTGACGACTTTCTCAGCATTAGAGTAGAGGACTTCAATGGTGAAGATGAAGATTCAGATGAAGGCTTCTTCTGGGAATTATCTTCGGATTTAGTGGGAGGGGGTGTTGGTTTAACGGATGATATATTACTGGGGGTTGAAGATCCACTGACATTAACACTGCTATTGTTATTAATGTTGTTATTGGCAGTATTGAAGTCAATGGCCAGTGAACTCAAGAACCAATCAACATCCGTATTCTTCACCCCATCCTCCCATTCCTCCAGGTTTAAGAATCTTTTGATTTCACCTAAGTCAAGCGTGGGTTCCATAGTCGACACTTCAGTAACAGCAGTCTCTGTATCGCCAGTCGAGGGAGCTGACGGAGTTGTGGTTGACACTAATGACGACGCCAGCGACAATGTCATTTATTATGAACGTATTAGTTTGTTATGAATATAGGATAGAAATTCTTGCGTAGGGTTGTTTGTAATCGGAAACCCTAGATTTAATTTAGGGAATGTATATACTAGACAAAACAATATATTGGTGTGTGTTGTCGATGTCGATGAAGGAGTAGAAGAAGAGAGGAGGAAGAGTGATGTTTTGGTCAATCAATGTGGAGAAAGGGGTGACAGTACAATAGAAAAACCAACTAAAGTTTGCGAGAGTCGCTACAATGATTAATTAACTATTGTAGTAAGTACGTACAAAAAAAAGGGCGGCCGGATTATTTTAAAGACAACTTACGGAAATGTTATAGAGATGTTATAGACACAAGCCATAGAGACATAGACACAACTTGTATATGACAGTGCTGTTGGTACTCTTATGGTGTGGCTATAGTAATTATTACTATTGTTGTGATGTATTTGCAGCCCCATAGTATGACATCTACATCTGGAATCATTTGATAACTCCTCCTACCTTGCGTTGAACCGAGCACTACTGGATTAAGACCACCACGACCTCGACTACGACCAACAGCTGATAGCATACAAAAAAAAAGGATTTCACGTTTTGCACATTGACAAAGGGCATACTACGTTGCAATGATACGATAATTATACGAGTTGCGTGTTAATAAGTAGAAATACGGCGACGCATGGAATATCCAATGGTTCTATCCTATAAAGTGGTGGGGTCGAAGTAAAAAAAAGTGCGGCTGTCGGTACGAAGGAGTCAACTATCGGCTGTTATTCTATTTTATTTGTTATGTTATCACGTTGTAGGTGGAATTATTTCTCTCGGATATATAAAAAATTCGAGGGAACACCACTGCTTTTCGTTAGTTTTTTTTCTAGCTGAAGGATATGGCTTTTTGGTTGGTTTGTTCCGGATTCGTAGTTTTTATGATTCCGGAACTTATACCACCCCCTTACGGTGCACATGTTAAAGCCGAAAAGCCGATCAAAGTCCTCATAGTATCGGAGTTTTATTGAATTATAGCCATTCTATTTTTATGGCAATTTACAGAAATTATTCAAATATTGAACTTTTGTTATTAAACGTAACTGTGAATGGGATTTGACTTTATAGTACTTTGAAGTATGTTACGTTTTGTTGTATTGAAATTATTATTCAACTATGTAACCTAGGTGGTCCACGACTACCCTTAATAACTATGATGGAAAAGGGAGTTCAAAAATAAAAAGAACGACAACTGCAGGATTCGAACCTGCGCGGGCAAAGCCCAAAAGATTTCTAATCTTTCTCCTTAACCACTCGGACAAGTTGCCAATTACGATTTATAAACTCATTTTTCTACGCTATGCAGTCGTTTATGTATTTCTCTTTGTGTAGGTAGCGCCGAGAAATTTCTGCGATGTATGTGAAATATTCAAGAGATCTTCGGGATTATTTCAAACCACTTGCTGCAACAATGATCTAGTATTGTTAATAATTGAATCTTTAATTAAAACTAGATTTGCAGAAATTAAATGTGACGAACACGTAAGTGTAAATCGAATACTTCAGAATTAATTAATGTTTTGTCGATTAGTACTCTGAGTAAATACTATTATTTAAGGGGTAGTTACAACTATCCCTATGCGTTAAAGATTGATAATTACATCTGAAACAACACTAGGAAGGCTCATACTATTGCTTATTGACTGATGATGGTGTTCAGTTGTATTTGACATTTATCTAACAGCTTAGATACATAAATCAATTGTGTGTGTGAATGTGTGTGTGTGTGTGTGTGTGTTTCAGGTCTAGGAAGGAGATAAGATGTTTATCGAATCCCTAACTTTAGAAAGAATTTTTACAGCTTTTATATTCGATTGTTAATTCCCTTTTTATGGACAGATTTGTTTGCTTCATCCCTCATGTGTGCCTTTCTCCTGAAACAACCATCTCAATACACATACAGAGACACACAGTACCATCTAGTTTAAAGCCAATACGATTATCATCTGATCTAATTATAAAATAGAACTCCTTTAATACTTCTATTCTACTATTGTTTTAGGCTTTGAATTATTCAGCTCTATTGTTTGGTACCTTATTTTTACGGCGCTCAGTTCAATGGGCACATTTGAATAAAGTTGCATGGCCATGTATCAGATACACCTACTTCAAACATAAAATAACTCCTTCCATGACACACTTTTACATACATACAATTATACATAGGTATATATATATATATATATGCGTGTATTTGTATGGTTCTTCATTATGGCATAAAGTAGAACCATCCCCATAATCATGAAGGAAGATCTTGTGTTCAACATTTCTTCTTCATTCAAACTTGGACCAGTCCTCGGCTCTGGAGCCTATGGTACAGTATGCATGGCCCTTCATAAACCTACGGGGATAAAGGTAGCCATCAAACGTATTGATCCCTTTGATAAACCTCTTTCGTGTCTTCGGACTTTGAGAGAAATACAACTCTTACAAAAGTTTCGTCATCATGAGAATATCGTCACAATGCATGATATCCAGAAACCCCCAAACTACGATGAATTTAACGAAGTATATATCATTCAGGAATATGTGGATACTGATCTATATCATGTGATCCAGAAACAGGTACTTGGTGATGAATACTTTCAATATTTCGTCTATCAAATACTTCGAGGGTTAAAGATGATTCATAGTGCGAATGTGATTCACAGAGACTTGAAACCAAGTAACATTTTAGTGGATCATGAATGTACTTTGAGAATATGTGATTTTGGGTTAGCTAGACTTGCCATTTCTCCTCAAGAACAAAGAAAGAATAATCTGATTTCCATATTAACAGAGTATGTGGCTACAAGATGGTACAGAGCACCAGAGATTATGCTTTCACATTCTCAATACACTTTTGCAATCGATGTTTGGTCTGTGGGATGTATTCTAGCAGAAATGTTTACCGGGGTCCCCTTATTCCCGGGTAGGAATCACATCCAACAGTTAGAACTTATTTTCCAATTGTTAGGAACCCCACAAACTCCAGATGATTGGCTGGCCATAGAACTGAAAAGAGCCAGTGATTTTGTGAAAATGAGAATGCCAGAATGTAAACCGGTGGATTTGGATGTGTGGTTTAATTCTCATCCCCAGAAAATAAAACGGTATGGGTATACACCAATCAATCCCGAAGGTCTAGATTTGCTCAAAAGAATGCTTACATTCGATCCCCGTAAACGGATCACTGTGGATGAAGCTCTATGTCATCCTTATCTTCTGCTTTATCATCAGCCGGAAGATGAACCTACAACAACCCCGTTTGACGTTAGTGAGTTTCCTTATGATAGTTGCAAGGACGATATATCAATTTCTGAGATGAAATTGAGCTTGTATCTGGAAATAATCAGTTTCCATGCTCGTGCTTGAATTTATCGTATAAATTATATTTTATTATTTAATATCATTTTATGTATGTATTGGAACTAATGGTGATATATAATAATCCCTTGATCTTTTCTCTTTATTAAATGCTGCAATGTCTTATTCTTTACCAATCACCAGGTACAACCTTTTCAGTTTCTCTTGGGTCAGGTGCATTTCTGTAAAACTTGGTTCCCCCTGGTCTTGATGGAGGAATGTATGGATCTGGAACTTCCCATTCCTTCAATTCTGCTTTAAATGCTTGAATAATTTGATCCAACTCTTCGGCATCAGAAACATGTCTATTGGCTTCAATACGTTGTCTGATGTTGATGGTAGCGTTTCTGTACGCATCGAACTTGACAGTGTTGTCAAAAGCACTTCTCATCGCTTGTCTAAATAATGAAGCAATTCTCTTGCTGTTGGCCTCAGTAAAGGGCAAGATCTTACCAGACATGTCTCCCTGGCTATATGACTTCCTCACAAGATAGTTATCTATTGTGGATAGTAGTTAACTCTTTTTTTGTCTATATTCTCATTTTCATTGGAGGGATATTTTTATTTTTATTGGTAGCGCTAGTTGAGTACAACGTCGTGTGAAGTTCAAATCTATCCAATATGTAAAGTCTCTACCACCAAGTATGGTCTTTATCAATACAATACATAGAAATACATAAAAAATCTTTACAACCTTCTTTTTGGTTACTTGGTACTTTTTTCCACAAGCATTAATGAGCCAACGAAGGATAAAACCAATCTACTTCTAACTTCGTTAATGTCTTCTGGAACTAACCAAATCAAAGCTCCCAACTTTCTAGCAATAGAAATAGCCAAACGAGCATTGGCATACTTCTCTTCTTCGCTCAAGTTAGTACCTTGGTAAACCAAATCGTAATCGACATAACCGGGCTTCAATCCGTTCAAGATGTCCAAAAAGAAATTGGCAGAACTGATTGAAGGATCCTTGAAGGACCTAGCAGTATTAGTCTTCCCACCTTTAGTAACAAGGGCATTAGCCCATTTCAACATATCACTATCGCTCAAGTTTGCATTGACTGATGATAAAGATGCCAATGTATTGACAATATTTCTTCTCATCAATTGCCATACTAACCCTAATGTCAATAACTTGTTACCATCAGTGATATCGCTACCTTCAATACCAACTAAGGAAAACTTGTTGGCTTTCCCAATTTCAACAGCATAGTTGGTGTTTTCCAAGGCTTTGAATCTCATCAATTCTCCTCCGTTAGCTGGTTTCTTGTTTATATGCTTAAAGGAAACAGATCCAGGGATGACCTTGTCGTAAGCTTGCAATAACACCAAACCATCCTTTAAATCTTCGAAAAGAGTAATCACAGGAGGGTCTACATCCAATGAATTCAACCACAAAGTGAATACTCTGGCTTCTCTTTCACCTTCAGCATCAAAATCTTCAATTACTGGCTTTTCTTCTTCAGCAATTGGTTCCAAACATGGATAAGTATTAAACAAATTAGCGACGAAAGCCAAGTTCAATTTGGGGTTACCAGAAACCAAAGAAGTTGGCGTCAAATACTTTCTACATCCAATGGTTTCAGCATTGTCCAAAATCTTCTCTGCTCTTTGCAAATGATCATGGATTTGTAAAGGTTCCAACCCACAAGATTCAGGAACTAATTGATTCATAAGAACAGTATAATTTTCACCATCACTAACGTCCTTAGAAAAGTTGGTAACTCTTCTTTGAGAGCCAGCATTCTTCAAATGATAATTAAACCATCTTAACAAAATTTGTTCTGGAGGTAATCTCAAGAATTGTTCTAAAGTCTCGTCATCTTCCAATAAACGATACAATTCAGGATGATACTTAATATCCACCTTAGACAACAATCCTCTTCTAATGATTTGCCAGATTAAACCCAATATCAAATGTTCCTTCCCATCAATAATATCTTCAGAATGCACATTCACAACAACGCATCCAATAGCCTTGGCGGAGTTAATGACAATATTTGCATTTTCACTCATTTGGAAGTTGTTCAATTCTTTCTTTGGTTTGGGCAAATTCAAAACTCTGGTATCAATGGTATCTGGAACAGAATCATTGATCAATTTTGATAATACCAAACCATCTCTACACTCATCAAAGATTTGGAAAGTTTCTGTGTCGAATGGCAAACGGTTACCAACATGATCGTCTCCAGCCAACACGGAGTTAATATGTCTGGTGAATTCAGTCCGTTCTTCATCATTAACGGTATGAGTTGTACCAGAGGTAGAGCCTCCTAGATAAGTTTTTCTAGGTGAAGTTGGAGCTTCTGAAGCCAGACCAGAATTGGAAGGCTTTCTCATATGACCACTGACAACTCTTGAACCAGCTGGAGCCAAACCACCAGTAGTGATTGGAGCAGCGGAAGAGCTGGAAATTGAGCCTGTGTCACCTTCCTTTAACTTGGCCATCAATTGAACATAATCGTCCAATTCAACATGACCCGAAGCATCAACATCGACTTGCTTTAAGGTTTCTCTTGCTTCATCATAAGTATACTTCCCCTTCTTGGAAACAGAATTAATAACGTCCTTCTTCTCTACCCATCCCTTTTCCTCTAAATCAATTGCACGGAAATCTTCAATTATTCCGTACAAATCAGCTTGTTCCAAGATAGGATATTTCTTCAGTAACTTCAACACATTCATGTTGTGTACAACTTTATCTGCTCGTGTTCACTAGTTTTCAGCTTCCCTATAGGTCGGCCCAATTGCAACTGTATGTTAAATTTATCAAAGTACCACCAAATAACAACACAACAGTATTAGTGAAAACAAAAAGAGTCTAAACAAATTAGTTGCTACGATTTGGTTCTGTCCACCACCAAACCTATATAAAATCTCCAATTTAGGGGAACTTCAATGAGTGAATGAATGAGAAACCTGTACATTGAGTGCAGGCCACCATTCAATAAAGGTAGCACAATAATGCCGTCATGACTCCATCGGTTTCATAGCCCAGTCCGAAGAGGCTGTTAGATCTAATAGAGTCACGGCAAAACATCGAGAATTACGAGGTTCATATAACAGAATACGACAGTAAAATTAAAGGGTAGGGTAACAAGATCTCGAGTTTAATTGAGTAAGATGATGTCATTGGTTAAATGATATTTTGAATGATCTTGATGATTACTCTGCCGATGTTCAATCATTCAAAGTTCGTCTCAGGGTTCGGTTCAAAGTTCTATCTGGTGATGAATTCCCACTAATATATCTTAGTCCTTCGATATATACTCCGTTGGCCAATTATTCTGTCACGTGAACTATCACGTGATATTGTCTGTTTTTGTTTAGTTAAATCTCAATCGCTTACTTAATACTGATACTGAGTACTCCATATTAAATCGCTTGCTTTACATACGCAAGACCCTTAACCGCTCTCTTTGACATCATGCCAGGCCCCCTGTTTGAAATAGATCAGGTTCAGCTTCAATTTCCCTTAGGCAATGACTTGCAGAAGCTTTTAGTGGCAAGTAACCACATGTACTTATTTGTGTCCCGTTATGTATATCATATTGATCTCCTGAATCCCTCTGAGGTATTGAGGTTCAGTTATCCTGATTCAGGTAATGCCACGCTTGATCAAGCTTGGGTACATTCTAATGGGGTTCATTTGCTAATTCGTTTGACAGATGGAACAATCCATTTTCTCCATGCTAAGCTTTTGACATCTTTTAAACCTTTGGCAAAGCTAAAACAAATAGGGTCTTCCATTCAAGATATCATCTTTTTCCCTGAAGAGGTACCTCAAGAAGGTGGCATACTATTCTTGACTTACACTTCTACCAATGATATCTATTTAGGAGAGATTAAGACTCCAACTGATTCGAAACTGAGGGTTGATAAACATTTGAAACTAATTTTGAATGAGTCCGAGTCTATAAATGGTATGGCCTATGTGAAGAATATTCTCTATATCTTTTCTGGAAACACCTCTGTCTCTACATGGAAATTCAATGGTGCTCCAGAAGGTTATAGTGAAGCAGTTTCTTTTTTTAAATCTTCGACTCCTCATTCCCACAAGTACAACAATTCTTCTTCTTCTAATATTGGTTCAAAGTCATATTTAACCTCAAATAACACTAATTCACTAATCTACTACTATGGTGAAGGTCAATTTTATACCATAGATTCCGAATTGATGCTATCTGGAATCCGAAAATTGCCCTCACTGTTCTTGGATCATTTGCTGGGTCCTATTGGTATTACTCCCCATCATGTGTTCACCAAATCAAGAGGTCAAATTACATTTATGAATAAGCTTTCAAGCCATACGACTTCACTCAATATCCCCACAAATTTGGCATCGTTTGTCTGTGATACAAAGGAGAATACATTTTGGCTCTACTCTTCAAACGACATTTATGAATTAGTTATAGTAAACGAAGAAACATCGGTTTGGTACGACTATTATAAGATGGGTAAATATGATGAATCATTGAAATGCTTACAGCCAACTATGACTTACGAATCTGACATGGTGTTGATAAAGAAGAGCTATGAATTGTTAACTTCTGACGATGCAAATGCTGCCCTAAAGGGAGTTTCCTTGTTAGCCGAAACTTCAGAACCTTTTGAAAAGGTTCTGTTGATGCTAATGAAGAACGAATCTACGTTACTTCTATTAATTGAATATATCAAGGCAAAATTCTATCAAACAAAAAAGGAAAATAGCAAAATCAGAAAAGTTATACTATCAAGTTGGTTGATACGTTTAATATTGACAGGATTATATCAAAAGAATCAGAACTCCCATCATGAAATATTGAATTCCCAGTTGACTGAATTTTTGAAAAAGAACTACAAGGTTCTAGATACTCCAATCGTGTACCAAATAATGAAAGACTTTAGTGCTCATGATAAGTTAGTTGAATATGCTGAATTTATACAAGATTATGAAACTATTGTCAATTATTATATTGAAAGAGAAGATTGGAAAAATGCATTAAAGTATATTGTTCATGTTTACAATGAGGAATCGCTTTCCAATGAAATCATTTATTCCACTGCAACTATATTACTTTTAAATTTCCCCAAAAAGACTGTTGAAACATGGCTAAAATTTAAAAACATTCAATACGAACGTTTCCTTGCAGCAATTTTGGTGTATAATCGCCAATTAAAGTCAAAGAAACTTGAAGAAAACTATGGTTGTTATTTCCTACAAAGAATCATTCTTGAAAAAGGTATTACGAATTCTCGAATTGTCAATAACTATTACCTACTGTTATTGATAACCATAAACTCACCGGCTTCTAATAAGCAAATTGTCCAAATTCTTAATAAGACACTGAATTTTGATAAAAATTACTTGTTACGGCTATCATTGAATCAAACCCACAATTATGAGCTGGCAGTGCAATTTTGTATACATCTGGCATTGTTTGAACAAGCTTTGCAATTGGCTCTAAGTCGTGACTTGGTTGAATTGGGTGAGTTTGTATTGATTCAATACGATGAATACTTGAAAAGGGAGAATATGAACTCTGGGGATGGGACCTTAAGAAATGGAGCTCTGTTTCTGGATACAGAAGAAGGAGTCATTAATTTCTCAGCTATAAAACTTCATGATAAGAACTACTCCACTAAGGAAAAGCTTAAACTAATGTTTGCCAAGTACTTGATAGATGGGGTAATAGCGGGCCAAAAATTCAGTATACTTCAAGAAGAATCATTTGAATACTTTTCTCAAAATGGAAGCAACGATGATCATCATATCAACGGGGAAACTGCTGAATTAAACAAAGCATTGCATTACTTGTTGAAAGGAGGCTTTTTAATGTTGAAGGACTTGTTGCCACTTTTCCCTGAGTCTATCAATATCAGTGAATTCAAGCAAGAGATAATTACGTCGTTGAACACATATAATTCCAATATAAACCAGCTTTCCAACGAAATGAATGAGTCTCTTAGCATTTATAAGAAACTTAAAGAACAACAAGTTGAAAACACCTCAAGCACAGAAGTTCTCACACTAATTGAACCTGGTGAGTCTTGTCGTCTCTGTCATAAACTACTTGTTGATAGAAATTTCATTGTTTTCCCCAATTGTTTGCATAATTTTCACAAGGATTGTCTCATCAAGTTTTATCTTAAACTTAAGAACAACTACAAGTTCCGAAAGCTTTATGATGCCTTTAAATCTGGTAAGATGGTTGATAAACATGAATTAGATGCTCTATTACTTACTAGTTGTCCCTTATGCAATGAGCAGAATATTTCAACTGTGGATTTGGCCTTAGTAGATCCCATTGCTCATAAGCTGTTAATGAGCGAATGGGAACTATAGAGGTACTCTTAGGTAGGTAAGTCGTGTCTATTGATTATGTAATGTTACGATATACTCGTTTTGTGCCTCTGAACTTTTCCAGATGCTCATCGCATACAAACTGAAAAGTACAAAGTGATGATCGTCACTTCTAATAAGGTGCTGTTTCGATAAAGACCAAGTACTAAACATATATATAACGTGTAACAATGGGGAAGACACAGAAGAAGAATAGTAAAGGACGTTTAGATAAGTACTATTACCTTGCCAAAGAAAAGGGATATCGTGCTCGTTCTTCATTCAAGATAGTACAAATTAATGAAAAGTATGGCCACTTCCTCGAGAAGTCCAAAGTGGTGATTGATCTCTGTGCTGCGCCAGGTTCTTGGTGTCAAGTAGCTTCTCAACTTTGTCCTGTTAACTCTTTGATTATTGGTGTTGATATTGTTCCTATTAAGCCTTTACCTAACTGTATTACTTTCCAATCCGATATCACTACTGAAGATTGTCGTTCTAAATTACGAGGACACATGAAGACGTGGAAAGCTGACACTGTTTTGCATGATGGTGCCCCTAACGTTGGTTTAGGATGGGTTCAGGATGCCTTCACTCAATCACAGTTGACCTTACAGGCCTTGAAATTGGCCGTGGAGAACTTGGTTGCTGGCGGTACGTTTGTTACCAAGGTTTTCCGTTCCAGAGACTATAATAACTTGATGTGGGTTTTCCAACAGTTATTCGACAAAGTTGAGGCTACTAAACCTCCTGCGTCACGTAATGTATCTGCAGAAATCTTCGTTGTGTGTCGTGGGTTTAAGGCTCCAAAGAAGTTGGACCCCAGATTGTTAGATCCTAGAGAGATTTTCGAGGAATTAGGTAACGAAAAGGTGAACAGTGAAGCTAAAGTTTTCAATCCAGATAAAAAGGTTAGACAAAGACAAGGTTATGAAGAAGGTGATTATACATTATATCATGAGATGGGTATTATGGAGTTTGTTAAGAATGAAGAGCCCATAGAAGCATTAGGTACTTTAAATAAGTTGATTGTTCCAGAAAAGGGGGACCCAGATATGGAATGGAAAATTATCAAAAAGTTGCCCTCTTGTAACGAGGAATTGTTGACATGTTTCACTGATTTGAAGGTGTTGGGTCGTAAAGAGTTCAAATTAATACTTAAGTTCAGAAAGCAAGCAAGAGAACTTTTGGGATTGGATGAAAAGGAAGAGTCCAAGGAAAAAACCGTTGTTGAGACCTTGACAGAAGATCAACAGATCGATAAGGACTTACATGATATGACAGAGAAACAAAGGTTGAAGAATAGAAGAGAGAAGAAGAAACTGAATGAAAGCAAGCAGAAGGAAATCGTTCGTCAGCAAATGAATATGTTGACTGATATGAACATAGGTTTGGAAGCTGGTCAATTGGGAAGTGAATCATTATTTAATTTAAAAACTGCTGAGAAAACTGGCCAATTGGACAAGTTGGCTAAAGGTAAGAAACGTATGGTTTTTGACCATGAAGAATTGATTAAAGACAACGACATTCATATAGGAGTTGACTCCGAAGGCGACAATAGTGCAGATGAAGTTGATGAGTTGGAGGCTCAGTTAGACGACATGTATGCTACTTACCAAGAAAGACGAATGGAAAGAGATGCAAACTTACGAGCAAAGAAGGCCAGAGGAGACGTCGATGATGAAGCATGGGAGGGTATTGAAAGTGATGCAGAAAAATCTGATGATGAAGGCACTAAGTTTGAAGAAAGTGATGAAGAGGAAGACAGTGATGGCGATGAAGCCATTAATAGACTTATCGCCGAAAATAGAAAAGGTAAGAACGGGTTATCCAAAAATGCCTCGGTCTTCTTTGCCTCAGACTCTATTTTCAACGAGGTTGATGACGATGAATTATTAAAGGAGTTGGAGGGATCCAAGACTGCTGCTGCTCCAGGCACCGGTAACGTCAATGGGAAGAAGACAGATGCCATGGAAGTTGACGAGGAAGGTATTCTGGAATCAGAATACAGTGATAGCGATAGCGGTAGTGACAGCGACAGTGACTTTGAAGTTGTTGGAAGAGAGCTGGAATTTGGACAAGACATGGAAGAGGGCAATGAATCTGATTCTGATGGTGAGATTAATATTTCAAAACAATACAATTCCGCTAAGAATGAAAAGGAACGTGTGGACCTTGCAACTGTTGAGGCCATGACACTTGCACACCAAGTTGCACTTGGACAAATGAACAAATACGACTTAATTGAAGAAGGTATTAATCGGTATTCCTTCAGAGACAAAGAGGGCTTGCCTGAATGGTTCCTTGATGATGAGAAGAGACATAGTAAGATTGTCAAGCCTATAACCAAGGAAGCAGCTTTGGCGATCAAGGAAAAGCAAAAGGCTTTGAATGCTCGTCCTATCAAGAAGGTGTTGGAAGCTCAAGGGCGTAAGAAGATGAGGGCTATGAAGAGATTAGAGAAGTTGAAGAAGAAGAGTGATTTGATCAATGAAGATAGTGCATTGAGTGAGAAGGATAAGGCCGATCAAATATCCAAATTGATGAGGAAATTAACTAAAAAACAAAAGGTTAAACCAAAGGTGACGTTGATTGTTGCAAAGGGTGCCAATAGAGGTTTAAGCGGAAGACCTAAGGGAGTTAAGGGTAAGTATAAGATGGTTGATGGTGTTCTGAAGAATGAACAGCGTGCATTGAAAAGAATTGCGAAGAAGCATAAGAAGTAATGGTGCAGTAGTTTAAGTATGAATAACCGCATATAGAGTTACTTACTGAATCGCATAATTATATTTACGAAGACGTACATTATCAGTAGATGATGTATATGTCTGAAACTTTCATCCAGAGGTCTAGAACAGGCACTGAAAAAATGTGGACCTACTTTAACAACGATCTTTGGCAAGATGTGCAATGTTGCATGTACCAATCGATCTTTTGAAATACCAGCAATGAAATGAAATCAAGTCAAGTCAAGTCATATGTTTGCATTCTCGTTTACAGCGGTTGTCAGAATAAGTAATGTGACAGAACTGTTTAGGGCATTTCAGTTCTCTTCGAGGTCAGTAGCTCCTTTTCAGCAAAAAACAGCAAAAAAGTTGTAATACATTCATAGTATATAATTTTACATGGTACTTGGTAGTATTTTACTAGGTGTAATTCCCTCGTATGGGTAAGAGTTATTTTAGTTGACGAAGATACTATTTTTTGACACTTGTCACAGCATACAGGTGTATTTGGCCCAACTTGGTTTGTTGATGGAATAGAAAATCATGTACGTACTAGACACAATCAGAATGTTGGGGAACACTGGGAATGTGGGGGATTAAACGAGTGAAACAGGTTTCAAAAACTTTTAGCCTAGGAAGGGTTGTGATATCATCAACTTGGTGAACCTAAAGGCGTTCGGGGTTAAGGTGGGATTACCCCCACCCCTATACACACACTAAATGGGTTGGGATGGTGAGACTCTATCAAGATAATTTAATAGTTCAGCTTGATGCAGTTGGTCCACGTGTGATATAAAATACGTGAAGTGAAGTGGAGTGAAGTGAAACATTGGTGATTGGTTCTCGTCACCTCTGTGACTCCCAGATACTATTTTATGTATTGGCAAGTAAAGGTTCTTCAACGGAAATACTGGTTAGCCTGTGCATGCACTATTTGATTATTGTTCGTAAATTGAACCGGCATTCTAAATTCTGCCGGTGATATTTTACTTTGTGACTAATGAGCGGAAATGCCCATTGCTAATTATTATCAAACGATAGCATATGATCGTATTAGGTAGAGTAATAGCATACGTGCGATACGAAGAAACGAACTAACGTACCGCACATACAAAGTAAAGAAGTAAGTGTATGCTTGTAATTATTAGCAAGTGCTACATTATCATTCGTACTAAATGACATGAATGAATGCAAGTTCATTACCACGAAATATTCCTGTCCTATTGTTTCTCAAACCCGGACTTGATTGAGTTTAAATTTTTTCTGTATGATAGATGGCATGCCATAACAATGTTATTCTAAGCCCTTTCAATGACCTCGATGACGATATAGACACAATTGTTAAATCAACAGGTCTTTCCAGGGTCTTAATTCTAATTGGCATGGTTGTAGTTTGTTGTGTTGTCGGGGTCAATGAAATACCATACAACTTTGTAGACTAAATAGTTGTAATATCAAGAGATGAAGTACCTTTTCCCATATTTCATCATTACTCTTATTGCTATGCATTAAATACAAATTTTTCACTTTTAAACTATTCTATCTTTCAAGAATACATCTTCACTCCCCAAACAATGATATTTTTAAAAATAGCGTTGTTCTCGACGACGTCATATTTAGAATTCACAATCTCCATTGTATTGTAAATTTGCATTGTGCGCTTCTGATCAATTCTATGTTCATATCTTTTGTCTTCTGTACTCCGACCTTCTCGTCAGAATGCTTTTTCACACCCATTCACTTGAGCTTTACCTCTACCTGGAACATATCTGATGTTTCAGGTCGTAACAACCCCCTGTCTCATCAAAACGAGGCTTCCATCACATGAACGATGCACTGAAGGCTAAGGTTGGAGGAGTGAAACCGAGAAAAGAAAAAGTCAAACTCTTTGTACTGCACTCGGTCCAACTGTTACCGCAGTGTGCGCAAAATATTCTGGCTAATGCCTGTACGGTGGTGGTAACGAGGCACGCGTCTCATGCCAACACCTTGTACCGCTCCTGCCGTACCCCCTCGCATCCTTCAAACTCAGGCATATGACGCCTCAGAAATCCCGTAGTTGGCCTCCGTTTTGGTACCTGTTTCACCCTATTCTGGGGAGGCCCAATCTCTTATCGTACTGTAGTACGTGAACTACTTCTGCATAATTACAGCTGCGCGCTTTAAGTAGTGGAAGCAAATTTTGCTTACATGCTCAACTAAATCATCACCTCACAGACAAAATTTCCATCGCTAACTTTTAACACTAGTTTTCTTTCTTCTTCGTTTATCAATTTCACTTCACCAGTTGTTGCAACAGTGAACCAGACTCACACTCTGGTTATAGCATACTATAGTCCCTATAGCAACCTGCTATAGCTATAGATCACGCTATAGTTATTGTTGCGTTCCAATACTGAACAAATCCAACAAACTGACTAACTCCCATTTACTTTTACACGCGAACTATCATCCATCTGGATATTCCTTACAGCGTCGGACCCACTGCACTGCCGTTCGCCAGCCTGCTAATTTCATTTCATTACTACGTCGCATAACTATACACGTCACGTCGGCGTGTATTTCCATTACAGTGTATCTGTATTCAATCTTTATCTATAAAATTTAATGCAATTTTTGAGCACCTTTCCATTTTTTGGTTTCAGTTCAATAGTTTTTATTAATACCCTGCCAAATTGAAATTGAAAATTTGCTCTTTGGCTTTGTTGTAAAGTTTGTGTCATTGTTCCTCGTTCGTTCCTTATAAAACTCCACATGAATGCCTTCTCTTCCAACATATTTGCATCCGTCTGTTGTCATTAATCCGCCTCCGGCTACTTCCATTCCTGATCATGCAGATCCTTCTTCCCCAGTTAAGACTTCACAGCCTCCAGATACCTCAGTTTTTGATGGCACGGGTCCTTCTGAAATGCTCGTCTCACCTATGAGAAAGGGCCATAGACATCGCAGATCTCAAGCGATTTCTGGTGACTTTGATTTCCTTTCTCAAATTAATCAGAATCCTCTCTTTCCTCCTCCAGGACCAAACTCCCCAACAAGAAATTCATACTGTGGTTCCCCGTCATCTCCAACACCTTCTTACCTCCCTCCACGATTGCATTCTCGTTCTCAGTCGGCGCTGTTGGGCTACAATGCTCCACAAATAAAGCCAAGACCAGTTTCTTGCTACACCCCTTCAAAATCTGTCCATAATAGCAACTACGACAATGAGGATATACCAAAGTTACTGGATTCTACTTTCAACCAGTCGATCCCCCATAATAATAATAATAATAATAACGTTATTGGGTTTGAAAATACATCGGAATCAACCTCTAATAAACTAAAGGAAAGGTCAGGTTTCTTATTACTTGATATTCCTCCTCAAACGGCTGAAGCAATGTCACGAAACTTTGACGTTGATGTAAATGGAAAGATTGAGACCATGAGTGTCTCCGAGTCCGATAACGCTGGTTGGTTCTCTTTCCCTCCTCCACCTATTCTGCACTCTCCCAGAAAGACAGCAGAAACTAGCCAGCCTGTAACTCCCAAGCTGTCTTCATCATCTTTTTATCCACCACAACGAAACACGTCCCAAGATATGGGATCGGGATCGACACCATCGACGTCGCATTTTGCATCCGGGTCACTTAACGGGTCACCCTATTACTATTCTTCACCTCGAGACCTTCGTTCCCCTTTTCATAAAAAGGCACTTTCCGCTTCATATAATGAGGTACCAGATCCTATAATTGATTTGAATGATATTCTCGTGGCAGCTGCATCTGGATCTGGTTCTCAAGCTAAGTCACCGCTGAACACCACATCGACACCAGTTTCACCTGCTCGTGGATTGCGGTCTTCTCATAGTACTTTCTTACATCGTCGTACTGAGCTGTTACCTCCTACATTAGAGTCGTTGTTACAATCACCTTTTGCACGTAATTACAGTAGCGTTGGAGGAGCTTCCAGTAGCTTGCTTCATAATGGTGTTACATATCCAGAACAAGCTATTGAGGAAGAAGAAGATACTGACTTTGAAGAAGAAAATCATGTCAATTCTACGCCCAATATTAATCAGCAGAGTGAAGAACTTGAACAAGAAGTTCAGGTATCACAGAAAACAGAACCATATGCGAATGGACTTGAAATAGTTGGTGTACATGTTGATGATGATGAAGATGATGAAGAGGAAGATGAAGATGAAGATGAAGATGAAGAAGATGTTGATGTTGATGATAATGAAAACGCGACACTGGTTGTCTCTCAAGATTCATTGCAACCTCCCAGAGGTTTGAGTTCTCGCAGAAGTGATGAGTTTGACAATCTTTATCCAACTCTGGCTAACTCATCGTCGACATCTTTACCCAATTCAAAGCCTCCTCCAATAGAGAAAACCTTTTCAAATACTTCTAATGCTTCATTGAGTTCGAAAAGGTCACAGGCAAGAGCTACAAGGTACCAATCGTTTTATGATCAATCTTTCAAGATTTCAAATGCATTGAAACTCAACTATTCTTCCGATAGCTTATCGCATTCATCAAGTTTGTCTTCACTTCGGAACAAATATAGCCAACAACAACTCATTCCTCAAAATTCACTGCAGTCTCTTTTGCCTACGTCCAAGCCTTTATCTCCAGCGCAACCACCTTTTCCAATTGGACAACACTCCCGGGATGCTTCGTCATCACAAACTTCCATTAATTCAGAGTCGTCCTTTTCAGTACAGACTCCGATTATATACCAAAGTGGAACGTTTGGAGGCATCTCTACATCACCTTCTTTAAATGCTCTGAATGCTCCTCCATGCAATCCAGCTTCAATCTTTGTCGCCATACCTTTACAACAACGGCTGTCACTGCCCAGAATGAATGAGTACAAAAGGGCCATCAAGCCTAAGACCACCAGTCTTAATGCTAATTCTACAATGACAACTAAAACATTACCCAAAGATATTAGTGTTTGTAATTCTCCATCATCCAGCAACCACAGCACTACATTGGTAACTCAGGAATCAAGTTCACCATCATTATCGATTACTTCACCACCCATAACCATTACATCTCACACTTCTAGTCCACCCAAGACACAGCAGACGAAACCCAAGCCTATTGACGTTTCCCAGACATCCCCAACAGATACACGTTTGTCTACCGTTGCACATGATAGCAACCTCAAAAAGTCACATGTTGATGTTTCCTCCAGGAGATCGTTGGCTCATAATTCTAATAATACTACTACTACTAATACGACAAGTACACCAATAACACCATCAGAAGGTATTAGTTCTCGTAAGGTGGCAGATGTTACTAATCTTCCCCGGTACAACACATCAGCCGCACTGGCATTTAGTTCACGCAGCCATCGACTTCTGAAATACGGTGGTGGTGGTAGTGGAAACAACGATCACAAGATGAGTGTAGACTCCAGCGCAGGCTCTATTGCCACACGCACGTCATCACGAACCTCTATAGGTGATAGGTCTAAGCGGAAACAGTTTATTGACTGGTTGAAACGCAAGTGATTTGGACAAAAAGGTCTTCAGTTCTGTTGCATTTATTTTATTTTATTATTCCTTCTTCTGATTGTTATATTCGATTCTATATATATACCCACTAGTTTCATTCCCTTAATAAATACATATGTAATTTCAATTTATGACATTTATATGTGAATTTAGCCGTAACATCATGTCCAAATTAGTAATCGTTCAAAATACGCGTGCGACATTTGTGACCCAGAATACACTACACGTTTATAAAATCTTTCATTTCAACGTCTGAAAGAATAACTTATCGTATCATTAGCTTTGTAACACCATAACAGATAATAATGGAAGCGTATCAACTCCCCGACAACTTCTATACTCTGCTTTGCGAGAAATACCAAGTCGCCAAACAAAGTGGCGAAGTTCAATTCAAGGGAGAGTCTGCGGAACATGAGGTCATTTTCGATTCTTCGTGTTCAAAAGAAGAGGAACGATTCCCATTCCAGTTGACGCTTCTTAAGTCTTTAGCCCAACGTCCGGTGAAGGGCACGGTTGATGCGGACCCCTTTGCTAATGAAGAACCAGAATTGACCATATTGAGCAAATATGGTTTAGATGATCTGCTTCGAATTGTCTTTAACAAATTCCCAGTAGTGGATCGTCATTTTATGGCCGTCACTAGAGAATTTGAATCTCAAAACTCTCCTTTGAATCCAAGTGAATTATTGGCTATGTATTTCATTTTGAAAGACCTTAAGCTCAAAGGCCCTAACGAAAAATGGTTTAGTTTCTACAATTGTGGTCAAGCAAGTGGTATGCTGCAACCTCATAAGCACTTCCAATTCATGACGTTACCAAATGACAAAGATTTTGAGCCAATCCCAGAAGTTATACTCAAACTTGATGTTGATTCTGATAGACCCCCATCTATCGCCAGAGATGAACCTTTGCAACATCCTAAAGTACCCTTTGCTCACTACATTGTGAAGGTACCTGAAACAATCACCAACGAAGACCAATTGGGAGCTCTCTTTGTTCATCTATTAACTCGTACTATCACAGATTTGCGTGATGCTAGTTGTGAAGCCATTGCTTACAACTTTATCATGACCACCGAATACATGATGATGGTTCCTCGAGTAGTTAATAACGTTGATGGTTTGGGACTTAACTCTTGTGCCTACATGTCTTTGTTGCTCTGTAAGAATGAAGAATTGGTATCTTTAGTCAAAGATAAGCTGCCAATGGCACTTCTAGCACAAGCTGGTTTACCCAACACTTATGGTATCAAGCGTGATGATAGTCACTATTGAGACAAATAAATGATCTGGTATTTAATATAGAGAATAGATTTTTCCTTTGGTTGTTTGCCTAAACTCTTTCGCATGCTGTATTTCCGTATACTACCTAAATAGGAAGTCAACAATAGGCCAATTACAGACACGCAAAAAAATTTTAATAATAAGTGTGAGAATCACATATCGTTGAAGATTACAGCATCTTGCTTATACTCGTTCACGATATAGCACTACTGACTATTGATCATTATATATCACGATGGCTTCCATTACCCTGATTGTCAAGACGGCTGATTTCATCTTATCCAGACCTTCATTGGCCAAGGTTGTCGTCCCTGTGGCTAAGACCTTCTGTGCCTATGCTGGTTACAGAGAAATGGGTTTAAAGTTTGACGACTTGATTGCTGAAGAAAGTCCTGTTGTTCAATCTGCTTTGTCCAGATTACCTGAAGACTTGAGTTATTCCCGTGTTTACCGTATTTTGACTGCCCACCAATTGGCTTTGACCCACCTGTTGTTACCTGCTAACAAAGCCATTAGTGCAGATGAAGACAAGCACTATTTGATTCCTTACATTTTGGAAGCTGAAAAGGAAGCATTTGAAAGAGCCGAATTGGACAACATCAATGTCTAATTTGTTTGTTGGTTCGTTGGATGTACATAGGGACCTACCCCATATTATATGAAATTATTCTCTTCAATTCTTTATTGATATAATGCATTAATGTTGCTACCGATCTGGAGCACTGATTATCCTTGAATGTATTTCAAAGTAAAAGAAAGATTGCTTTTTCGTCTTTCTAATCGATAGCACCTTCCAACTCTACTCAAGATTTCACAAGGCTAGTTCTACTACGTTATACACCATATCGCTTCAGTTGAGAGCCCATCCAAAAAAAGACTCGTAGTTCAATTACTTCAACTAAGGTATAGCTAGCACAATGCACACTTACTTGAATCATTTATCTCTAAATATAAAACCTGAATCTTAATTTTGAAATATGCTTTATCTATTAAATGTCTATCAAAACAGGTAATGCTATAATGCAAAGGAACGAAAGTGAAGTATTGTTACTTAATTAAACATACCAACCCTGTACTTTCTCAATTGTTCCAAGACTAAAAAGGTGACAATTGTATGAGGTCCCAATCTGATGAATGATGGCAACCATCCTCTAAACATGAAACCCACACCTTCATTCTTGACAGCATTGATCAAAATGTGTACGGCACCTTCACCAGGATTGCTACTATGGGCATTCATAATCCGTGTCTTGACAACATCAGCAGGTGAACATACAGTGGTAGCTACTAACCCAGCAATTAAAGAAGCAGAGAAATGGGTAGACTTTAATGAAGGATCCATGTGGAAGTTATCTACCAAAACATTCTTTGCAATATCGTAAGTAACCACTTGAGATGCAGTCATTAAAACACCTCTCACCAAATTTGGCATTAACCCTCTAAACAAAACAGAAGGACCTTCACTTTTGGCAATTCGGTAAATACCTTCAAATGCATTTCTATAGTTACGTCTCTGTTCTACTGGCAATGTGGAGTCATTCTGCATTCTGATATTGACCACATCTGAAGGGTTACCCACCAATCCACCTAAAGCTCCGGAAACCATCGACATTGGTAATAGAATGGCTGTGGTAGGTTGTTTATCATAAGTGCTGATGTATTTCTCCTTCATATATTCATAGATACCGAATCTGGTTGTGGAATAAGTTGCTTGTCTTAAAAGGGAGGCCGTTAATCCGGAATAGATTTTGAAGAATCCTTCTTGAGTGATGATTTTGTAAATCATAGAAACTAATCCTTGACCAGGTTCTTTGGCAGTTTGTAATCTTACTTTAGCTAAATCCAATGGGTGGGTTACAAAACATGCCACCATACTAGAAGCTCCTCCATACCAAAATCTATGTATTATCTTTGTTAGTATGCCAGTTGTTCCTTCTCAGCTAATGAAAATCGTCTCCAAAAAATATATATAGCAATGACGTAGAGTTTGTTTTTCTCGTTGTTTTTACATACGGATAGTTTACTTTGGTTCCTGACATCTCGTGGGTTATGTTCCTGTAACGTCTTGGTACAAATAGGATTTTAATTAGTGTTCTATGTCTTCTTAAATATCTATAAACAGTGATGCTTTTAGGGAAGTAGGAACAAGAAGTAACTACATGCAGTATGCCATCGAGCCGTGTCAAGTTACAAAACCGGAGCAAGTAGTCAAACACTAAAAGATAAGCGAAAAACGACATCACATCGACGAGTGAAAGCCAACTTGGAGCATTTGCTTTGTTGCCAAAAGCAGCTTGAAAGTCAGATTCATATGCTAGAGCATTAGCTATTTGTTCGATAATGAGGTTTTCTCATTTGTTGATGGGAATACTATAATTCATACTATTTCGGCTGACCGGCCATTTACGGAAGAATTTATCAAGTTCCGGTATATAGTTGTCAAAGCCCAATACTCTACAAAGGGGGATTAGTAGCTGAGGGGAGCAGGTAGAAAAGGACTGCGAGGGGTAGTAGAGGAGGGGTAACAAGGAAATATTGTAGAAAGCTTGAATTAATCGTCCCTTTGATTGCCGCTCATCTTTAGTAACGGGTTAAACGGGTGTACCCATTTGGGTCCAAGGCTACGTCTGATGGACCGGTGAATGTCGGAGATGTTTCGTATCGATCTAAAGTTTTATTGTAGTACTAAGTTTATGGGAATAACGACACCCGTACACCTTCGTATACATCTTTAAGTACAGGGCACTCATGATAATAAATACTTATTCGAGGAGATGGCCATCCTGTAAAACTATCCTGTGAGAACGAATGACATGTTTCGATCTGAGTTTGAATTCTTGGACGACATGTTTGTTTAGAAAACATTCATTACAACCAAGGAAGTGATTTTAGAACAATATACGAGAATTAGGTCACGTGACCTGATATGAAATCATAACTTTATTATAGCCGTATAATGTATATATCTTATGAAGAAGTTCGAAATCAAAATACCTTGTTGCCCGTCACTGTTTATTGTTGTCAGGCATGCTTTGCAGCGATTTCCTCTTTTTCTTCAAATATACTCTGTATTCGTGGAAAAACCATCGAGATGTAGAGTTTACGTAAAAAAACTTTACACTTGAGATCCAACCTATCAGCCGTCTTCGTAGCTTTACATACTAATAACGATAGCTACCGATGACAAGTACAGATGATCAATATAATACCAGTATAGTAATTAAGGAATCACCAGACTAGGAGATCAAGAGCTTTTTTTTGAGATCCTTAAACCTAAAAAAGTAAAACAGGTTCCACAGGAAGCGGGGTTAACATAAAGTTAAGCTCCACTGGCTCTAGTAGACCACAATGGGTCCACCAATAAGACAAACAAGCGCATGCTATCGAGAGGTGGGTTAGAATTATTGAAGGTGAATCAGTAATAGACAGAGGGCACAGATAGTATGCCCAACTGCTTCATTTTATAATAAGTATGACATTCTGATTATAAAGTCATCATTTCTACCATAGATCTAGTAATGGAAATGAATTTCCAGCAATATTCTGGCTTCGTCCGTTGACTCAAAGCCAGCTTTCCTATGAGGCTAGTGACATACTATTATATCAGTGAATGAAACGTCTACTATTATTCTCATCTTTGCCGTGTGTTCCTCAAGAAGATTCAGAACCTTAATCCTCCATATTAAGCATACATAATTACACATTTGCCCTATTTTCCGAAATCAGGAGAATTTGGATTTACGAAGTAATACGGACTGGAGAGGCTTCTGGATCTTTTTCGAACAGCTCAATGTTCTGTTCTAACAAGTAGTTCATTCAAAAAGTTAGGGCAGGTGGCCACGGCTGCCTCCTTGAACATATGATTCAACTGTTCTTGTTACAAGAAGACGATTTGAGTTTGCAACTTTACTTCAGTGACACCAGTTGTCGAAATTTTCAGGAACGTGTTTGTAGCAATGAATGCGCACAACCAGAGGCATAAGAACAATAGGAGCTTCTTAACCGCCAAGATCGCCTCTGTACAGCTAGAGCAAACACAATTATGATTTTTGGGGCCTGGTCAAAAACACAAAGCCCTTAAAATATACGAATAGTGCTAAATTGATTTAAACCCCTTTCCTATTCTTTGGAAATAAAGCAAAAAGACTTTTATAACTACCTCTTCTGGATTTCAAATAATACTTATATGTGGTATACATGGGTGCCATTCTATTGAGATCATGGCTCGATTGTTGCATTGATATCTATGGACGCATTCGTTCACGACTTTGCTCACATCATCCTGCATACAATACGAAATTTCCTAATACGAGATGGAGAAACAACAATTAATTTTCAAGCTGTGGTGGGCGGCAAAGTAAAATTTCTTGTGTACTTTGGGGGTTTGATTTAAATATCCCACCAACTCCCAATGAAAAGATAAACTTTAATTGGGTGTAGCAATCCAATTGTCACAGAATGCTGAAGGAAACAGAAGAACATGAATCGCCATTCCGTCACCCCTGGTGGAGCGCCTGGAGCGGTGGTGCAAGAACTTATCCCACATTACTGGAAGTGGCAATAACAGAGATTTCCGCTGCTATAAGAGAAAAACCTGACTGGACTCGCAAGTATAAGATCCCGGAGATAAGTGATAAATGGAGAAAGGAAGTTGCACTGGCTGCAGAAAAGAAAGGTACAAAGCACGTTGATCAAATTTTGGACTATGTATTTGAAGAGTTGAAATGGTATGAATGGCTCCAACACAACTGGCTCTTGGACTCTTACACTATAGCATATGATGATAAAATTGTACAGGGAGACAACATCGTGGATGAAGATGTGAGAAAGAAGTTGTTGAACCAAGTTCAAGAATTGTATGAACTGTTTGGCGACAATTTAGACTATCATCCACATTCAAATAACCAGGTTATTGATTTAGTCCACCCATCCTTATTTCCTTTAGAGTACGGCTTGACATTAGACAAGAAACTGAAAAAGCCAATTGCATTTGTTAAAGAGAAAGTTGTGTGGAAAAAATCCGTTTCATGGGGTATTTCCGAAAAGTACCAATGGTTACCTTCTTTGTTGGAATATGATTCACATTTAGGAAAATATCAAATTAAATCTTTCATCAACAATTTACATCCTAAAAAGTTTGATCCACTTTATAAAACTATTGAATCAGTCTTCAATGACTGCTTAATAGGATTGAATTATGTTCTTTCAAGAGCAAGCTCTGCTGATTACTTCCGTGGAGAAGAACCAGATGCCTACAATGCATATTCGGAGGAGTTCACCAAAAAAATGAGTGAGCTTGAGGACACTGATAACTGGGACGATGTTGATGAGTATTACGAGAGAAGAGAAGAGCATTTGAAGGAATTCATTCCTAAATGGACTGGACCTCCCGATACAAATCGAGTAGATCTATCTAAGGATTTCTCAACGTTGAAAGTAATTGTAAAGATGGCCAACATTGAGTTAACTCCAGAAAACCCCAGGTACAATGGGGGTTCATGGCATGTTGAAGGCACAATAAATGAAGATATTGTTGCCACAATTTTGTACTATTATGATATGGAAAATGTTCTGGAATCCAGATTAGCATTCAGGACAGCTTATGAGGAACCAAATTATGAACAGAATGATGATATATTTTTGAGGCATGTTTATGGATTAAGTGATGAAGACAAGCTTACCACCTCTACGGGTTCAGTCGAGGCTAAGAAGGGAAGAGTGGTCATATTTCCTAACGTCTTTCAGCATCAAGTTCAGCCTTTTGAATTAATCGACAAGTCTAATAAGGGCTATAGAAAGATTTTATGCTTCTTTCTTGTCGATCCTTATAACAAGATTGTGAGGACAACCGCTGATATTGTTCCACAACAAGTTGAATGGTATAATGATAGCTCTTTGAAGGAAATTTTCCCTACTGTATTGGAGGATGATTACAAACCTCAAACTATAGTCGATGCGAAGTCTGTGAGGGAGCAGCTTATGTCTGAGCGATCTGTGAGTGAAGATGATGAAGATATTGGATTTACAAGACAATTTTCCTTATGTGAACATTGAAGGTACACTGGTTCCATTTAATGTTCATACTAGGTCGTGTATTTTCATATTATGGTAGTATCGTTAGAAGTACCAGGAAATGTTCGTACCTAACGTATAAATTATTCGTAAGATTAGTTTTATTACACCGTTTCAAAGATATAATTTTACGTAATAACAGCTAAAAGGGATTCGTAATAGGGGTAGCAAGTGCTAAAAATATTATTAAGAAAAGATGTTCGTATAGGATAGGGTCTCCACCGGCACCTACTTCGTAGAAAAACCTGTATTAAAGTTACGGTCTAATAATAATAAAGTAACACCAGCTGTAAAAACAGGTAATAATAATAATAATATAGCTAATAGTCTTTAACTATTTAAAAGAGTTTTCAGCATATAGCAAGATTAATTGGCATCTTTATTGGCATACCCACTCTGGAACAAAAGCCTAAAAATACACAAAAATAGCGCACTACAAATATTGGGCATATTCCGTACTATAGAACCTTTCCACGCATAAGTTTCATTTGTTAGCAATTAAATAAACTCTAAAGGTATTTGTTTGATGGATTTGCAAGATGAAATTGCACTGAAGGGTTACGTTGATGGTCTTGGGAACCCATTTAGTCTTGGAGAAGATGAAATGATTCTTGAGTGTGAATGTGGTTCCTTGGAATATTGTTTTAGCTATAAGGATTACAAATTAATTAGGAACCACAGAAACATGAAAGTTAAGAAAAGGGTTGTTGATAACGATTATGATACCAATCAAACGTTGAAGTGTAAAAGTGTGCTGGATAATAATGTAGGAAATACCAATGATATTGATGGTTCTCTTGAAATGAATGTGTGTAATCCTTTAGAAATAAGCCCAGAGATAAAAGTGGAAATAAGCTCTGATGTAGAGATAGCCAATGATGTAGAGATAGCCTCTGAAGTGGAGGTGAAATCAGATACACAATCGGAAATCAACCGTAAATGACCATATAATACTATCCCGAAAGCCTCCAGAAACATTTTTGGCAACTTGTTCTTGAAGAAGGGTGTTCTGTCTATAAAGCGGCTGGTATTTGTGATATCCGCTCACAGACAGCCTACACTTGGAAAAGAAATTGAAATAAAAAAGTTGTAAAGGAGGTCAATGGTATCTACGAGAAACCTAAGAAACGTGGACGGAAACCTTTACTTTCAGATGAACATAAAGAATTCTTACAAGGTATAGTGGAAGATGACCCAACGCTCACTTTGCAATGTATGTTGGAAAGAATACAGGCCAACTTTGAAGATGTCAATGTAAAACTTAGCACCTTGCATAACTATGTAACAAAAATACCAAGCTTAGTCTTAGACGAATCTCAAAGTGGCCAAAAGAAAGAGATATGGAAGAACTCCAGCAGAAAAGGCTTGAATGGGCAACATTTTATAAAGGTAACTTTAGTAGAAACTGGATTTTATAGATGAAGCTGGATCTAACATTGCAATGAGAAGAGAGTATGGTGGGTCATTAGTGGGAGAAAAATCAATTGCAAAAGTACAAGTGCTAGAAGGAGTAAATGTTTCATTCCTAGGTGCTATTTCGAGTAAAAGATGTATCGCTTTGAAATCCAGAACTCCGAAACCCGCTCTTCAAAAGAAGAGAAAATTCGATTCAAGTAATCAACCTACAAAATTAATCTCTAGAGGAACTACAGCGTATGCTTTCTATTTATTCTCGGAACCAGTGATTCAACAAGTTGCTGAAAATACAGAACTCCAGGATTTAAAGTATCTTACTCTTGATAATGCTGCAATTCATAAGAAACGCAATATTCAATTATTTTAGCTCTGAGTGGTCTAAAACTTATCTTCTTACGCCCATATTCTCCCAATGAGACTTATGGTGCCTTATTTATAGCCCGTAGACTATTTCTTGCAAGCAGCAGATCACATAATTGTGTCTTACACGATCCCTCTTTTCCATCAAATAGTTCAACATACCTCAACAAGTTCAACACTCTAACACAATAGTTCAACAAAAACTTTTGACACAATACTTCAACAAAACAAACACTTCTGACACAATTCTTCAGCAATTTCTGGCGTACTTTACTAACACATCAATATTCCTACGTACCATATTACCCGTGGTACTCAAACACTTAGCTATAACTGCTTGGTTATGTTGAAGAATTGTGTCAGAAGCATGGAGGATCGTACAAGACACAATTATGTAATCTGTTGGATGCAAACAAATAGCCGAGGTGAGGAAATATTCAAGACATCCTAAATTGGTAAGTCCAGATGTTTTAAGCATAACTAACTAGTTTTAGAATCACTCAAAATATCCCGTATAGGTAAGTGGGCATATTTTTTAGTAATAGCCAACCTGGAATAACGGACAATGATAAATCGTTCTAGGCAAGCTTACTAATCCAATATTAGTAATACTGCAATCACATCGGATAAGACTGAAATAATACATGTGATTATTAGTGGGCTATAAATAAGCCACCATAAGTCTTAGACTTAGAATTGTTGAAATGGACGTTCTATATCCTCTATACGAGTCATATTGTTAGTAAGTTTAATCACGAGTAATACTTATCTTGAGGTGTGTCTTATAATATTATCGGTATTATATAAATCAGAGTTAGTTATCTCTCTATAAAAATTTACTCTAAGTCTAGGACTTATGGTGGCGTATTTATAGCCTACTGCTAATATAGGATTAGCAAGCTTGCCAAGAACAATTTATCATTGTTCGTTATTCCACGTGACTAGCTATCATTTAAAATATCCTGACTCACCTATACGGGATATTTTAAATAACTCAATTTAGGATTTCTACAATATTCTCTCAGCTATTTGTTTGCAACCAACAGATTACATAATTGTGTCATATACGATCCTGCATGCTTCTGACACAATACTTCAACAGTCGTGACTTTTTTCAAACTTATACTCCGGTCAGCAATCAAACTATCCGTGGTGTTAATGATGCTGATCTTTCCGTTGCTGGTATTGGCTCAGCACAGATTCCAGGCACGTCTGTCATTCTTAGTGCTGTTCGACATGTTCCAGCAGCTACCACTAATTTTGTATTGCTTTCTGCATTCTCAGTTGATCATGAAATTTCTTATGTCAATGGTATCTTCTATCTTGATAACTCCGTCTTCACACGACCAATGACAAACTCTTTCTTATTGTAACTTCTACACTTAATAAGGTTTTCAGTGCAGAACTGCGCTCTCTTATATATGAGCAACTTCACCAAGCTTATGGCCATCCCTCCGACTCCGTTCTTCGACCACTCGCATCCAAACTTGGCATTCCATATCAATCGTTTTCCTGTTCAATATGTGCCACTAACAAATCTGTCAGTTCTTATCCTACATCCAGTCTGACAAAGGTCAGTGCTCCTCTTGAGCTTCTTTATATGGATCTTTGGATAAGTCCCTCTGGTGATGTTGGCCTCTCCAATGAGACATGTGCACTTGTAGTTGTGGATGCTTTTTCACATATGTTTTTTTGTTTAGCCCCTTTCGAGGAAAGGTGAGGCAGAAGATGTTATTATCCATCTTATTACTCGTTTGCAGCGATATTTTATTAACCATGGGAATTACAAAGTTAAAGCTGTTAAAATGGACGTTCTATATCTTCTATACGAGTCATATTGTTAGTAAGTTTAATCACGAGTAATACTTATCTTGAGGTGTGTCTTATAATATTATCTGTATTATATAATTTGGAGTTAATAATCTCTATATAAAAATTTACTCTAAGTCTAGGATTTATGGTGGCATAGCCTGTTGAAGTATTGTGTCAGAAACATGCAGGATCGTATATGACACAATTATGTAATCTGTTGGTTGCAAACAAATAGCTGAGAGAATATTGTAGAAATCCTAAATTGAGTTATTTAAAATATCCCGTATAGGTGAGTCAGGATATTTTAAATGATAGCTAGTCACGT